>NC_079413.1:7025635-7240635 GCF_026213295.1 Gadus chalcogrammus
CACCCCTGACCTCTTCGCCCCGTTAGACCATGTCCAAAATTGTGTTGGACCGGTAGTCATTGAATGTCTATAATAAGTAAACTCTGGATACCTTCTGGACACCTATGATGGACCAGTATAATCATTGTGTGTCCCTAATATTTAAGCTCCGGACACGTTCTAGGTTCTTGTTTGTGCATCTCTGACCTCCACAAGAACAGTCCAGACGTATCTCTGATCATTCAATGTCTAGTCTCACAAATCAGACATTGGATTTAATGACTTAACTCTGAAGGCCAGTGCAGGCAGACCTGCGTGAATGGGGCGTTTTCAATTTGCTGTTTCATATTTCTTTCAACCAATAACGTGGCTGGAGACGGGGATCTGTCACTGCATAATGGGTGAACATAAACTCACCCACCAATAGTAAACTTTCAAAACGTGTCTACGATTTTAAATCTGTGTAGACGTGGCTGGTGTAGAAATACAGTGAAAGCTTCATCGACTAGTATCAATTAGGTTTTCTTCTGTCTGACAAAACATGAAACTAGGGTTAGTAACTGTGGCCCTTGTAGTTTTGGGTTTCTGGCCATATTCTGTACCGTCCCCGAGAAGCCGAGGCTCTGTGCTGGCTCTCCAAAGATGTCCCGTTTTGGACTGCTGGTTTGTGACGTGAATCTCTGACCTCTCCCCGAAACAGTCCACTCAAATGTGTTTTGCGGTGACCCCAACTGCTACATCCCCCCCCTCTCGCCCTCCCTCTGTTTGTCCTGCGTGCAGCCAGCAGTGACGACATGACACTGACGAGCCCCAGCATGGAGAACTCGAGCGCCGAGCTGCTGCCCGGGGGGGAGTCTCCCATGAACAAGAGGATGACCGAGACGCTGCTGGCCAGCCTGACGGAGCACGAGAGGCAGGTGATCCTCAGCATCCCGGCCGCACAGAACCAGGAGGACCTCCGCCTGTTCGCCAGGTAACCCACACCAAGGGGCTCCCCAACAGCCGTCCTAATACCAAAGAACCCCCCCCCCCCTTGGCCGTGTAGACGGAAGCGCTACGGCGGAGCATATTCAAGTTTTCCACTCTGGAGGGTGGTTTCAGATTTTTGCGTTTTTAAGCCCCAAAAAACGCCGTCACCTTCTAAACGAAAGGCACTTCAGATGAAATATTTTGTTGTTTTTACCCGCAAGCGTCCTCGAGTAAACGGGGCCCAAGTCGATTCCGCTGAAAACTAATGTAGGTACATAGGACAAATCTGCCTATAGCCAGGTAGTGTCAAATCGTATTTATACACCGTGTGCTATAGAGTTTGACGGTAGTTAAACAGTTCCCCACTGGTATAACGAGACCCCCCCTTCGTCTTAAATGTTGAATTTTGAGTTTGTCATCGTATCCTTAAAGTGACACTGTTGGCTGTTCAAATTAATTCCTCGGCGAGGCAAACCTTTCCCTAACCCCACCCGACGTGTGTCCTCCTGTCACGTGTTTTCTGTGGAGCGAAGGCTGCTGCACTACTTTCGAGGTCACCACCATCTGGAGGAGATCATGTACAACGAGAACATGCGCCGCTCGCAGCTCAAGACGCTGTTCGACAAATTCCGCAGCGTGCTTGTCGTCACCAACCACGAGGACCCCATCGTGTCCATCTTCCAGTCCCCCACGGAGGCCACAGCGTGAAGGGGAACCCGGTCTGCCACACTGGCAGCAGGCTCTGCTTCTGGAACATCTCCATCAACGAGAGACGACTACGCACAACAATGTGTCAAAACTTTTGCCCTCCGGGGAACGACAGATTATTAATGTGTTGACGTGAATAAATTATTTTATACATATTACTTGAATCGTGTTTTGAAACTTGGCTGGATCTAAACGCAGATGTTTGAGTGTTTAGTTGTAACAAGAACACCGCAGGGGCACTTTTTGTGAAGATCTTTCCCGGGCCTCTAAAGCTGCCATCCCAGAGCGATCCCAGGAGGGGTGGGGGTAAGCAGAGGAAGAGAAAAGCTCCACATCAAACATGATGCTGCAGCGTTTGGGAGCAGTGAGTAAGTAAAAAACATCTGTGAAATAAATTTGTTAACAAAACAAATACAAGTGCAAAAACAGATTAGAAAGCAAATTGAATATGAACGCTTTTCTGAATGAAGCTTTCTATTAACATAGACCACATAACGTTTTTACATTTGTACATTGTATTTTATATATTGATATGTACATACAAAACACTTGAATATTCGTCTTTGAAGTTCTCTAACGGACAACAGTTCAGATGTGTCGGGATTGATTTGTATACAAATAACCCAAAAATAGAATGAATCTGCATCCTCCCAAGTTGTACAAAATGATGTATTTCTCCCGGGAGAAAATACAAAGTTCCGAACCACGTGGCATCCGACTGCACAATCCATTACGGTGCACAGGCGGCAAACCAATCAAGCCCACAGCTTGCCTTCATAACTTGTGGAGAGAAACCCTGCTGATTGTCTTTCTCCCTCTTCCCCACCCCTAGCCTAAATCATTCATCATGGCCCCCGTCGAGAGCGAGTCTTTCCGCCGCCCGGTCCACCACGCTCACACACTGGTTTCCCAGGAGGTAAAAGCGCAAAGGTTTCTTCGCCCACTCCCCGTGGGACTCTATCCCGACCCTGGACGCAGCCACCACCACCACCACCGCCCTATCCCCAGCCTCCGCAGTCTTCGTCCCCTTGAAGCCCGGGTCATCGCTCTCCGTCTCCAGCCACACGTCGGGGTCTCGGGCCAGGTCCCGCCGGTCGAAGAGGCGGGGTATGTCCAGGGCCTGGCACAGCTTGGCGGGGCCGTTGCACAGCTCCTTCTCCTTCAGGGGCCGGGCCGTAGCCTTGCGTCTTGCCTGCGCCCGCAGCTGCCTCATGACGGGCTGACCCTGCAGGGGCTCTAGGGAGCGCAGGAGCACTGCGGCGCCCTCCCCTGGAAACACACACACACACACACACACACACACACACACACACACACACACACACACACACACACACACACACACACACACACACACACACACACACACACACACACACACACAATGTATGTCAGTCAGCAGGGCTCCGCTCTGTCTCCTTCCTGGTAGCCCATAAATGCCAGAAGTAGGTTGAAAATCTAGTTTGTGCCAAAAACGAGAAGATTTAAAAACACACCAAACCACTTAAGACACTTTTGTTTTTGAGTCATAATCACAGGCAGCCGCACATGAAGGTGAATGCGGCTACACAGCTTTAGGAATGTATTTTTAATGAGGCGAAGAGAACAAACCCACTCAAACAGTGTGAGTGTGGGCAGTGAGTTAAAATGTTTTCCTTAGCGTTTAAAATGTAAGGACCTGCCTATACTTCTAAGGGAAGTGCTGCTTATGTTGTTACCTTGACTGGATACGTTCATGCAGAGGTACATGCCATAGATGGAATAAACATAGATTGTTCCTGGCTTCATGAAACAGGCTGTGTTCCTCTCTGTACGTTTGCCGCCTGCTGAGTGAGAGGCTTTATCTTCGCCCCCAAGGTATGCCTCAGTTTCCACCACCCTCCCACGTAACTCGCTGCCATCTGCACATCGCCGCACCAACACCTGGTAACAGAACAACACTGGATGTGATCAAACATAGGTGACCCCCCGGAGATGACACCATTAGAAAGCCATCTATAGAGCAGAATAAATGAACAATGTATTTTTTGACAGTGTGTAAAGCAATTAATGTTGTTGTACTACGTTACTGTAGTGTTGGGGAAAGAATTCAAGGGGAAGAATTCAACAAATGGCATAATATGCATTTCCAATAGGTACTTCATGTCCTTAACCACCCACTGACAAGTGTTTGCATTATTCAGTTATGAACATGATATTCACCCACACTTGATGAGCAGAGCAGAGAACCGAGGTACCTTGCCAAGGAGGGCTTTTGCCAAAGCAATGCAAGGCTGGTTGAAAAAGTTCTCTCCAAGTCTTGACTCGTTTCGATCCCCTTTGAAATAACAACTCCGCTCTTTTCGGGATGTGGCTTCGTTATTTTCGCACGTAATGGAGTTTAAGTGAGATGAAGGCACTTCTATATTATTTTTAGTGTCGGTTCGCTTAGGTGACGATGCTGCTGACAGCATCTTCCTCTTTCTTCCTTCCATGAAACTGGTTCGCTTTAACCAGCCTGAGTAAGGCTGGGTCAAGTTTTTTTAAATCTTCCTTTTACATAAATCGCTGTGAATTCTCATTCTTATCTGTAACTATAGAGTGTTTTTTTCCCTGCAGGCTAAGCGGCTGTGATTAGAGACCTAGCAAATGATATAAAGATACCCACCGCTGTGCACAAAGCACCACGCTGGGTGCTTTAACAATGTTGTGAAATGGTAACAAGATCTTAACTGCTGCTCATGCCACCAGCCAACGCGAGTCACACCCAACGAAATGTGCATTTAGTGGCAGTAAAATATGGTTAGGTCTACAGAGTTTTAAACTAGTACACAAGCTGTTTTTAAGGAGACAGGAAGTAAATGTATTACGCTCTCTTCTTAAAGGGAACGCTTTATTATTTTTGCCGAGCGTTAGAGACGGACGGTCATATGTCTTTAATTAAATTATGTAATTTCCTATTCAACATTTTATTTATTTTATAGTTAGTCATTTATTAATCTTATAAATTTGACATTAAGACAAAATAGCAAACTTGCATCCTGATGTGTTTCCACCTGGTCTATAATCGGCCCTAATTGTATTGTGTGAAAATGCATAGTTATTTATAGTAATACATTAAAACATTATACATAGCAATGGTGTTCCTGGCACTTCCAAGGAGGTGGACAGTGCCATTTGGCCCCAGGCAGCGGGCATTGTGCCTGAGCGGGCCTGGTTCTCTGCCACGCTCCATGCACACAGTGCAGTTATAGACTCATATAGGCCCCAACGGTTAAAAACAGTGCCTCTGATTTATATTTGAATATCATGTGCTGTTGTTTTGCTTGGAAGAACACTCATGACATAGAATATATTCTTAAGTATAGGCTAAACATAGACTTGTTTTCAAAACATCTTTGCCTCTCACAGGGACGTGTACGGTAGTGTAGTCAGAAGTCAAATAGCTCTTTTGCCTCTTATTCTCAGAGAGTAGAACAAACGTTTAAAAATGTGCTTTGGGGACAGTTAAGCCCTATTATTATCTAACTCAGTTAAACCAGGTAAATTATAGACCGGGATTAACGTTTTCTCCCAGTAAATCTCAAACATCCTTCCTCTGTGCTGTTTTAATTACATCATAGATTATTCCTACACTGTGTATAAATTACAATAATAGAAGGTACACATAGTAAAAACCCACTATATACCATTACAATCTACACCTCAGCAAACCTCATACAATCCACTACTGCAGAACTTGTTTTTCGATTTGTGTGTGTAGACGTTATGCAGGCAGTAGCCTACTCCTACGCTGGAGATGATTCCCTGTAACTATTTAAAGCTATGCATAAAGACTATACTGGGCTTGTTTGGATAGGCTTTTGCTTTTAAAAAAAAAGTTTTACATTCCAGTAACACTTTGAAAGATGTCGAAGGTTTAATATGAATGTGTGTTATATTAACAAGTGCCATGTTGTGAGCACGCTGGAAGACAAATGATCTGATACAATTTTGCATTTTTTGCGGATTGTAGTCTGTAGACAATTTTTGCCTACTTTGTTTCTGTGTTAATGCATGTGTGTATGTAGGCCTACGTGTATTCATGCATTTGCGTCCGCTTGCATGTGTGTGCGTAAGAGACATTTTAAAGTACACGATTTATATCTACACTTGTAATCATTGTGGTTAGTAATTCTATACGTTAGGCCTTTTGCAAGAAAGACCACGGCTGTTTTTGTAGTACGGTTTTGGGTCAACTTCAGAAACCACCACTATCTTCCGCTCCGACTACACACAGCTGAATTGCAACATCTGTTATCTCGATTCAGAGTTGACACAGAATTTTTACATCCCGCTGAATCACCAAGGGGATTCCCAGAGATCTGGGTTGCTTTTTGTTTTTATGAAATCAACAACAAGCATCTAACTCAAATGAACATCTTAACAGGGACCTCTGAATAGGCTTGGCCCACTCTCGTCGTGGGAGTCCCCTTGCCAAACCTCACACTAGTTTTTCCTAGATGTCAGCCTGAGAGTGAAGGGGAGGCTGTCGGCAACTTGTTACAGTTCTTATCACCCAACATAAAGGTTGAATAAAAATAAAAATAAATACGCAGTAGACCCCTGTGAAACACAGTTGTGAGCACGTCCTCCTCCTCACCCCCTTTGCTTGACCTGAATTCGCTTAAAGCACAAGACGAATGGCGTTTGCCAGTTATTTCCACATTTAGAAAAACACATTCAAAATACATGTCACATGCATTTGAGTCATTGTTACACAATAGCAAGATAACGAGTAGGGTGTTTGTTTCCGCTTCTAGATTCTTTTTTCCAGCCTATCTCTAGACATCCTTAAGCAAGATACCCTTCCCCACCCCTCCCATACGTGTATATAAATACGTTTAATGTATCTTTCAATAGGCCAAATTGTATCTCCTATATACCTACTTCAACTCGGCAAACCTTGACTAATGTGATGCTCTTTGTATAATCACCAACAGTGAGTTAGTCAACTAAATGACAAGCAGATTTCAAAGTTGTTATTATTCAAACTTTGTTTTGATGAGTAATCCGAGTGTCACCTGTGAGTAGGCAGTTGCGTCTCTACCTCCTCTTTCCATTTCAGCCATTCCTCCATCTCTCTGATTGGTTGAGGGGAAAGAGGAAACCGTTTATGGGTCATCTCGCCATGTTCTTTTTCGGTTAAACGTCCCCCCTTCTTCCGTTGACCCTTTTATCTGGATGTGATTGATGGGCCTTCAGAGGGGGACTGGAGAGCTCGTGCAGGTCTGGTGTCATTTAGTTTAATTGCTCCATGCCCCCCGGCGGCTTCACCTCTCTTTCTATTGGCTATCCTCCTTCCTCAAGCCCTAGGGAAGAGTCCGCCATTAATTACTGCTCATCCTAATAAGCCCCTATAGGGCGTCACATTGCTCAACTACAGTGAAACGAACGTTGATATCACTGCGTGTTTGGTTAAACTATTTGCTTTTAAGTATTTCTTCCATGCTTTTTTGTGCATTGTATTGTTGTATTGGTGCAATTGTTATTTTCCTAATCGCGCCGATAGATGCAAGTGATATATATTAATCATACAGACAATTGGCACAGATTAATCCCCTCATTCAATTGTGTCTTCACAAGAAATGTGTTAGCTTTATAGTTCTGCCTTTTGTGGCTGCTGGTATCCTTGCCCCTGGGAACATGCTAACAAAAAGATCCCACTCATATGAATCTGTCCTGTGTCCTGTATACAGGAGACTCTCTAACAGACACACATGTTGGCTGTATGTTAGGTGTGTGTGTGTGTGTGTGTGGACGTGTATTTGTGTGTGTGTGTGTGTGTGTGTGTGTGTGTGTGTGTGTGTGTGTGTGTGTGTGTGTGTGGACGTGTGTGTGTGTGTGTGTGTGTGTGTGTGTGTGTGTGTGTGTGTGTGTGTGCGCCTGCCTGCTTGTTACTGTGTGTGTTACTACCCCTACACGGGATATGCTGGTTCCGAGTTCAATGTGAAGAGCACATTGTATCTCCTGAGATGGTCACATGCTCGCACTGCTGTTCAATACAAGGGGGCCATTATGAACCAAAGTGCTGCCCGTTTTCTCCATTAGACATTAATTACATCTGCCCCAGCTAGAAGTTCCCCTTCATGACAACTTGCATAGTACCACCCCAAGTACACCCAGCGTTCCTATCCCGCCAAGGCTAAGTTATTGTTTCTTTATGGTAAACATAAATAAAAAATCCTGAATGACTGTTGCCACAATTGAACCATAAACAGAGTACAGCTGCCAGCTGTATGACTGAACTCTGAGGATATGCGGCCAATAGGGAAACCAGAATATACAGAGGGATCTCTTTTTGCCTGGCAACCTCCTCTGGGGGAGACGACCTGAATGGCGCCTCTTGGCGTCACTGTGAAAGCCTTCCACATCCCCACATCCATCTCTCTCTGTCTCTGTTTGACGGCTCCCAGAGGGCGCAGGCTGTTCAGTATCCATCTCTCTGAACGCTTCCCGATGGAAAGGGCCTTGAAACGCCACGCTATTACATTCAGAGTGAAAAAGAAGGGAAAAGAGTGGAGTACTTCCGTTTCACTTAGTCGGGCCCTTGAACCCCTGAACACATTGGGAGCTTATTTTTGCCAGACAGAAGAGCTGCCCTTAAAGGAGAAAGGTATTGGGTGAACGGTACTGCCCTTGCGCTTGCAATTATACATATAGGCCTATACAACATAAAACAATGTTTTAGGTTTTTTATGTAAACTTTGTTTTTTGATAAACGTTTTATGCAAGCGTTTTAGTGTTTTATGTAAACATTGTTTGACATAAAACATTGTTTTATGTTATGCATTTTATGTTTCATCTTTAGAACATAAAACAATTTTTTATGTTATCTTTGCTTTTTGGAATAACACCTTGTTTCCAATGTATAAACAAAACAAAACCCAGTGGAATGTAAAGCAGGCCTACATAGGGTCATGTTTTGGCTTAAATCTCAGGCTGTTACACAGTTACTAAGCGACACCTCTGTGACCACTGTGTGAGTAATGATGAAGACATGACTGGAAAATCCCAGCAGGGCAAGTATGGAAGGAATCTCAAAACACAATGAGGAGAGTGTAAGGGAATGCAACGCACACCAAAATGCTATTTTCAGGAATTTTACCCAGGGCTGAGTTTCTGGTAGTAAATGTCACTATTATGTAACGCTCCCTTGTTTTTAATGATTAGTATGGCAGTTGTACACAATGTTTGCCCCAAGTATAGGCATTGATGTGGAACATAAGGTTATATTTATTTTGCTGACACTTGTATCCAAATTGCCTCACAATTAGTGTATTCACCCATGAAGATGCTACCCAAAAATAGCAAGAATCGGAGTAGCCTACATAAAATGTATATAAAATAAAACAAAAGCTTAAATTGCTACATTGTAGAATCAAGAGATTTTATGTGTGTACATGCCTATCCCTTTATTACTTGGCACACTTAATAATCATATTACTGACTGGACACTGATAACCTCTTTAGGTCGGTTTTTATCGTCAGAAATAGTCAGTACAATCTTGACCTAAGGAAGTAGACCTATGTAGGATGACACGTTAGAACTGTGTTCTGTGGTTCGCATATGACTGCACATTTTATGGCTTGATGGAAAAGATAAATTGATCGTTCTATCGCTCTGGATGTCTCTAATAAAAAATGAACTCTTAAGACTTTAACTCTAAATTACATGACATTATTTTGTGATGCATACCTGGGCGTGTGGTGGTCTGCAGGAATAAAACTAATCATAGGCCTATCTGCGAATGTAATATCCCCAACGGAGATATCAGGTGTTGAAGCTATTTTTCTAAATTACTTCTCACACATCTAATATCCTCTGACTTCCTCCCTCCCAAGACACTAGAAACCCCCGAAATTGGGATATTGCTTAGTCACACCGGCTCACCTCTCCAACGCTTAGCTCCGTGTGAGAAGCGGCTACTCCCTGCCGCGCTGTGATTGGCTGGGCTGACTTGACAGGCTTGCTTTAGCTGCATTTTCCAGTCAAGGGCGGGGCTCGCGCTTTAGTGAAACTGAATTGGCTACAACCGGCAGGCAGAGGAAAACTTACCCGGTGGATCCATGGAGTGTGGGAATGTTCTGTCCATAGGTGGAGGAATGGAAGCCGGACCGTAGCGTAATCATGCTCGATCCTGGATTGTGTCGATTTTAAACCATTCAGTCCATTGACACCAAAACGGTCGGTGCTTGGTTCAACGTCAAAAAATTGTATCACGTTATATTTTGGTTCCTTGTCAGAATGATGTGACAAATCAACATCTAACACGCCTGCCTCGGAAAAGCGTCGTGAAAGGATTTTTTCATTGCGGGACTGACTTGCCTGAGCTGATTATTATAGGGGTAAGTTGGTTCGATTTTTTCTTGACCATTTCTTGTCACGCCTTTCGTAATGTGGGACGCGGGAGGAGGCCGACACGAGACTCGCGTGCGCTCGGTTGCGGCTCGGCGAGCCAAACGCGATATTTTGTGATTATTATTCACTGTATCAGCTTTAATAACGATACAGTCGGAACATGGAGAGATACATGGAACGTGCATCGTTAATGCAGTGCAATGCTATGCGCTTTGCCTTGCAAATTATGACTTAAACAACGTGAAACGTTGTCTGGTAGTGTTGACTTATCGTTTGTATGGTAAAATTGTCTATACTGGTCCACATGCATCAGGGAAGTATTGCACTCTAAAGTGTATGTAGGGAGTACGATAATCAGGTTGTTATAGACTATGAGTTGAGCCCCAGGCTTTCGGTACCTGAAGCAGGTAAAATAACGTCCAATTAAAACTTTTGACATTTCACTTTTACAAGCATGCTCAAGCAAGGGGTTTGACATTTTCCACCACGTTCTTTGTATTTTGTCAAAAGATTTTGATTGTTCAATTCTGAAAAACAACAACATTGGTCATCATCATGCAATCTATCCCATCTTCAAAAGAGGATTAGAATGTCTAAAATGTAATGTCCAACTCAGTATTTATTCATGCTTTCATGCTCATGACCGTGTCCTCCTCATCTTTTCACTCACACCTTAACTCCTCCATATCAACATGTCGGTGGCATCAGCTGCGTCCTAATCAATAGGCTAACTATCTGGATGATAACCATAATAAATAATCATCATCAAAATTATGTTTATCCGATTTCTAACAATGGAAACGTAATCTAGACTATATGACCCTGTATGTTACAGTGCATTTATATTTTCTAAACTTTGTAAATCCATGTCTTTCAGTGACACCAATAACGCAACATGGTTGATTGTCATAGTGTTATTCTTCCGACTTATTTTTTGATCTGTATGTTCCCTATATACATTCCACAACTCACTATATTGATACCAAAAATCGGACTTGATTATTTACAGCGTCCAATAATACCCGATCAGTCTATAATGAAATTCTATACTTAATGTATTTGAATCTGCTGAGTTATTTTGGCAGACAGTGCTTGCGGTAGCAGGGGCCACATGGCCGGCCCCCCCCAGGTTTTGTGCCCAGTGTTCTTGAAACACAATCTGTTGGATGGGTGGAGTGTTCATGACTGTGGGTGATGTAATCCCACCGATAAAGCAAGCGGGCGCGATGCCTGATAGAGTCGGTCAGTCATGCTCATCTTGTGTGTGTGTGTGTGTGTGTGTGTGTGTGTGTGTGTGTGTGTGTGTGTGTGTGTGTGTGTGTGTGTGTGTGTGTGTGTGTGTGTGTGTGTGTGTGTGCATTTGGGTGTGTGTGGGTGTGTGTCTGTGCGTGTCCTCGCCAACTGCCTCTGAGGGGGTATTTTTTATATTGTGTGAGTCATATGTGTGGATGCGATATTTGGCGGAGTGTGTGTGAACACAACACAAATTATACTAATCATCGTAAATAAATGAAAAGATTGTGTGACTGAGGACTGATGTCAGCAGCTTAGGCTGTTTTTTATTGACTAGCTGGTATGTGTGGATGTTTGAAGAGACTGGAGCCTAAGGAGGAGGTAGGGAGGGCTGGTGGGTAGATGGTACTGTAGTCATGCATTCATGCATTCATGAGTCACTGAGTACTATCCGTCCATCTGTAAGTTATGGCCCCAGTGCCGTGCAATCGTGTTGTATTCAAAAGGAACACAGCGCAATAACTTCCCTTGGCCCGGTACCCTGATCACTGAAACGGGTCTTTTTGTGATACTTACATTATCATTTTCCATGACTTTTCTATGGCAAAAAAATATATATATTTTGAAAAGATTCAAACAACTGCGCTCTGCAGTGACATCATGGACAGTTACGTTGGAGCCAGAGTTGAGCACGATGTAGGCCTATGACGTGCATGTATGACCTGGCCGTTATATCAGTAGAAGTATCA
This sequence comes from Gadus chalcogrammus, assembly GCF_026213295.1. Classification (NCBI taxonomy): domain Eukaryota; kingdom Metazoa; phylum Chordata; class Actinopteri; order Gadiformes; family Gadidae; genus Gadus; species Gadus chalcogrammus. The sequence goes on from NC_079413.1 coordinate 7,037,654, forward strand.
AACAGATTCCACCATCTCTTTATTGAACCATGTGCACCAGAAACATTACATATGTGATGTGTCAAAGTACCCTGGAGTACAAGCGCGAGTAGGTGATGGAATCTGGTTGAAGCCTTAATTACTTCAAGATGCAGTAACACACTTCACTTCGTTTCCATTACCAAGATGGAGTCATGTCTTTCTGTTCATGAGGAGGCAAAGCAGTATCTCTTTAAATTCAAAATAGTCTTGGCATTTCCGGAATAGTCCCTTCTCTTTTTTTGTTGAAATATGGGAGTTGTCTTCGTGTTGTGTTGGTCATTTCCTTCAGTCTCTGGACAAGGGGCTTTCTGAATCCACACTAAATGGGCGTCATTGTTCTGAATAGTTCCATGTGTGCAAAGAACGCTTGTCTAAACACAAAGCCGCATCAGCCACAACGTATTCTGAAACTGTGTCTTATGAGTGTCTCCCATGTTGGGTCAACCTGTCTCCCTTGATAGTATTTTGACTATGGCTCAGGCCTATATCTGTATTGGTACCAACTCACTTATAGATAGATAGATCATTAAACGTCTCTGCAAAAGATATGTAACCATTTAAATATAAAAGCTGTCGTATCCCAACGAGCAAGTCAATGTTCATCTAAATCCGATGTTTATTTGGACTTCAGAATCCCACTTTAAATAGTACAGTGTTTGTAATGTCTCGCTGCAAACTCCTAAACTGGTATGTGAGTCACTGCGGGCTGTGATTAAAATCCACAATCGTGTGTAAATGTTGTAAATGGAGGGGCTAGGCAACTGTATCCCGCGAGGTAGGACATGCCACCGGACTTGTTCTGCTACCTTTCGGAGACAATAAGCCTTCCTTTTTTCCTGCGTCGAAACAGAGAGGTTACAACTGCTTCTACGCACACCTGAACAACCCAGACAAACACATGGAGCTGCGAAAGAATGCCAAGCATCTTTCCTTACAGTCGATAGGTGAGAAAACCTTCACGACGGTTGTGTTTTTTGTTCACCATGAAACAGGAGGGGAGGTTTTAACTCCTTAACTCATTAGCCCTTGAAATAACACGTTTGTGCAATTGCATGTGTGTGTGTGTGTGTGTGTGTGTGTGTGTGTGTGTGTGTGTGTGTGTGTGTGTGTGTGTGTGTGTGTGTGTGTGTGTGTGTGTGTGTGTGTGTGTGAGAGTGGGCGGGCATGACACTCCAAGCGTGAATAGTATTGTTGACATTACTGGGGGTGTCCTTTTAAGAACTCCTGCTGAATAGCAAATAATGAATCCTTGAATACAGGAGCAGGAGAGCGTAGTGCTTAGGTTAGGGCACTCGGCCGGGCCATCTGAGGCGGACCTGGTTTGAACTTCAATGTCAGCGGGTCCATCCTTGAAAATCCTTGAAAGCATTATGCAAATTCAATAAATTGGAATGCTAAAATATCCCACCTAGGTTAAGGCCCCCATGCACTTATGTCTTGTTTTACTTGACAATGCGGATCGGATCGAAGCACAGTTGTCACTTCAAATACTGAGGTCGGATTGTGGCCACCATGGAGGAATCCCACCCAAGGTGAAAACGCTGCTGACAAGGAGGGTGGACCTCGACATCATCCGAGCGGTTGCATGCTTATAGCATAGTTATTCCTTTTTTATCCCATTTAAATGGGCATCCCTTCCCTGGTGTTCTGCAACTGGCATACAGGTTAAATTCACAAATTCCTGTTTAATGCAGTAGCTGTAACCGCCAAATTTCCCTTGTATCCATCTCGCTTGTTGGCCTCCTCTTGTCGTTAAAACTTGCGTTCTTGTGTAAACAGCATTGTTCCTGTAGGATGTGTAAAACCCATTTGTTTGGCTTGGTTTGTGTGTACAAAAAAACCGCCAAGTTACATCAAAGCGAGAACGGTTTCTCTGCTGTCATCGAACCCTGGGCAAGGCTCCCGCATAGCCATGTCGGCTTCAAATTCACCGGCGTAGTCGGAGGGGTCCACACGCGCCAGTCTCACTCTGTAGTAGAGCGGGGATGAGGGAATTAGGTCTGGGTGAAGGGGGGGGGGGGGGGGGGGGACGGGACTGGGTGGTGTCAGTGGTGGTAGTGATGTAATACCGTCCTACATTAGCACCAGCAGTAGTCACTGCCTCAGGTCCAGAATGGGACCGGCAGTGCTCGGCCTCTGATCAAAGCAGTTTGATCCGCTATCAGTCACCGCCCCCGTCCGCCATGTGCCGGAGCTCCCCCCATTTATCAAGTGCCGGCAGAAATCAGGGAGGGGAAACAAAGTCTCTGTTTAGAGGAGATTTCTTGCTGTGCTTTAGAACAGTTGCCGCTGCACAAGCAAACAAGATGAATGAGCGTAATGAGTGTTTTAATGGTCGATTATTCTGAAGGGATAATGTTTTATAGCAGGTTTTATTTTCAGGGTTCTAGCGGGGTGTTTTCTTATCTGGGTTGTTTGACGTTAAAACACTAATAAACAGTTCTTTATAGTTTGCCGGATTTCCTGAGGGAAAGGTCAAAGGTGTGTTAAGAATGCAAGCCAACAGCCGATGGTTGCTAATATTAGTGACGGTAATTAAAGAAGGAATCCAGAACTAATAAGCCTTGGAAAAATTGGGCCATAATGTGTCTGTGTGCCAACAAAACATGTGTAAACCATAATAACAAAGTGGATGGAACCTGGGTGAGCCCTCAGTTTCAGCAGAGGTAGAGAACGACCCAGGTCAATATCAATCAGTTGCACTTGGCGAAAAAGCTCTCTGATCCGGTGTCTGGGCCGGGTTACCGCGGAATAACCTCGTAGTTCAAGGCTGTGGGAATGTTGTGTGTGCATTCCCAGAAGCCTCGGCAGTCGCTGGAGTCGCAACACTTGTTGAACTTTGATCTTCCTCTTTTAAACGTTGTGCGCCCTGCAGGGGCATGGCTACGTCTCTAACCCAATAAAGCCAAGCCAGCGGCGTGGGAGAATCCAATACCTGAGTCAAGTTTCTTGACAGGCTCCTTTTATGACTCCAACCCCCCCGAAAAAATGTATGGCCAAGTCCAACCACACATCTCAAACTACGAACAATATAACCAGAGTTTTATATAGAACGTTATGTTATTGTGGTTATTGTCATTATAACTACTGTTGCTAATTGCTATCAAAAATAAGCAACTGGGTTAATGAGCACACAGTGTAGATGTTTATCCTCAGTGTCACGTCAAAGCACCAATTCTAGTAACACCCGCCCTGTCATAGTAGCCTGGGGCTGTGGGAGTTTAGTTTTAAATAGAATAACCTACGCACACACAGACACACCCAGACACACACACACACACACACGCACACGCACACGCACACGCACACGCACACGCGCACACGCACACGCACACACACACACTCTCTCTCTTACGCTTCCATACACACACTGCTATCTTTGGCAAAACAAAGTCGTCATGCCCAGGGCTGTTTTAACTCATTGTTCAAACCTAGCTTGCCGATCCTAGCAAGCGCCTAGAGGTGGGCTGTCGCTCTGACTGGATGGAGCTGTGATAGGAAGGAGCTAGCCTGGACAGTTTCAGTCATCCTCCCTCGCCTGCTGCATACCACGAGCCAAACTCACTCTGACATCTTTTCCCAGAAACGTGGGTGGGAGTGTGCTCCGGACTCCTCCAGTGACCTGCCCCGTTTAGAGGCTTTTTTATTTTGGAAGAGGTGAACTTAAGACGACACGACACTGGGCAGTGGGAGTTTAGGAGGAGAATATATTGTGAGTAGTTATACTTGAACATGACACACTCGTCTGCAGCTTCGTTTCCAGGTATTGAAGAACGACCCCCAAAATATATATATTTAAAATAGATATCGCCTGCTATAGCATTATTTATACCACGGATTTCACGGCCGATGTTGTGCAGACTCGGGAGAGAGGGGGGTGGTCATAGGGTTCTGCTGACTAAAGTGTATTACTTTTGGTGTTGAAATAGCCATGTCAGAAGATCACTCATCTGGTAAACTTCCCTTCGCCTTCCCCCGCTTCTCTAAAAATTGGTGACTTGATCAAAATAGTCACACTTATTTCAATAGATAAAATACGTTAATCTCTTCGACAGCTCTGCCACTGTTTGATTCTTTATTTGATGAAACGGGGCTTGGGGCGGCAAACGTGTTGCAGCACCTGACCTGATCTTGTTTGGGTGCTTCGTGGCATGTCGGCCTCTCCTGCCTTACCAGCTGTAGTAATACGGGTTGTCGCTTCTCCTCGCAACACTTTCTGCCAAGCTTTTCCCTTTCCACTTGGAAGCGGACCGTTCTTTGTGATGCCGGGTTCCAGGAAAAGGATGATGTAAACGCGGCCCAACACTGCCAACCCCATCGCTCACGCCCAGAAAACATTGAGCCCAAAAGACTGCTCTCCTGCGATGTTGAAGTGATCGCCGGATCTCCCCCCCTCCCCCCCTTTGCCAGGAGTTAAAGTAGCTGTCTTTCAAGGGATTTGACACGCTGCCAAATCGTTGACTCAGTAATTCAGTAGAAGTTGTATGTCTTAGTTTGAATTGTTTATGGAAAACATTATTAGATTTGGAGAGTCTCATGCTGAGTTAAAAATAGCATGGAGTAGAGAAGAGTCCTTCTCCCATCCACCCCTCCCTCCCCGCACTGGTCTTGCGGATGTCCCAAGGGTGCTGGCCCCCCCCAGCCCCATTTTCACCCTAGCTTTCCTGTCTCTTTGATGGGAGCTTCATTCACCCTCCTCCTTCCTCGTCTCTCTCTCTCTCTCTCTCTCTCTCTCTCTCTCTCTCTCTCTCTCTCTCTCTCTCTCTCTCTCTGTCTCTGTCTCTGTCTCTGTCTCTCTCTCTCTCTCTCTCTCTCTCTCTCTCTCTCTCTCTCTCTCTCTCTCTCTCTCTCTCTCTCTCTCTCTCTCTCTCTCTCTCTCGTTTGCCTTGTTTCCTGACAGCCCAGCCCATGAGAAGCAGGCCTCAGTGCTCCCCAAGGTCTCCTGTCCCTCCCTATAACCTAGCCTGACCCAGTGTCAGATATCGGTGTACATTCGATTGCATTAATGATAGTTGCATTTAAAGGCTCTATAATGGAGCTAGAGGCACTCGGCAGCTCAGAGAATCTGGGACCGTGATGTTGTGGAAGCTAGTGGTATAATCTTCATGCCCGCAGGCGTAAATCTGTGTGTGTTTGCGTCAGTGATGGGAATGCTTTGACAGTTATTTTGGGAAAAGCACATCAAGTAGCACCATGTTTCTTTGTTTCTTTGCACAAGCGAAAGTATAGTACTAAAACTCTAATCACTTGGATTATAACACGCTGTCAACCGATCAACTTTTCATATTATCTTATTCTACTTAAACAGTACTCTAGGAATGGTCAAAAGGTTGAGTTTCTTGTTATTTTCTTGTTGATCAACCAGTTAGGAGAGAATGTGAGAGTGTTGGAATGCTTGTGTAAAACTAGAGCGGTGAGAGCCACATCCCACTCTCCAGGTTTGAGCAAGTGTGTCTGTCTGCATACCGTCCGTCTGTTTGTCATTCGATACCGTAGACTCAGGCAGAATGCTCTCCAGCAAACAAACAGTGAGTGAATCCCTTTCTGTGGGTCTCCTTCATTGTTCTCTCCCCTTCCTTTGTACATATTTGCAATGCCTAATGGACTAGAAAGAGATTCCGGCACGGGCTTGCGTGTTACGTTCAAATTAACTAGGACCTAGGCCATTTCAATGTACTTTTGTTCTCCAGATGCACCTGTAGAACGGAAATACATTCATTTCCTTAATTTAAACGTTTATCTACTTTTCTAGGTGGTGCTGCATCTGTAGAACGAATACAAAGTCTTCTTACTTCCTTTAATTCTGAAGGGGATTGCACTGTGAATAGGAGTGTTCTGCTGTTTTCACTAAACAACACGCCACAAAGAGGTTTCTCCCTCCACCTGCACAGCCTCGGTCATTAGCGCATCAATGACACTTTGGAGAATGCACAGATGCCTATGAGGGGGCTGGCGGTGAACGGAGTCACATGTGGTTGCGAGCCGAGTCGATTTGCTGTCTTCCATTAGCCGAAGCGGCCATGACACTAGCTTCTCGTTATGCATGCAATATGTGCAGCGAAAAAGTAGGGACTGCTTAATGTCGGCCACAGTCGCCCGCAGTCGCAAAGGTTTATTGGTCAGCTGTGCGGGAAGGTGTTTTAAAGGTCACGTCAAGCTCTTTGTTTTTTGTTTTTTTTTGACAAAAAGAACACCTTGAATCAAAGCAGAGTGGATGGATAATGGTAGAGTTGTGGAAAGAGTGTTTATTGAAAGCAAACTGGAACAAAAGGGGACAAGGCTTTAAAAACAAAGTGTAAACAGAAAGATATTTGGAAACACACTTAAACTTTATTTAATAAAATGCTTTATGATAGTTACTGATGGTGGTCATGTATTGTGCAGACTCAACACCAATCTTCATTCGACTGTTGGTCAATGTTAGTGGTGACTTGTGAGTTTTATTTAAAAACATTTCAAAGGCTGGTTTGCCCAGATTAGATGACAGGTCGACCTCAAATTGAACGCTGCAGGGATTAGCATTCAGCAGAGATATTGCCCAAGGCTATGGATTTCACAGACAATAGGCTGCAACAATCCAGTTAGTCTTTGCAAGGGAAACAAACAAATCATTATCTTCTACTTAAGTGTAATGCAACTATGTTGTGGGTGGCTTTGCCCTATAATCAACCATTACTGCAAAGTATCGACATAACAGTATTAGACATAATTTAAAAAAATGGATTTGTTAAACTCTGTCTAAACTACCTCACCAGGTTCTTGACATATCTCTCGCTAGAGACACTGAAGTTGCAAAGGGTTCTGCAAAAACAGACAAGACAGAATTGGATCTGCATCTTCTCGAGGGATAAAATGCCAGTGAAGACACTGCTGTTGCTGTGAGAGCCAGCTTTTCAGTTACGGGCAGACAAACTCGGACAGCTTCCAGTGCCTCTCTCTCTCTCTCGCTCTCCCTATCTCTCTCTCTCTCTCTCTCTCTCTTTCTCTTTCTCTTTCTCTCTCTCTCTCTCTCTCTCTCTCTCTCTCTCTCTCTCTCTCTCTCTCTCTCTCTCTCTCTCTCTCTCTCTCTCTCTCTCTCTTTCTCTCTCTTTCTTCCTCCCTCTGAATCCATGCTCAACAGCCTAATTCCCTTTGTCTGATGGAGGCACACCACGCTTCATCTGTCATCTGCGCCCCCCCCCCCCCCCCCCCCCTTTTAATACAAATGTCAGCTTTGATGTCACACTGACTGTACTGCGATCACAGCCATCCTACTTTCTCTCACTGATGCTGCTTTTCGAGAGAGAGAGAGAGAGAGAGAGAGAGAGAGAGAGAGAGAGAGAGAGAGAGAGAGAGAGAGAGAGAGAGAGAGAGAGAGAGAGAGAGAGTGAGAGAGTGAGAGAGAGAGAGAGAGAGAGAGAGAGAGAGAGACTGAGAAAGATCAAGCCTTGTAGATTGTAACATGGCCTCACGTGATCGTGGCACATCATGAGACATCGCCGCACTCCCAAGCCGAGTCCTGAGCCCTGGGCCTAGCCATGCCGGGGGTCACGTACTAGCAGGGTGATCTCGTCACGTCCGTGCATCTTGTGTGCGCTGCCGTGTTTGTTGTTTTGCGGCGAGTAGGAGGATGCAGGGACAGGGCTCCCAGACGAAAGCCAGGGCGTTTCCTGCCATTCGTTTGTGAATCTCTCCGGATCCTCCCCTCTGGCGTTTCCTTCCTCCCCATCCATCCCTCATCCCCACCCCCTCAGCCCGTTATTTAAAACAAGCAGTCACCTTACCTTCTCCTTCTCTGTGTGCTGGAGGCCCCCGACGAACAGGAAGTTGAAATGACAGTGCTGATAGATACGGCTTTTGTGTGGGGGTATTTTTACTCCTCCTGGTTGATTTGGTCATAAGAGACAACCCTTTAAAGTTGAACACAGGACCGCTTTGGGTCCGATGGGTCATTCATAAGCCATTGTCCGTCTACAGTTTGTTTTGTTGCAGTTGTCCGTCACTTAAGTTTTCGGCAGCATTCATAGTCGTGTTCGTGGCAGCAGCTTAATTAATGCGTCCTTTTTAAATCTTTCCAGTTTCCAAAAATCGATTTGACGTTTTTCAGTGTTTGGATTGTCAAGCTTGCAGTGTCCGCCCAGCCACGGTGGCAGTCCGTGGTAATTCAATTATATTGTTGATTGTCTTCTTGGAGAGCTACCCCATTTGCATGAAATTAGGATAATGACTTAGTGTGATACAGTTTCATAGTTTAATGCATTATGAAGAAGAAAAGACTGCATAATTGTTATTTTTATAAGCAGCTCGAAATATATTAAGTGGAACGGAAATGCAATTTCAGTCTAATATCAAACTTTAAATTACTCTGCACTTGAACATATTGGTTCTCATTTGGGATTATTTAAACCGGAAAGAAAGTTGTTATATATGGAAGAGTAAAGCACACCGTTTGTGTGCTTTACCAAGTGATATGATTCCAAGAAAATGTGATGTTTCGAGGCCTTTAGAGGAAAAGGATACATTACACAAACAGACGGGTACAGCAATCGGCTGCTGGCCCAGAGGGTTTTGCTGGTCTTGTGCTCATCCTTACTCCATTAGTGCAACAGAGAATCTGCTTAGGAGGACACTTCCCTCCATGAAGCACAGAATCCCTGAGACAGCTCGTGCACTTTTTTCCCCCCTTATTTTTTGTTGTTGTCGGTTGTGGCCATTGTCGGTCACAACACAATCGACTCCTTCAGCGCCATACGAATCAGCATCATCATCATCGTATGCCGGGGTATACAGTACAATGCAGCCTTTTGTGCACATGATTCAGTCTGATTTCATGCTGGAAACTATTCAGCCAGGGGATCACATGTTGTCAGGCCTGCGCCGCCGCTCAGAGTCTGCTCTTACTCACTCACCCGGAGTGAGAGAACCGTCTGACTTCCTTGAAAAACAATACGCTCCTTGTTTGTTTAGGGATGCATCTGGAATTATCAAGAGTGTGGGAAAAGAGGCTGGCTGCTTTGCTCTTTTTTTTGGTTTGTTGCTAAAGTGCGTTTCTTCTCAGAATCAGTTATATTTCACGAATGACTTCCCCCTGAAGGGCAATAGGACGGGCGAAATCACCACAAGATCTCGTCCCAAAGTCAAAGCACCAACGTCATTGATTCGAGGAATAATGCCGGAAGCGATTGTCAGCGGTTTACGGCGGTTGGGTGTTTGACGAACTATGGCGTGATTTGGTCATTTGTCATTGAAAGATAATTCCACACTTCGTTTGGCAAGGCTTTTAGCCTTCTCGAGCATGTGTTCTTTGACGTTGTAATCAGATGGTATCAATTGAACAATGACATTGGTTTTCATCAAGAAAAAAATGCTTTAATCCTAACCTGTTGTCGAAGTAAACTAAACAATGAACTCTCATTTGGCAAGAAGGCAGCTGATAAAATAAAGGTACCGTTATATGAGTCTCAAACTCGGGTCAGTAAAATCTCTTCAGTACTGGTGTAGCATGTATTTCATGATGAATGTGGTCCCCAGCTTTAGTCAATGTGTGTAAGTTGGTTAGCAAAATGGTTTTGCAACCACTGAGATCACTGGATTCTTTCTGTGTTTTAAGTGTTTTTGCTGGGGCAGATTCTTGGGCAGATTTGATGCGAGTTAGACTAGTATAGTTCATGGTCTGAGAGCTGGCATCCATAGCCCAAATGTGTCCACATATCAGCTGGTGTGATCTGGGGATGAAGGATTCCTCAGAGTGTGCGTTACTACGATTTATCTGTCAGTGGAACTTTTCAAAGTGCCCACACACTGCATGCACACAGACGATTCACGGGGGGGGAGGTGGCTATTGTTTTAACCCCTATCTCCTTTTCCTTTTGTGAGTTAAGTATAGCCACTCGCTGAGGGGGGTTTCACAGCTGGCTGTTTCCTTGAGATTAGAGATACAAAAAAAACCTACAATCAGACAAGATACAGATTGAATGTTTGTTTTTCAAGTTAAGTGAAGTTCCTTCCATTCTCCAGTGTCTGAAGAAGATGTTCTACGTTAAAATGTATTATATTTTCATTATGTGACTATTAATTACAAATGAAATTGTTAACCATTGTCATAAACTATTATTAAGCAGCGGTTAGAGCATCTGGTTTAAAAACTTGGAATATTCTGGTTGTTCTGGCAGATTTGCAAGTGAATCATGTAGAAACACCGGTGGACTTTGATTTATTCACAGGAGGAATGAAGAGGGACAGAGACAGAGCGAGTGTGAGAATAATCAATACACTTATTCATTCTAATACCCTGTATTGAACATCGACTTTGTTGTTGTTTTTTGGAGGGGATTTTGAATAGGAAAACATTGCCAACCCTTAAAGTCAGACGTCAACCATCTAAAAGAATAAAAGCACCGGGGGCCAGACAGGGCCTTCCTGTGTATGCTGTCTGCTCTAGGTGGGGGCAACCTACAAAGTTAATAATTAACACATGCACTATGACTAAATTATTCAATGTGAATTAGTCACCGGTGAAAACTTTCACCAAATAGCAGTGGGCAAATAAAGTTGAATAAAAAACTCTTTGTTAAAGTAAAGTCAAAACGGTCGAAACAGTACAGGTTTGACCCTTTCGGTCATAATAATTGAGTCCGGATGCATGTGTAACGATATAAGTCGTAATCTTTGTAAGAGACACAATGGTCTTTGTCCGTGATTCAGTGTATGAATGCTGCAGGCGTACTGTTTAAACATGACTCCTTGGACGCTTTTCCAGAGGAAGCTCAGAAGCAGAAGGATGGTTCATATTTAATCTGCATTTCTTTTCCTATTTCTTGTCAACACAGGAATGAGGGATTAATCCCCGTGTCTAGTGACTACAACTAGCTTGATCTGTTCCACCTGTGAATTCCTACTACCAAAAAAACGTTCTAAGGCCTTAAGAGAGATGTAGGCCTTGGAAATGTTTTTCTTTATTAGTTTCCGCCTTGCTCACACCAAAGTACATTTTGAATTCATCTCTATAAATACACAGCGTGGCACATTGCACACTGTTAGAACAGACGTGTTTACGCCCATGCACTATTCATATCATGTGGCACGCGCTCCTATCGTTTCGTAAACATTGCACTCGCTGACAGAGAGACAGCGATATTCACAACCAAATTCCACCCTGTAGGAATTGTCCTCTTCGCACTGTTAAACAAATTGATAAAAAAGAAAACACGGACAGTAGAGGCTGACAGGGTTGAGTGTCAACACAAGCAAAGATCCAGGGGGAATATAATTAGTTTTCACCAGCTCCGGGTACTGCGGGTCTGTCAGCCAAGCCCCCATCCTAATCCATCCGCCCAGCCTGCAGCCCCAGACCCACCCCGCTCCTCCTACCCGCCTGCCCGCCTCTGGTGCCCCCGTGCCAGGCAGACGTGACACCTGATCCCCGGGTCAGCTGTGGAGGATATTTCGGTCGTCTCTCTTGCCGTGTGTGTGTGTGTGTGTGTGTGTGTGTGTGTGTGTGTGTGTGTGTGTGTGTGTGTGTGTGTGTGTGTGTGTGTGTGTGTGTGTGTGTGTGTGTGTGTGTGTGTTTTCTTAATGTCATAAGGGCTGCTTTCGCTCGTACAGCCCGTCACATGTCACCGGGTTAGTTTAGACTCGGTGAGTGTGTGTGTGTGTATGTGTGTGTGTGTGTATGTGTGTGAGTCTGTGTCCATTCCTGTGTGTGTGGCTTTTAGAGGTGCTGAGCTGAGTTGATTTCTAGCCCTAAAGCTTGCAGTGGGCTGGGATCATAGACAGCATAAAATAAATATGGGATGTGTGCGTGCGTGCATGTGTGTGTGCGCGTGTGTGCATGTGTGTGTCTGTGTGCGTGCGTACACTTATTGCCTTTACCCTTTGGTTGAATTCTCACCCTTGTCACGCTGAAATTCATGTGAAAGCCTCATGCTCTCTTAGCCACGTGAGAGTTAGCAAAAGCATATACCCAGGTATGACATAAAACCAAGAGGAACCGACTAGTACAGTGTCGCTTCCTGTTTCAGTTTCAACGATACTCAAGTGTACGCCCTGGTTGGGAATCAGCAACCGGTTGTGCTATATAGAGATCATGGGAAACGTTATTTTTTTCAATCGATGCACAGATGGCCATCAGATACTGTTAAGGACGTCACATGGCGTTACACTTGTCACACAGCTAACTGTGTGCTGGAAAGGGCCATGGATTTATGCCCGCTTCTTCTATTTGAGTCGATTGCCAGATCTGTTACTTATTAAATACCGATTCGCACATTCCTGGAGCCATTGGCGTGACGGAGGACGTGGTCTTCTCTCTGGAATGTGGTCATTAAAAGCCATATTTAGCCGTCCTTGCCCTAGCTTTTTAATTGTGAGATTGAGCATGTGGTGATTTATGACTACGGTATGTATGACGCTCTTTTTTGTGAGCGAGAAAAAGAGAGAGAGAGACTTTGAAAGAAAAACTTTTAGAGACTCCCTTGAATACTTCCTTAATGGTGTGAATAAATTCAGGAGTGTGAAATAGAACGAAACTTAACTTGGTATAATTGGAGCGGTTAATGCTGAAAGTCATATATTTTTAGAAGGTTTATGCTAAGGGTTCATGCTTATTGAGGATGATCTACTACCAGAAAGCCCAAGAAAAATGTAGACATTTCAGAAAAAAACGAAAAGAGTCAATTCCAGGATTCCATTAAAATGCCTGCAACTTAAACAGGAAGCTGAGCTGGAGTCATAAAAGAAAGACGGATATTTTAAAACATGCACAGGAAAGAGAGGAGGGCCGAGGAAGAGGAGGAACAAGGGCCGGTGGGGGGCAGGAAGTGCTGTGCTTGAGTGTGCAGTCACCCCCCGCGCCAGACTAATGAGGTCATCCGTTACACGGTGGTTGCGTGGTTCCTCCTCCACCTTTGGTGGTTGCGTGGTTCCTCCTCCTCCACCAGTGTCTCTCGCCATGATGTGTCCGGCCCTGCCTGGTAGTCCACTCGCTAGCCGCCAACCTGTTAGGCTGTCTGTCGGCCCCCAAATGACAAGTCAGCCTCCTCAAAGAGAGGCAGTCAGGGTGAGAGGGCTACTACCAAGGACTGCTGAACGATAAATCAAATTCAAATCGCAATGTAATAGGAAGCGATTTGCAAATCGCAAAGGCTGCGATATAAATTTATTATATATATATTATATATATATATATATTTCATTTTTTTATTATTAGTATTATTCTTTTTTATGATTTTTTACTGTTACTGACTGGAGATCAGTAAGATTCGTATTTATTTATCTTTTACAATGAATGGTTAAATAAAGATGTTATAATATAAATTCATGCATCAATTAATCTCAACAGATAGGCCTGGCCTAAAGGAACGGGTGGTTTATATGTTGACTGCTTCCAACGTTTTGTTGTCCAGAAGAATGAATCATGAATGAATAATACAGAACATTAGGAACTTTAAAAAGAAAAAATCGCATACTAAATCGCAATTCGATTATTTCCCCAAATCAGTTCAATCCTACTACCCAGGCCTCGGATCCCCGCCTTGTTCCTCCCTCCCTCCCTCCCTCCCTTCTGAGAAGAGCAGCAGGGCCAGTAGTCCAACAGGCTGTACCCTGAAGCCAGCCAGATGCCGTGCTTATTGGCTAGCCAGACCACCTTGGTGGTGATGTGGTTTCATCCCGGTTGCGCTGGTGGAATGCGGGAATGGTCCACCGCTGTTTCCCTGAAATGTGCTCGAAGAATGTGGCAACCATCCTTTTTTTTCTTCTCTTTTTTTTTTAACGTTGCCAACATTCACAATCATGCAAAAATATGCTATGACTGTTTTTCATAGTATTTGTCAACGTTGGGCTCCACTGGTAATTTCATTGCATAACCTTGCAACCATTAAATCGTACACAATAATTGCATCTGGAGAGGATTTTTCCATACATCTGCGCAGTGAATGGAATTCAGTTTACTTATGCTGGTATGCCCAGACATTGTGAAGCATCAGCAGCAACACATAAGAACCTCGACTCTAAACAGAACACCTGGAGACACGAAGGGCTTCATCACTTATTCATGATGACTGTGAACTTCAAGGCCGAAGCTCCCGTCTGCTGCAGATGTAGAATACCACGATAGTGAAAATCAGCTGGAACCATTCGCTACTGCTTGTTGTCAACATGGAGACCCAGTGCCTCTCTCTCTCTCTCTCTCTCTCTCTCTCTCTCTCCCTCTCCCTCTCCCTCTCCCTCTCTCTCTCTCTCTCTCTCTCTCTCTCTCTCTCTCTCTCTCTCTCTCTCTCTCTCTCTATATCTCTCTCTCTCTCCGCACGACTGCAAGCCATTTACAAAGCCATTCTATTAAAACCGTGTCTGGAAAATTCATATGAGAGTGTGCCTCGTCTGCCGTTTGAAATGCAATAGAATACAGCGAGAGAGGAAAGAGAGAGAGTCCGACCGATAGTCTGTTTAACCTCAAAGTTAAAACATGGAGGGACATCTCTACACCTAGGGAAATCGTGCATGCAACCGAATAAGAAATCAACAAACTAGACGTCATAACAACGCTGACAAAAAATAGAGTCAACGAGAATGTGGGTCTCAAATCAAGTATAGAGTATAGCCGTGAGAAAATAGTCCTAATACTTGAAATAATTACCCAGCCAACCCAGCTGATAACACAGTAAGTCAAGCAAGGTAATATTATCTGTCTGACCTCACGATGGCAGGTTTGGATTGAATCGTTTAAATCGCTCGACCGGATTTCTGGGCTAAGCCAGTGATGGTCGAATAATTCATCTTGGGACGGAGGACTTGGGCACGTATGAAGAGATAAGATAACATGCTCCAGCAATTGGAGCACTAATCCTCTGGCTTGGTTAATAGCCAATGCAGAATTTAATCAGCTCCCCCCCCCCAGCCCCGAGGATTTCTCCTCTGCTGCCGAAGGACTTATTTAGCCTGTGAAGGCAGCGGTACCTTACAGGAACCAGGAACAGCGCTTCAGCCCAATCTCCGCTCTCTGCTCTGACATAGGTCAAACCACCAATGTGTGGGAGAGATGTACCGACACACCATTGCAGCTCGTGCCTCAGTATTCTCCACATGCAGGCCTGCATAACCTGATATGATCGTATTTAGAGTCATCAAAGCAAATTATATGGTCCTCTTCTGAATATATTCTTAGATTTGTGGCTAATTCTTACAAGCGTAGCGTTGGATTGTATAACATGGCATAGCTGTGGATTCTTTTTACGTTGTCGTCGTTGAGCGGAGGCTTTGATCCAGACAACTGGGAACAGTCAAGCGTATTTAATTGGATTTGTGGATTCATTCAGGTTTTATCGGAACCCCATTGTGTGTAGTCCAGTCAAAGGCATTTACACTGACGTTCCCTCTATTCTATTCTCTCCTAGATAGTTCAGTAATCAGTGCTAAGTATGGGCCACAACAGAGCTTATCGTCTTCATTAAAGCAGCCTTTTCTCAACTCCAGAGTTGCAACATGTCGCAGAAGCGGCCCAAATCGGAAAAAACTGTGTTGAGCGTGAAGAAGTGCCGGATTCTTGCGTGCTATATCGTCCCTCTCCATCGTGAATGCCCCATCTCCGTGCCGGCTCTCCATCCCATCAGCCTCCCTGCTGATTGGCCTAATTGGAGAGCTGATTTAATGACTGGTGCAGTCGCCCGCGGCAAACCACTGCAATTGTTGCAGCATAGCTGGTGTGTGTGTGTCCGTGCGTTCACATGTGTGTCTCTTTGTGTGTGTGGGTGTGTGTGTGTGTGTGTGTGTGTGTGTGTGTGCGTATCTATGTATGTATGTCTGTCTGTGTGTGCGTGTCACTGTGTGTGTGTGTGTGTGCGCGTATCTGCGTGTGTGTCTGTGTGTCTCTTTCCGTGTGGGTTTGCCATTTGAAAATGGTGTGAGGTGTGAAAGCTATGCATTCTGCCTGCAGATTTGTGTAGGTTATTTTTTGCGGAGCTTAGATTGGCTTAAAATACATGTATTGCTGTGCCTCCATCTGTACCTGCACAGTAGTGCATAGAAGTGCACAGTAGTGCACAGTTCAGTGAACATTTATGTGAGCATTTATGGGCTCCACAAAAACTAGGTTAAACTGGAGCTGTGGGATTGTGCTGTAACACGTGTGTGACTATGTATTACAGTCTGTCTCTCTCTCTCACGGTCTCTCTCGGTCTCTCTCTCTCTCTCTCTCGGTCTCTCTCTCTCTCTCTCTCTCTCTCTCTCTCTCTAACATGTGTGTGACTTCACATCTCTGTATCTCTCTCTGTCTCTCTCCCTGCCCCCTTTTTCTGTTTCTCTGTTCTCTGTGGGATTGTGCTGTAACACGTGTGTGACTATGTATTACAGTCTGTCTCTCTCTCTCTCTCTCTCTCTCTCTCTCTCTCTCTCTCTCTCTCTCTCTCTCTCTGTCTCTGTCTCTCTGTCTCTCTCTCTCTCTCTCTTTGTCTCTCTCTCTCTCTCTCTCTCTCTCTCTCTCTCTCTCTCTCTCTCTCTCTCTCTCTCTCTCTCTCTCTCTCTCTGTTACTCTGTTCCTTGCTCTCTGTTTCTGTGTCTGTGTCTGTGTCTGTGTCTGTGTTTACCCATCCAGCCCATTCAACTGACTGAGCTCTCCTCTCCCCCACCAGAAACACACACACATACACACACACCACTCACACACCCCAGTCTTTCCAATATGCCCAGTAGCAGCAGCAGCAGCAGCAGCCCCGTCGTCTTACTGGGTCCACCATCCCTCTGTTGTTAATGCTCTGCGTGGCTAATCTGGCCCAGACATCACTGAACAGACAAAAAGAGCTGTGTCAGTCAAATACATTCCATAGCCAAGCCCCCCCCGCCTGCCCCTGCACCTCTTTTACAAACGCTTAAGCGTGCCATCGGGGCGGTGGGAGGTAAACTGATGTGTTCTGAGCCTTCTGGTTTTATACCACCTCTGTGCTTTTTAAACACTCAGATGCGACTCCATTCGACCTAGTGCGGGGCCGTTTCCAAACACCCTCCCACGCGAGGTGTGTGTGCGCACAGCCACCTCCATCGGCGGTGTCAGGGGCAGCAGTCACTGCATTATACAGTAGCGAGCTGTGTATTATCTGCGTCGTGCCTTTGAACCCATTGTGGGATTGTGGAAATGTCCCTCCCGGCCACACACACACACACACACACACACACAGACTCATATACACACACAAACACACACACACACACACACACACTGACACACACACACATTCAAACATACACACACACAAATAGACACACACACACACACACTCATACACACAAACACACAGCCATAGACATACACACACACATATACATATACACACACGCACATATACACACACACGCACATATACACACACACGCGCTCCCACACCCCCACAGAGTCCTTGACCGCGGTGATTCAATGCAGAGCGGCAGTGCGGTCGACCACTGCCGTCACCACCCTGTTCACGGGCCAAGACTGTATATCCGCCTGCGCTGAGACGCACTGACAGCAATGACTCTTTGCCTTTCCGTACAGAGAAGGATTTATGCCCCCCCCTCCTTGTGTGTGTGTGTGTGGTGTGTGTGTGTGTGTGTGTGTGGGGGGATGTGTGTGTGTGACCGTCGCTGTCATGCGGGTGATGGCCCGGGGACAAAAACAGGACGCATCCTGGGGTGCGTGCAAATGTCAATGTGTAACAGATGTGACCGCTACTAGGGTCCCTGGAAGTTCAAAACGCACCGGAAAGGGGTCCCAGTCAAGATCGCTATTGCTAAGCAGTATAAATATATTTATATATATATATAATACAATACTATATAATACTATACTATATATATATATGTATATATATATATATATATATATATATATATATATATATATATATATATATATATATAATACTATACTGAATACTATACAATCCATATATGATGATACTATACTGTGTATACATATTGCCGTGAATAAAAGACAGTAGCTTTTCTGCATTTTACCCTGTAGCTCTTCATAGCACAAGGACACTCCCTCGCAATATTACACTTTTTATTACAGGGAGAAAAGTGATGCCAAGATACGCGGCGGTGGCAGATTTGCCTATTCTAAGGGAACATAATACCTTGTGTGTGTGTGTGTGTGTGTGTGTGTGTGTGTGTGTGTTTGTTTCTGTGTGTGTGCTCTTTAATGAGTACGTATGAACTGCAGTTAAGAAAATGACAGGAAGCAAGCTCTCTCCACCCAGTGTGGGTGGATGGCTGCAGGCAGTGGAATGAGGGGATGAGGTTTTATGAAGGTTTTGCTCGTTGGTGCCAGCAGTCCTTATCAGCTAATTATTCTGGTAATAATGTTGGCTTGTTGATAGATTTCTGACCTTGTCCATGGAGTCAAAGGGTTATTTAACAGTAAGAAGACATCGATTGTTTTGTTTTTTACGGAAAATAAAATAACTCGATCTTAAATTAACAGGTTTGTTTAATGCCGGAAAACTGACTTTTTATTTGCGTGCCTGTTTACGTTAATATATAGTTAATAGTAGACTGAATTAATAGATTAAAAGATACTGATGCTGTACATTACACAGCATAAAGGTGCTCATCAGTGTCCTCTTGTGGCGAATGCCTGAAGCTTTTCAGAAGTTGTTTAGTATCGCTTCACTCTGTATCATCTTATGCATGAGTAGGCGTGCAAAGGCGTGCAAAAAAAAGTAAATATCATCGCTGAAAATTAGAATTAAAGTCTCATGAGTATACTGTTGCCGTTTTTGTATACGTGCATGTAGTTGTGTGCGAATGTATGCTTGATGTAAATCTGGCTGGACATGGGCTTCGGGTGTGATGTGTGTTGACCCTGTTTTGGTAATTTCTTCATAGCGTCAGGACAGATGAGACTTCTAAATGCAAATAATGAGAGTGAGGCGAAAATGCAGTTTCAAAGAGCTATATCGACAAAAGCTCCCCCTGCCTTTAAGAAAATACGCTTTGGTCTAGTCTAATCATCAACAGAAAATTGACGGATTGAGAGGGGAGAAAAATGAATTTTGCCGTGACATTTCTTGCGTGAGAGTGTGAGGTTGATACATAAAGCGCCAGATGCGTTAGAGTTAGCACGCCCTACCTAAGGACAGAGTTGCCTGTGTTGTCATCAAGCAGAGAACACATAAGGGGATCTCTGCTCCCTTGTGACCGGTTCACCCCCGGACACAAAAGTTAACGCTAGATAACCCTAGGTAACAGGTAGGATGTAAACAAGCAATCGTATCTCAACCTCTTTCTGTTCTCCTGCTTTGTTCTGCTCAGCTGGCAGGCGTGGCGTGGGGGGGACAGCATGGCTGAACCGAGGCGAGAGAGCACCAGCAGCCTGCAGAGGAAGAAGCCTCCATGGCTGAAGCTGGACATCCCCATGGCCCAGGTGTCCTTGGACGAGCCCCACCCCCTCGTTCAGGTGGGTCCCATGCCGCCCCTGCACGTCACAGGCTTTTTCCTGGTCTGCTTGAGTAGTGTGCTGAGTACACCTGTGTGTGTGTGTGTGTGTGTGTGTGTGTGTGTGTGTGTGTGTGTGTGTGTGTGTGTGTGTGTGTGTGTGTGTGTGTGTGTGTGTGTGTGTGTGTTTGTGTGTGTTTCAGTACTTGTCTGTGTGTGAATGTTTACTGGTTTATCATATTATCTTTTGACACTTCCTCTCTGTGTGTGTGTGTTTGTTCTTTGAGGGTGTGTGTGTGTGCATGTGTGTGTGAGTGTATGTGTTTTCTGCGTGTGTTTATTTGTGTACGTGTATGAATGTGTGTGCATGTTTTTGAATGTATATGTGTGTGTGTGTGTATGAATGTGTGTGTGTGTGTATATGTGTGAATGTGTGTGTGTGTGTGTTTGTTTTTGCCTGTGCATAAATGAGCGTATGTATTTGTGTGTGTGCGTCTGTGGATGTGCTTGAGTGTTTACATGTGTTTTTGCCTGTGCGTGTACCTTTGTTGAATTTGTGTGGGTTGTTTTGTAGCCGGTGAAGCGTCAGGGCTTCCTGCGCAGCATCAGCATGCCGGTGGAGACCACCCACCTCCAGTCCCCGCCCCGGGACTTCTTCGACACCCGGAGGCCCGCCTTCCAGCGCCAGTCCTCCATCACGCAGACCATCAAGAGGTAGAGACACGGCGGACACAAACAGTCATCCCTTTCTGTGAACCGCGACATTTCAGGCGTGTGGCATGGAAGTCCTCATCATTGACGGTCCCACTCCCAATATTTGTGTTCTTCTGAATAATTATGATTAATAATAATAATATTAATAATAATTGTATGTGTTGGACCGCGTGCAGCTGCCAGCAATATTTCATCTGTCCCTCCATTGTGAGATAGTAATCATATTATTATATTAATATTGCGTATCAGCATTGTGGATGTGGATGTCAATCAGAGGCCGTATCAAATAAACAGAGGCTTTTTTTTAATCATTCCCCGATTATCATGGCCCATCGTTCATCAACGTAACACGACGCCCAGACCGCCGCACGAACCCGGTTCTCCCCACCTGCCACGTGCCGCTGTGGTTTCATCTAACAGCATCTTCCAAAATGTCACGTTTTCCTCTAACCTAGACTTTCCTGCCATCCCGATTCCTCTCACAAAACTCCTTCTCCTCCGGTGGCCTGATTAACACAATCGTTTGTCGTCCTCTGCTTGCCGACGAGTCTTGTTTCTAAACCTCGTTGCTAACGCCTTTTTAACGCCACGTTTCCCCACCAGACCTCTGTTCTCTGCATGCCGAGTGCGGCAGCACCGCCACTCTCCTCTCTTACTGTCTTCCCCCCTGTGTCTCTTGTCCCTCCTCTCTTGTCTCTTGTCTCTTCCTGTTTCCTCTTTCACTTTCTCTTTCCTCCCTTTTTTGCCCTCTCTCCGTCCTTCTCCGTGCTTCCACTCCCCCCTTTCCCCCCCCCCCCCCCCCACCTCTTCACAGCAGCAGGCGGGTGCACTTTGAGAGGATTAACACGGTGCCCATTAAAGGCCAGAGGGCCGCCCGCCACGCCTCCAGAAAGTACCACTCTCTCTCCAGAACCCTGCTCAGGTACTGCAGGAAGCGTCCCGGACCCTCAGGTCTGGCGATAGGGTCCCTTAGTGTGTCGGTGAGGACAGTACACTGGCCGACACTGGCTGTGCTTTGCTGATGATGATGATGATGATGATGATGCTGTGTTTTCGTATGTGTAGGAGACGTTTCCTTTTTTATTTTCTATGGGTCACTTTGATAGCACAAGGGGGTCACTGTCACGAACAGGTTGGAGTGAAAGGGAAGACATTGTTTTTTTAATCCCGCTCACGAGCGCACATGAACAGATAGCCTCAGTTTATTTGGATGGGTTTGCTTTCGGTTTAGATTTTGGACGTAGCAAGTGTAAAATCTTGAGTGAAATAATCATGGAAGCCACCCAATCCTCGAGTCACTAAAATGTCGAAAACGGGATAGTCACTGCAGGTTGTGAGTGATATAGATAGATATGTAGGGGAGAAATAGAAAACAGGATGGCAAGCTTGTGTGTATGTATCTAGTTGCGATTAAGCATTGTATCAAGAATCAAAACAGGAACCCAAACCCTAGCGCTGCTGTTTCTGTTTCGCTTCCGTGTTTTGGAATTCCCCTCTCAGCATTCTTCGGATTCAGTCATAACCCCCAGACCGGAACCGGAGCCCAGGATCACACGATCTCCTGCGCATCTGTCAAACAGAAAAAGGGTATAGCGCCCAGAGATAGAAGACTGAGAGCCAGGGGATTAGGCCTGGGGTTTGGACTCTGGCCGGTCCTGGCCCTGGCTGGCTGGTCAGATCAGACAGGGGATGCGAGTTCTTGTAGTGGGCCAAAGATTGGATGACTCTGGCCTCTAGCCCGGGCATCCAGGTGTTGGCCTATATAAACAGAAAGGGCACGGGCACCAACCCAAAGCAAAGCGGAGGGGGAATTCACAGCTGCAGAAATGTCTGCTATTTGACTGCGTCACACAGCAGTTATTTGGCGAGGGAGCCGAATGGCACAGGACCAGCAAAGACTAAAAAAAACATTAAAACATCATTTTCAAAATTGTTTCGATAAACGTTGAACTTGGTTAAGTCAAGCGAGAAGGGGACACCTATCTGTGACTCGATTTCTACATCAAATCCGAAGCAAAGTATTCGTTCACATTCGCGTGTTACTAGTTAGGGCTTGGGATTTTAAGGCGGGTAGGGTGTTGTTGACCCTGCTAATTAGCTTGTTTTGGAGTGCAGCGCTGTAAAATGTTTGCTCTTCCCCGGGCTCCGGGATGTTTTGGGTGTTACGGGAGTCTAGTGTGTTGCTTAGGAGGATTTACAGCATTACCAACATGAGGTTGTCATTTGGTAGAACAGGGTGTTCCCAGCCCCGCGAATGTGAGCTAGAGATGAACAGTATTCAAAATGATAGTCCCAGGTTTTGCTTTCTCTATCTGAATGCTTCTTATGGGTGGTCAGCTAGAAGAGGAAATGAAAAGGAATGATATTTCCCTCAAGCGGGTGGTTTCAGAATCCTCGTAGGTCTGCTGTTGCGTGATTGGCCCTCAGCTACACTATATAAATCAAATGTATTTACATGAGTGCATGCATGCCTGTGTGTGTGTGTGTGTGTGTGTGTGTGTGTGTCTGTGTGTGTGTGTGTGTGTGTGTGTGTGTGTGTGTGTGTGTGTGTGTGTGTGTGTGTGTGTGTGTGTGTGTGTGTGTGTGTGTGTGTGTGTGTGTGCATGGTGTATCAGCCAACATTTGTGCGTTTCAAGTGTTGCGTGAACACACAAACATGCCCAGGCTTATTCCTTCCGTCTCTGCCCTTTGGCATCTGGGAAACTCTTTTTTTCGCCCCTCTCTCTTTCCTTGGGAAATATAACCTTATCTCTCTCTTGCACTGCATGTTGTATCCCACACGACTCTCCTTTAACACACATAGTTACCTTTAGCGTATAGTCTAACAAACGGATCGGGGAAAGGGAAGATGAGCAAGGCGTGAGTGTGTGTGTGTGTGTGTGTGTGTGTGTGTGTGTGTGTGTGTGTGTGTGTGTGTGTGAGTGTGATTGTGTGAGTGTGAGTGTGTGAGTGAGTGTGTGAGTGAGTGAGTGTGTGTGTGTGTGTGTGTGTGTGTGAGTGTGATTGTGAGTGTGTGATTGTGTGAGTGTGTGAGTGAGTGTGTGAGTGTGTGAGTGAGTGAGTGAGTGAGTGAGTGAGTGAGTGAGTGCTCGCATCTGTGTGTAAAAGTTTGTGTTTGTACGCAGTACGCATATATGTGTGAGTGAGTGTGTGTGTGGGTGTGTACGGGCGCGCTCGTGTGTGTGTACGCACATGTGACTGAGTGTGTGTGTGCGCGTGCTTATGCCCGTGCGTACGCGGTCTCCCACCTGGGACTGAGGGGCCTCCCTGTGTGTGTGTGTGTGTGTGTGTGGCGTGGCATCAGGGGCACGGCGGACTGGTTCGGCGTGAGTAAAGACGGCGACGCCACGCAGAAGTGGCAGAGGAAGAGCCTGCGCCACTGCAGCATGCGCTACGGCCGGCTGAAGCCCCAGGTCCTCCGGGAGATGGACCTGCCCAGCCAGGACAACATCTCCCTGACCAGCACCGAGACGCCACCGCCCCTCTACGTCCCCACCTCGCAGCACGGCATGCAGAAGGTAGGCCCGCCCTCTGAGGGAGGGAGGGAGAGAGGGGGAGGGAGGGAGAGAGAGGGAGGGAGGGATGGAGGGAGGGAGGGAGGGAGGGAGAGGGGGAGAGAGAGAGAGAGAGAGAGAGAGGGAGAGGGGGAGGGGGAGGGAGGGAGGGAGGGAGAGGGAGAGAGATCGTTGTGATTGATCAGTGAATTCTCTGAGAGAGAGAGAGAGAGAGAGAGAGAGAGAGAGAGAGAGAGAGAGAGAGAGAGAGAGATATATATATAATTAAGCAATCATTTGTGATATGTGTGGTTTCAAAGCAAGCCCCACTATTGCGTTTAATTTTCTTTTTTTGTTGTGTTTTAATTCTTCCACCTCAATTGACCCTCTGTGAATAGGCCCTTCGCTAGTGTTGACTAAATGTTTATCATGTTGACAGATCTCTACAGTAAGTGATCAAGAATTGTGTCAAGAATAATGGTCAGACCTTAATAACCACTAAATAACATTAAATAATGTAGAGCCCCTTTTAGTGGGCTACTCCTGTTACCTGTATTGCACTCGTGTAATTTTGTTTTGTTTGTTTGCTTGTTTGTGTTGTTTTTTAATCTGTTTTTATCATATATTTCCATTGTATTGGCACATGTATTGAACTCATGTCGGGTGTCCTTGTTAAGTACTTGGTAGCCCGGGTTCTGAAGGGCGCTATCTGAATACACCTTGACGCACTAACTCACTGAGCGTGTCTTTGCACCGCTGCAGATCGTGGACCCCTTGGCGCGAGGCAGGGCCTTCCGCATGGTGGAGGAGGTGGACGGCTACAGCGTGCCCCAGACCCCCATCACCCCCGGCGCCGCCTCCCTCTGCTCCTTCACCAGCTCGCGCTCGGGACTCAACCGCCTGCCCCGCCGCCGCAAGAGAGAGTCGGTGGCCAAGATGAGCTTCAGGGCCGCCGCCGCGCTGGTCAAGGTGTGTGTGTGTGTGTGTGTGTGTGTGTACATGCGTGGGAGTGTATGGAAGTGTGTTTGTTTGTGTGTGAGTGTGTGTGTGTGTGTGTGTGTGTGTGTGTGTGTGTGTGTGTGTGTGTGTGTGTGTGTGTGTGTGTGTGTGTGTGTGTTGATGTGTGTGTGTGTGTGTGTGTGTGTAAGTGTACATGCGTGGGAGTGTATGGAAGTGGGTTTGTTTGTGTTTGTGTGTGTGTGTGTGTGTGTGTGTGTGTGTATCTGTGTATGCCTGTGTAAGTGGATGTGAACATCGGTGTATGGGAATGTGTTTGTGTGCGTGCATGCATGGATGCGTGTGTTGATGCGTGTGTGTATGTGTGTTTTGTAAAACAGTGATCCAAAAATTCAGATTCATATATTGTTGAATATCCTTAATCTGCTTTCCTATTTATATTTGTTTTGAGGATTACAAATATTCATATCCACAATAGACATACACTGACTGACACAGAGTTGTGTTGTTACTAAAGCCATTAGAACCTCAACATATAAATTGCTCCAATTTCAACCATTGAACTCAACAGGATGTACGTTACCAGATCGTCAGACTTGAGTGATTGTGTGAACGTGTCTTCCTCTGTCAGGGGCGCTCGTTGCGGGACAACACCCTGCGGCGGGCCCAGAGGCGGAGCTTCACCCCGGCCAGCTTCATGGACGAGGACATCCTGGACTTTGCTGACGAGCTGGACACCTCCTTCTTCGCCAGGGTAACCTAGCCTCAAATAGCTCAACCTCATTGGCCGAACTGAGCTGTCTATCATCAAGTCCAACTGACTATATTATAAGGAAGGGGACGTGTTCCTCTTCACTAGGCGAACCCAACCCTAGAATATCTCATCCTCATTGGCCGAACTGTGCTGTCTATCATCAACGATCAACTGATTATATTATAAGGAAGGAGATATTTTCCTTCTTCACTAGGCAAAGTCAACCCTAGGATATGTCATCCTCATTGGCCGAACTGAGCTGTCAATCATCAAGTCCAACAGATTATATTATAAGGATGGAGACGGAAATCGAGCGAGCGCTCAATCATAATGTCCCTCTGCGTTCAGGACGTCCTGATGCACGGGGAGGAGATGTCCACGTACGCGGACGAGGTGTTTGAGTCGCCGTCGGAGGCGGCCATGAAGGAGGAGGAGTCTAACGACAAGTTGGACGAGACGGAGATGACGGGCAGTGCGCTGGACAAGAGTGAGCTGGAGAGGAGTCACCTCATGTTGTGAGTCCACACGCGTGCACACGCACATGAACACACACACGGACACATGCACACAGGCAGAGGAGATGAAGTCAGAGCACGTGATTGATTGAAATGGATGACTCAATGACGAATTCCATTTTGGGTTCAGTACCCGCGACCCTTTCTGATATACTATGTACAATCTGGTCCTTCAGAATACCTTTGTGGGTCCTGTTTTATACTAGCGTCATTCATCATTCTTATCTGGCAAACTATTTTTTGTCTCAGTTTCACAATGATACAGTCAACAGGGACTTTGTTTTAAAGTTAGTTTCAATCTCTCCCTCTCTATCTCTCTCTCTCTCTCTCCCCAAACCCTCTCTCTCTCTCTCTCTCTCTCTCTCTCTCTCTCTCTCTCTCTCTCTCTCCCCCCAACCCCTATCTCTCTCTCTCCCCCCCAACCCCTTTCTCTCTCTCTCTCTCTCTCTCTCTCTCTCTCTCTCTCTCTCTCTCTCTCTCCCTCCCCAACCACTTTCTCTCTCTCTCTCTCTCTCTCTCTCTCTCTCTCTCTCTCTCTCTCTCTCTCTCTCTCTCTCTCTCTCTCTCTCTCTCTTTCCCCCAATCTCTCTTTTACCCCCTGCTCTCCCTCTCTATCTCCATCTCTCTCCCTTCCCGCTCCCCCCCCCGCCCTCCCCCTCTCTCTCCCCCTCCTCCAGGCCTCTGGAGCGGGGCTGGCGTAAGGCCAAGGAGGGCATGCCGGGGCCCCCCAAGGTGCCTCTGCGGCAGGAGGTGGTGAGCGTGAACGGGCAGCGGCGGGGCCAGCGCATCGTGGTGCCCGTGCAGAAGCTGTTCAAGCGGGAGAAGAGGCCCTACGGCCTGGGCATGGTGGGCAAGCTCACCAACCGCACCTACCGCAAGCGCATCGACAGCTACGTCAAGAGGCAGATAGAGGACATGGACGACCATAGGTCTCGCTTTTGTTTTTATCCCTTCTCGCTTTTTTCTGGTGGGTTCCTGTTGTGGGTTTGGGTTTAGTGCTAGAGGGAAGGGGAGTGAGAGGTAAGGTTTAGCAGGGTTTCCCGCAGAAAACTTGTTGGTCAAAGCGGTGTGGTTTGCCGTCAGACCGGGTTGACTATTTTATACTTTTGTATAATATTTAAAATTAAATAAAAAAAAAGTTTTTTTGACATCGTGGTTAAGGCGACAGGCGTGTGTTGCTTGGTCTAAGCTGTAAAGTGCTGTGGGAAACCCTGGGTTAGTATCCAGGTTGGTGTAAATCAGTGGTTCTCAAACTTTTCCTACTGTGTACCCCCCTCTAAGATATTTCTTCAGCAGAGTACCCCCTTCACCGGCACAAAAATCATTTTGGGAGAAATAAATAATATAATAAAAAATATAAAAAACATAAATAATGTTTGTGCGTTCTATTTGGCAGTGTAAACATGAACATCAAAAGGGTGCAAATACGCACAATTTAGTGAGCAATATTGGCCTGTCTTATCTATTTTCTTTACCCCCTGCAGTACTCCAACGTACCCCTAGGGGTACGCGTACCCCTGTTTGAGAACCACTGGTGTAGGTAATAAAGATGGGGTTAGTATTAGGGTTAGGGGAATGATAAGGGTTAGGGTTAGTAATAGTGTGAGTATTAGTTGGAGGGTTGGTGTTAGTAATTGGGTTAGGTTAGTGTTGTGGTTCCATTATAAAGTAGGCCCCATGAAGTCACTGGGGTTTTCTAGTGAACCGTGGCCCTTGACCTCTGTTCTGCGTGTTCATTAACGTGGACGCTCTGTGCCCTGCAGGCCTTTCTTCACATACTGGATAACCTTTGTCCACTTGCTGGTCACTATATTGGCTGTATGCATTTACGGTATCGCACCGGTGGGCTTCTCCCAGGACGAGAAGGTTGATTCTGTGAGTACTTCTCGCTCAGACACCTTTTTTTTACTTTCAAATATTTTATGTAAAAAATATAGATTACTTTTCCTTCACATTTTTGTTTATTAATTATTTTCTATACTTAATAACTTAACTATTTTAATGAGATAACAAAAATATTTATTTCATTCCAAAAAATGTTGATTAGATAAATAGATTCCCATATTATTTATTGATGTATTTATTTCCGTATTTATTTATTATTTTTCTCTGTCCATTCACAGGTTTTAAGAAACAAGGGCGTGTATGAAAATGTCAAGTTTGTACAGCAGGAGAACTTCTGGATCGGGCCGAGCTCAGTGAGTAGACCCCAGGCTCTTCCTCTCTGATCGGCCGTTCCGTAGACATCCAAGATGTTTTCCGAACCTTCGCGCGTGTGATTCATTTTCCCTTACGTCCGTCCAAACCACCAGGAGGCCCTGATCCACCTGGGGGCCAAATTCTCTCCGTGCATGCGGCAGGACAAGCAGGTGCACGACCTGATCAGGGACAAGAGAGCCATCGAGCGCAACTCCGCCTGCTGCGTGCGCAACGACCGCTCGGGCTGCGTCCAGACCTCGGAGGAGGCTTGCTCGGTCGGTATATCCCCCCCCACCCACCACCCACCACCACCCCTTCCAATTTACACTAGCGGTGGAAAGGTTTCATTGACCGTTTCTCCCGTGTCTCGTCCACTAGAGTACTCTAGCGGTGTGGGTGAAGTGGCCGCAGCATCCGAGCACGCCGCAGCTCAACGGGAAAGCCCGGCAGCATGGCTCCGTGTGCCATCAGGACCCGAGGTAGGTCCCCAGGGGTAGTGGGTCTTGGTAGATGGTGTTGGCGTTAGCACACTGTCCTCCACGTTCTGCTTCCTGCATTGCACTTCGGTCTGGAGCTGCCAGATCCAAGATAATAAAAAACGTAACAAAAAATTATGAATTTTAGGCTGTTTCTTTGCCCAATTTAATATTTCAAGTAACCTCAGGAAGTTGTATCATTCATCACAAGGGGGAACTTTATTTTGAAAGAGTAAAATGGTTGTTCCTGTTATTCCAGGATATGTCATGAGCCGGCCTCAGTCCCGCCTCACGAATGGCCCGATGACATCACCAAGTGGCCGGTGAGTTCAGGGCTTCCTTTGGCTTGTTTATTTTACAAACCGGTCGACGCTTAGGTCATTCAACGCAAGTGTGTGTGTGTGTGTGTGTGTGTGTGTGTGTGTGTGTGTGTGTGTGTGTGTGTGTGTGTGTGTGTGTGTGTGTGTTTGAGTCACTGGCTTGGCTTGCATGCCTAACTGTACTGCACTGTGTTCTGCTGCTCCCCAGATCTGCACCAGGTACAACACGGGGAATCACACCAACCTGCCTCACATAGACTGCACCATCACAGGCCGGCCCTGCTGCATTGGAACCAAAGGCCGGTGAGCAGGATCCGCGCGGCGGGGGGCATACACAGCTATAGTTATATACGTAGTGTATAGGCTGAGAGGGGATCCCGGGTCACTAAGTTCCTATGAGCCGTCTTTGCCAGTTCACAGTGTTTACTACAATTCTCTCTCTCTTCCTCAGGTGTGAGATCACGTCGCGGGAATATTGTGACTTCATGATGGGATACTTTCACGAGGAAGCAACTCTCTGTTCTCAAGTAAATGTTTTATATGTTAATTAACATTAATATGATATCTGTATGGCCTCAATGGGTCAGGGTTACCTAGGGATTGATTCAATTGATTCCATATACGTACATATTTTCAGTACTATACTCTTTTTCCTTATTACTCAATTCCTTTCTAATCGGTGACATCTCCATCGGCAACAGGGTTTTGTAGGCAGGAATAAAACAAACAGAAAATATGTGGATCATTACATTGCTCATTCTGTTAGTAGAGCAAATGTAAAACCACTTGTTGCTTGCTGTGGGCTTCTCTCAGGTGCACTGCATGGATGATGTCTGTGGTCTACTGCCCTTCCTCAACCCAGAGATCCCAGACCAGTTTTACAGGCTCTGGCTCTCCCTCTTCTTACATGCTGGGTAAGAAGAAGCAAGCTCATTGATTGGTAAACTCACATCAACACCAATCTCAACATCACAACAAACATGTTCTGACCAATCCTACAAGAAAAAGGCATTTCTTGCAGGTAGTTGAACTTG
Organism: Gadus chalcogrammus; assembly: GCF_026213295.1. NCBI lineage: Eukaryota > Metazoa > Chordata > Actinopteri > Gadiformes > Gadidae > Gadus > Gadus chalcogrammus. The sequence continues at coordinate 7,067,521 of NC_079413.1, forward strand.
GATTTAAGAATTTGTAAACCTAAAATAGCAACAATACTAACTTACTTAGTGTCTATGGGCCGCTGAAACACAATAATAATAATAATAAATAAATAAATAATACATTTTAATTGTATTGCACTTTATATTTCGGGAATCACAAAGTGCAACAGAGCAGTAAAAAAGAAAGTCAATGAGAATGAATGCAATAAAACAATTATAAAGAATTATCAATAAATGGTTAAAAGGAGAACCTATAAAAGAAAATTTAGCAAAATGCTTAAAACAACTTAAAGTGTACTGAAAATGCCTTGCTGGGAAATGCTTTTAATTGTCTGCTATGCTGTGTTGAAGAGAAGAAAATAGAAGAAAGGAAAAGTACAAACAGATTCCTTTTAGATGTTTGAACATGATCCCATACACTATAAATAATATATTTATTATCTAGCAGACATAAACGTATTCTAGCAGGCAGGCGTCCTGAGTCAATTGATGTGCTAAATATTAAAATATGTTAGATATTCCCTCATCTCTCATAAATGTTTTCACTTTATCACAATACCAATCTATCTGAAGTGCCATTCTGCTTTAATGACTAATAACCTTACCTTACCTTAATGCTGAGCAAACCAGCTATTGGTTTGCATGCTTCCCCTTCCCTCTCATCTCCTGAGGTCATTTAGCAAAGTGCCCTCTCAATGTTAACGAATGAACCTTCAGGCAGATAGAGAATGAGTCGTTCATCCCCAGCTTGCTGCTCAAGTGCTTCAGCCCCTCTGAGAGCCAAATTATCCCCCAATCCCACGCACGGACACACACAGAACCTGCCTCCTCCACAACACACGTGCACAAATCCACACACGCATCCACACACATACACACACGCACCTCAGTCTTTACACACGCAAAAACACACACGCACACTCACCTCAGCCCATGCACAGACACACCGACCTCCAGCCCTCCCCGAGCCCTAAAACACACACACACACACACACACACACACACACACACACACACACACACACACACACACACACACACACACACACACACACACACACACACACAGACAGACACACACTTCTTAAAAACACAAAAACAGAAGATTCATGTTTCTTGTGTTTTCGTTCCCCAGGCTCCTTCACTGCCTGGTGTCGGTGGCCTTTCAGATGACTATCCTGAGGGACCTGGAGAAGCTGGCCGGGTGGCTGAGGATCTCCATCATCTATATCCTCAGCGGCATCACCGGGAACCTGGCCTCCGCTATCTTCCTGCCCTACCGAGCTGAGGTGATCGCCAAATAATTAGCATTCACTGCTGAGGATTAGATAGGAGCCTTTGTCTTTGTAATGTAATGAAAGTGACTCAAGGTAAATTCATTATGGTGTTATTGAGAAGCAGGTAGGGGTCTAGGCGTCTCAAGGATGCCTGCATGTTGTGCCGAGGACACTGGGGATTGAACCCAGAATCAGCTGGGAGTCCAAAACACCCTGACTCCTACACAATCGTACCAATTGCTGACAATATATATTTTATTCTTCTAAGAATCTCGTCATAACCACATTTGTTTTGAAGACAGAAACAATGTTCTGTCTTCGTTAGTTAATTAAGTTAATTATCGCTTTTACATCACAAGACCAAGTTGGATTTTTCGAGACCATGAATTAAATTTGCCAAAGCCTATTTGTGCTAGGTAGGCTAGGCTAAATAGTCTATTATACAGACAGGGCTGTGGATTAACCTCTGAGGAATTGGGTCAAGAGAGCCGAAAGTGTTGGCGAAAGACGGCTCACTTGGCCGCAGTGATGAGAAGAGGAGAGTGATCAGGGCAGAACGTGAACAACCGTTGATGGATCAACACATTCACTTTTATCAAAACATTAATGGGAATTTGCACTGTGGCTGTCAGATAGAGAAAATATTCGAATGAATGTAGGTCAACTCACAGAGCTCATTGTGTTGGCAACCGCACACTTTCATTCTATACAAAACCAAGTTGGTTAGGTTGTGATAATGTGTCGAGTTATTATCTCGTTATCGTGACAAAACGGGCACAATCATATCACACCATCCCTGGCAGCTCCTGCTTTCCATACAAAGGGCTCATGGTTTAGCCGTTTAGGCTAATGTTTTTACATTATATTATATTTATTTAGCAGACCCTTTTGACCAAAGACAGTAAGTGCATCAACAATGTTGATACCCATCAACGATGTTGATTCTCATCTCAAAAAAGTGTGAGAACCATTGAACTGCATACAATTCACAAAATAAGCAAAGCACTTGCTTTCAAGTGCTACGATATAGAAACAGGAGATGGAGACAACTAGAGCGACAGATAACTAAAGAGATACTTTTCATTCACCACATGCAGTCTGAATACAGCCTGCGGGGTTCAGCCTACGGGAGGAGATGTGTTAGTCTTCAGATGTCCTAATGCCAGTGGGAAGCTTGTTACATACCATTGTGGAACTAGGACCAGGATATTTTGTGGAGAGGCTGTTGGCATTCTCAGGAAGTGAGGGAGTAGCAAGTCATTTGTCGGTCATGGAGTAATGTCTAACCGCCGTTCTCTCTCTCCGCTAACATCTACCGTTCTCCCTCTCTGCTAACCACTACCGTTCTCTCTCCGCTAACATCTACCGTTCTCTCTCCGCTATCCGCTACCGTTCTCTCTCCGCTAACCGCTACCGTTCTCTCTCCGCTAACCGCTACCGTTCTCTCTTCGCTAACCGCTACCGTTCTCCCTTCGCTAACCGCTACCGTTCTCTCTTCGCTAACCGCTACCGTTCTCTCTTCACTTACCGCTAACCTTCTCTCTCTCCGCTAACGGCTACCATTCTCTCTCCACCAGGTGGGTCCGGCGGGTTCCCAGTTCGGCATCCTGGCCTGCCTGTTTGTGGAGCTGATCCAGAGCTGGCAGATCCTGGCGCAGCCCTGGAGGGCCTTCATCAAGCTGCTGTGCGTGGTGCTCTTCCTCTTTGCCTTCGGCCTGCTGCCCTGGATCGACAACTTCGCCCACATCTGCGGCTTCATCTCGGGCTTCTTCCTGTCCTTCGCCTTCCTGCCCTACATCAGTTTCGGCCGGACGGACATGTACCGCAAGCGCTGTCAGATCATCGTCTTCCTGATGGTGTTCGTGGGCCTGTTTGCCGGCCTGGTGGTGCTCTTCTACGTGTACCCAATCAAGTGCGAGTGGTGCGAGCTGCTCACCTGCATCCCCTTCACCGACAAGTTCTGCGAGAAGTACGACCTCAACGCCCACCTCCACTGAACTGAACGCCCCGGGGAGTTTGAGCCGGAGAAGGAGGTGGAGGAGGAAAAGGAGGAGATGGAGAGGATGACGATGCAGACGATGATGATGATGATGATGATGTCAGCCCCCCCCCCCCCCCCCCCCCCCCCCCCCCTTAGTGACTTTAACTTGATCGTGTATGGCTGCACAAGAAAAATAGCTTCTTTTTTTATATCTATCACCACTGTCTCCCCAACACTTTTTCACTGACTGTGAGTGTCGTTTCGCGGGTACAGCGAATCAAAGGGTAATGGCGTATTCTAAAACCTCAAAAAAAAGCCCTACGCTACACGTGTGTGTGTGTGCGCTCAGGCAGCCATGTTTTTAGAAATGCCCGCCAATGGTGCAAGACACAACAGATTTCAGCTTTCTTTTTTTAACACTCAGACACAGTCCAGATGTAGGATAAAAAAAATATTCAGGCAACCGCATTGAAAACACCCAGGGACAAGATAGCGAAATCACCTATGAATACCTTTGGTGCCTTGTCAAAAAAGAAGAAAAGTACCAACTACTGCCATAACTTTTTGTTACATAATGCTGAGCACTTGGATTTGTCTTGTACGTGTGTGTTACTCCCCATGCCGGAGTGATAGTTGATATGGTAATGGTAGTGTTTTAGCTACCCGTCTACTCGTATATGTAACTAAAGACAACAGTAAAAAAAATATATATATAAATATATATTAAAGGAATTGGTGTGATTCCCTCCTGCTCTCTCTCTCTCTCCATAATTAACAGGTTGAGTGTATGCATATCGACACCTCACCAACAACATGAATCAGATTATAATTTAATTCAATTACAAATCAAATATAATTAAATGACGAGGAGTCATTAGCATCGGCAACAGATTCTTTAATGCCGTGTTAATGAGGTCAACAGAAATCACACGTCACCCACAATGCAAAAGGATGAGCCAGATTGTATGATTTCATAAATATATAAATGCACATTACAAAAATAGAACAGTATATATACATTCAAACACACAACATGCAATCATAGGGCTTCCCCATGCATCATTGAGCCTCATAATGTTACAAAACATGATGATTGAAGATTACAATTAATTACTTAATCAATAATTGATTGATCATTGAAACATTTCATCTACACTAGGTGTTGTAAGTTGTAGTCCTACGCAGTGACTTTTTAATACACATTACAGGACAGATGGCAATTCAAAAACGGCTATTTGATTGGTTGTGGCTTCTTTTTTGATTTTCATTTTGAGGTTGAGCCATTAGTGAACCATTGTTAGTACCGTTTGTGGTCACTGCCAGACACACGCAGTGGATCAGAGATAACAGGGAGCTCTCCTGAACTCGACAGCCAGGTCCTGTCGGGACATTTATCGTCTATATATGGATGATGGAAGGATGTATACGCTCAGTTAGGCCGATAAAATGGTGAGGAACGCGGGCCCGGGCCCACTCAAAAGTCCAGGCAGTCATTTCCATTATCACTGACGTGATACAACAAATGACTGCCCTGACTAGTCTGTTCACGAGTGGCGGTGCTCTGCTTATTCACAACTCTCCTAGTCTCCCAACTCCAAACCCCTCATGCACCATGAGGGGTCTGGGGTTGGGTGACTAGCAGCCGCTGTTGCGTCGTGCGTAAGCCAGCCCCCCGAGCGTATACTCCATCTCCTGGAAACACATGTTGGCCACCGAGATGGACGAAGGCCCCTTCTCCTTGAAGCCCGCCTTGCGGTAGAAGGGCACAAGGAACTCCTCGCAGATGAGCAGAGCCCGGCGCAGGCCCGGGACGCCGCGCAGGTACTGCAGGTAGCGCCATAGCAGGATGGAGCCTTTGCCCTGCTGGCGACAGTGGCGGTGCACAGAGAGCACGTGCACGTGCACGGTCGTGGTGTCTGGCACGTGCTGCGTCATGGCTTCCTGTTGTTTGACGGTTTAAAGTGAAAAGACGAGAAGAACGAAGGTAAATGTTCCGCTATTGCTTTTAACTTTATTTTCCAATTTACGAGGATAATCAAAGGTAAAAACATTGAATATTAGAAATGTTGTTTTATTTTTGCCCAATGTTCTATATAAAAAGAATAACACGAAATGAAATGTGTTTATAAATAACATGATCCTTTCGTCTCTCAAAAAAATCATAAGAATGTTTTTCTTTTGAATGTTTTATTTTTCAGAAAGAGTAGGCTACAATTAGATAATATTTGTGTCTACCATTTGAAATATTTTTGGTGACGTAACAATTTAAAAAAACAACATTTAAAAAACAAAATATTGTCATCTTGTGTCTGACCTGAGCGAGCCTGTCCTTGTTCCAGCCGGAGCCGATGATGAAGGCGACCAGCTGGCCCTCCTCGAACCATCCCAGAGACAGCTCGGGACACTGGCCCAGGAAGCTGAGCACCTCGTCTAGGGTGAGTGGGCATTCTCCAGACACGGACACAAATGCTGTTGGGGTGGTTGACCGATAATGAAGGAGGAAAAAGTAAAAAAGCAATAAGTGAAAAAATAAGTTAGATCAGATTTTGATGAAAAAATGTAACGACAAATTTAAAACCTCATCTTCTTCATTTATTTTCTAGAAATATATGGCTTGCGCTGCATTTGATTTTACACTTTTTTTTGGTACATTTCTGAGAATATTAAAAAAAAATATATATATATAGCCTAAAAATTTACATTTGACCCTTCATCATGTGTCCATCATTGTTGTGTGTGCACAAAGTCAGCCAGAGTGAACATATAGCCTACCCTCCCGTTCGATCTCAAACACGCTGATGGCGTCCTGGGGGTTGAGGTTCCTGAACTCGCTGGCCGGGAGTGTGTGTCGTCGCCGCCGCATGTGGCTGACCCCCCCGACGGGCGTCTTCAGGAAGAAAGGCTTGAGGAGCGGCGAGTTGTTGGCAGGATGCGTCATGTTATCGACTCTAAGAAGGGGGATACCTGCTTCTGCCGCGCCGATGGTAATCGCGTTTTGGATAGACCTTCTATGGCAGGCCTACAGCCTAATCCCTATAAATGTGGATCTTCTAAATGTCCCACACGTTCCTTTTGAATAGGCAAACGGGATTCAACTGTGACTGGGATAGACTATACGGATAAAGAGTCAGAAACTTTTGGCTCAAAGGTAGACTCACATGCATCAATTCTGGGAAACAGTCACTATGACGACCCTCTACCCCGCTGCTCCCCCTCTGGTCTGACCGCGCCGTCCCCTGCTGCTCTTCTAGCCCATCTCCCCGCCCTCATAAAGTGACCGGCCCTACCCCTAAAGTCGGATCCCTTGCGCACGTGCCTCAAAATGAGCTCTAAGTCCCTTGATGTCGATTGACCCGAACTTAACCCGTCGTGTTGGTCGCGTGTTGGCTGCCATGTGTCGCTCAGTGTGTCGGCCAGTTGATTCCAATTACTTTAGTTGTTGCAGTAGTATATTTACAAGAATTTGTCTTTTGTTCATTTCTATGTTGAAGCAGCCCCTAATATTAAATTAAGATTGAGAAAAAGATTTAGCTCAAACTTCCTTTGTCGGCCTATAACGCACACACACGCACGCACGCACGCACGCACGCACGCACGCACGCACGCAAGCACACACACACACACACACACACACACACACACACACACACACACACACACACACACACACACACACACACACACACACACACACACACCCCAGCAACTATCTTTGAAAAGCAAAGAAAAAAAATCATTCAATCAATTGCAGATTTTATTTGGTGTAGTCGGGTCATGTTGGGGAGAGTTTGAAGTGTGGTGGTCAGATGGGCAGACAGGCACGTGTTGGGATGTACCAAGGGCATGTTGTCTTTAATCAACCTGTACCCAAGCCAGGGGGCTTTGCGTGGATTGTTGTCAGGCTGATTTCGCGTCTCAAAGGTTTAGCTGCGACTAATTAAATGAAGGAGCACTTTGTAAAGCTGATGGGTAATTCTCCCTTGTCGTTCTGACTCATCTGTTATAGTAGTATCTATGGTATATAATATAGATCATATATAGAAGAATAAGAATGAATTGTGTGTGTGTGTGTGTGTGTGTGTGTGTGTGTGTGTGTGTGTGTGTGTGTGTGTGTGTGTGTGTGTGTGTGTGTGTGTGTGCGCGCCTGCCGTTAGTGAGCTATGCTAACATCATAATACAAATATGATATTAGTAGATCGTTAGTATGGCAGATAACAAAAAAAAACATAAGGGGTAACACTGTTGTTTTTTATTGGTCGTCATGAAATAAAATATAAGGGGTAACACTGTCGTTTTTTATTGGTCGTCATTAAAAAAAACATAAGGGAAATTATAGAAATACACACATACATTTTAATGTCATCTATATCCTCTTTATTGATGATTGATTATTGTGTATTGTCATCGCCTCAGTGGTGCAGTGCAGTGCACTCTGCCTAACCCCCTGGAGACCGGGGTTCAAGTCCGGTTGATGTCTTCTGTTGGAAGACTCTTATCTCTATTTCATGCGAATTATAAAGTCAAGTATTCTGAATCTGAATATAACCTTTGTGATGACTTTATTCGGTGTCTTGATGGTGCATTGTTAAGTTCAGAGGTTAACACTCTAAACAGCTAATGTTCGGAACCCCGTAAAAACGGGTTATATATTGGTCAACATGGAAAAAACATGAGGGGTAACTCTGTCGATATTTATAAAATATAGGGGGTTACACTGTTGTTTTTTATTGGTCGTCATGAAAAAAACATAAGGGGTAACGCTGTTGTTTTTTATTGGTCGTCATGAAAAAAAACATAAAGGGTAACACTGTTGTTTTTTATTTGTCATCATAAAAAAAAACATAAGGGGTAACACTGTTGTTTTTTATTGGTCGTCATGAAAAAAAACATAAAGGGTAACACTGTTGTTTTTTACTGGTCATCATAAAAAAAAACATAAGGGGTAACACTGTTGTTTTTTATTGGTCGTCATGAAAAAAAACATAAATGGTAACACTGTTGTTTTTTATTGGTCATCATGAAAAAAAACATAAGGGGTAACACTGTTGTTTTTTATTGGTCGTCATGAAAAAAAACATAAGGGGTAACACTGTTTTTTTATTGGTCGTCATGAAAAAAACATAAGGGGTAACACTGTTGTTTTTTATTGGTCGTCATGAAAAAAAACATAAGGGGTAACACTGTTGTTTTTTATTGGTCGTCATGAAAAAAAACATAAGGTAACACTGTTGTTTTTTATTGGTCGTCATGAAAAAAAACATAAAGGGTAACACTTGTTTTTTATTGGTCATCATAAAAAAAAACATAAGGGGTAACACTGTTGCTTTTTATCGGTCGTCATGAAAAAAAACATAAATGGTAACACTGTTGTTTTTTATTGGTCATCATAAAAAAAAAATAAGGGGTAACACTGTTGTTTTTTATTGGTCGTCATGAAAAAAAACATAAGGGGTAACACTGTTGTTTTTTATTGGTCATCATAAAAAAAAACATAAGGTAACACTGTTGTTTTTTATTGGTCCATAAAAAAAAACATAAGGGGTAACACTGTTGTTTTTTATTGGTCGTCATGAAAAAAAAAAGGTACACTGTTGTTTTTTATTGGTCGTCATGAAAAAAAACATAAGGGGTAACACTGTTGTTTTTTATTGGTCGTCATGAAAAAAAACATAAGGGGTAACACTGTTGTTTTTTATTGGTCGTCATGAAAAAAAACAAAAATGGTAACACTGTTGTTTTTTATTGGTCATCATAAAAAAAAACATAAGGGGTAACACTGTTGTTTTTTATTGGTCGTCATGAAAAAAAACATAAGGGGTGACACTGTTGTTTTTTATTGGTCATCATGAAAAAAAACATAAATGGTAACACTGTTGTTTTTTATTGGTCATCATAAAAAAAACATAAGGGGTAACACTGTTGTTTTTATTATTGGTCGTCATGAAAAAAAACATAAGGGGACACTGTTGTTTTTTATTGGTCGTCATGAAAAAAAACATAAGGGGTAACACTGTTGTTTTTTATTGGTCGTCATGAAAAAAAACAAGGGGTAACACTGTTGTTTTTTATTGGTCGTCATGAAAAAAAACATAAGGGTAACACTTGTTTTTTATTGGTCGTCATGAAAAAAAACATAAGGGGTAACACTTGTTTTTTATTGGTCGTCATGAAAAAAAACATAAGGGGTAACACTGTTGTTTTTTATTGGTCGTCATAAAAAAAACATAAAGGGTAACACTGTGTTTTTTATTGGTCATCATAAAAAAAACATAAGGGGTAACACTGTTGTTTTTATCGGTCGTCATGAAAAAAAATAAATGGTAACACTGTTGTTTTTTATTGGTCATCATAAAAAAAACATAAGGGGTAACACTGTTGTTTTTATTGGTCGTCATGAAAAAACCAACTTAAGGGGTGATGACACTGTTGATTTTTTATTCGGTCATCATGAAAAAACCCTAAATGGTAAACCACTGTTGTTTTTTATTGGTCATCATCAAAACCAAACATAAGGGGTAACACTGTTGGTTTTTTATTGGTCGTCATGAAAAAAAACATTAAGGGGGTGACACTGTTGTTTTTTTATTGTCGTTCCATGCCCAAAAACATAAGGGGTAACCCTGTTGTTTTTTATTGTTCGTCCTGAAAAAAAGGGTACCCACACCCAAAAAAACCCCCCACGGGGTAACCCTGTTGTTTGATTTATTGGTTGTCATTGAAAAAAACACATAAGGGGTAACCACTGTTTGTTTTTATTGGTCGTCATGAAAAAAAACATTACGGGGTCACACTGTGTTTATTTATTGGTCGTCATGAAAAAACAACATAAGGGGTACCACTGTTGTTTTTTTATTGGTCGGTCATGACAAAAAACATAAGGGTAACACCTTTTTTTATGGTCATCATAAAAAAAACATAAGGGGTAACACTGTTGTTTTTTATCGGTCGTCATGAAAAAAAACATAAATGGTAACACTGTTGTTTTTTATTGGTCATCATAAAAAAAAACATAAGGGGTAACACTGTTGTTTTTTATTGGTCGTCATGAAAAAAAACATAAGGGGTAACACTGTTGTTTTTTATTGGTCATCATAAAAAAAAAACATAAGGGGTAACACTGTTGTTTTTTTATTGGTCGTCATGAAAAAACATAAGGGGTAACACTGTTGTTTTTTATTGGTCGTCTGAAAAAAAAACATAAGGGGTAACACTGTTGTTTTTTATTGGTCGTCATGAAAAAAACATAAATGGTAACACTGTTGTCTTTGTCAAATAAAATATAAGGGGTAACACTGTCGTTTCTTATTGGTCGTCATGAAAAAAAACATAAGGGAAATAATAGAAATACACACATACATTTTAATGTCATGTATATCCTCTTTATTGATGATTGGTTATTGGTATTGTCATCGCCTCAGTGGTGCAGTGGAGTGCACTCTGCCTAACCCCCTGGAGACGGGGTTCAAGTCAGGTTGATGTCCTCTGTGGAAGACTCTTATTTCAATTTCATGCGAATTATAAAGTCAAGTGTATAACCATTGTGATGGCTTTATTCGGTGTCTTGATGGTGCGTTGATAACCCCGTAAAAACGTTGACAGGTGTGCCACTGTCGTTATATATTGGTCAACATGGAAAAAACATGAGGGGTAACTCCGTCGTTTTTTATCGGCCGTCATGAAATAAATATAAGGGGTAACACTGTCGATATTTATCAAATAAAATATAGGGGGTTACACTGTTGTTTTTTATTGGTCGTCATGAAAAAAACAGAGGGGGACACTGTTGTTTATTTATTGGTCGTCATGAAAAAAAAAATAAAGGGGGTAACACTGTTGTTTTTTATTGGTCGTCTAGAAAAAAAACATAAATGGTAACCCTGTTGTCTTTGTCAAATAAAATAAGGGGTACCACTGTCGTTTTCTTCTTGGTCGTCATGAAAAAAAACATAAGGGAAATAATAGAAATACACACATACATTTTAATGTCATGTATATCCTCTTTATTGATGATTGATTTTTGTGTATTGTCATCGCCTCAGCGGTGCAGTGCAGTGCACTCTGCCTAACCCCCTGGAGACCGGGCTTCAAGTCAGGTTGATGTCCTCTGTTGGAAGACTCTTATTTCTATTTCATGCGAATTATAAAGTCAAGTGTATAACCATTGTGTTGGCTTTATTTGGTGTCTTGATGGTGCATTGATAAGTTTGGAGGTTAGCACTCTAAACAGCTCAGGTTCGGATCCCTGCAAAAATATTGACTGGGGTACCACTGTAATTTTTAATTGGTCGTCATGAAAAAAACATAAGGGGTAATACTGTTGTTTTTTATTGGTCGTCATAAAAAAAACATAAGGGGTAACACTGTTGTTTTTTGTTGGTCGTCGTGAAAAAAAACATAAGGGGTAACACTTTTTTTTTATTGGTCGTCATGAAAAAAAACATAAGGGGTAACACTGTTGTCTTTGTCAAATAAAATATAAGGGATAACACTGTCGTTTCTTATTGGTCGTCATGAAAAAAAACATAGGGGAAATAATAGAAATACACACATACATTTTAATGTCATGTATATCCTCTTTATTGATGATTGATTATTCTGTATTGTCATCGCCTCAGTGGTGCAGTGGAGTGCACTCTACCTAACCCCCTGGAGACTGGGGTTCATGTCCGGTTGATGTCCTCTGTTGGAACACACTTATTTCTATTTCATGCGAATTATAAAGTCAAGTATAACCAATCCCATTGTGATGACTTTATACGGTGTCGTGATGGTGCATTGATAAGTTCGGAGGTTAACACTCTAAACAGCTCAGGTTCGGATCCCCGCAAAAATGTTGACTGGGGTACCTCTGTCAGTTTTTATTGGTCAACATGGAAAAAACATGAGGTGTAACTCTGTCGTTTTTTATCGGCCATCATGAAATAAACATAACACTGTCGATATTTATCAAATAAAACATAGGGGGTAACACTGTTGTTTTTCCTTGGTCTTCATGAAAAAAAACACAAGGGTGGTAACACTGTCGTTTTTATCAAATGAAACATGAGGGTAACACTGTCGTTTTATCAAATGAAACATGAGGGGTAACACTGTCGTTTTATCAAATGAAACATGAGGGGTAACACTGTCGTTTTTATCAAATGAAACATGAGGGGTAACACTGTCGTTTTTATCAAATGAAACATAAGGGGTAACACTGTCGTTTTTCATCGGTCGTCATGAAAAAAGAAAAAGGGGTAACACTTTCGATATTTATCCATTAAAACATAGGGAGTAACACTGTCGTTTTTATCAAATGAAACATGAGTGGTGACACTGTCATTTTTCTTTGGTCGTCATAAAAAAAAACATAAAGGGTAACACTGTTGTTATTCTTTGGTCGTCATGAAAAAAACCATAAGGGTTAACACTGTTGTTTTTTATTGGTCGTCATGAAAAAAACATAAGGGGTAACACTGTCGATATTCATCTATTAAAACATAGGGAGTAACACTGTCGTTTTTATCAAATGAAACATAAGGGGTAACACTGTCGTTGTCATCGGTCGTCATGAAAAAAAAATAAGGGGTAACACTGTCGATATTTATCCATTAAAACATAGGGAGTAACACTCGTTTTTATCAAATGAAACATGAGTGGTGACACTGTCATTTTTCTTTGGTCGTCATAAAAAAAACCATAAGTGGTAACACTGTTGTTTTTCTTTGGTCGTCATGAAAAAAGCCATAAGGGGTAACACTGTCGTTTGTTATTGGTCGTCATGAAAAAAAACATAAGGGTAACACTGTCGTATTCATCTATTAAAACATAGGGGGTTAACACGTCGTCTTTATCAAATTAAACATGAGGGGTGACACTGTCGTTTTTCTTTGGTCGTCATGAAAAAAACCATAAGGGCCAACACTGTTCCTTTTTTTATTGGTCGTCATGAAAAAAATATTAAAAAAAATAGTGTCCTTGTCAAATAAAATATAAGGGGTAACAATGTTGTTTTTCATCAGTCATCACGAGAAAAAAACATAAGGGGTAACACTGTTGTTTTTATCAAATGAAACGTAAAGGTTAACACTGTTGTGTTTTATCTGTCATCATGAAAAACCCATAAGGGGTAACACTGTCGAAATGTATCGAATAAAACATAGGGGGTAAAGAACCAACACAATAGTAAACCCTGACCTGAATAGGAAACAATAATCCTAAAACCAAAGCCTAGAACCAAAAACCAAACCCTGAAACAAACCCTAAAACTTAACCAAATGGGAAAACAAAAACAAAGGCCTAAGAAGAAACACAAAGCCCTTTTTCAAACCCTGGAACCAAAAACCAAACCCTGAAACCTAACCCAAAGAGGAACCCTAATCCTAGACCCCGCGATTACTTAATAATAATAAGTCTAGTGGCTGGTGAGCATCTTGGAGGCAGCGAGGGATCTTTTGCTGCTGACGGGTGTCTTCTTCAAGGTGCTGTTAACAAACTATAACTGGCTGGGACTGAGTTATAAGGTCAGCAACAACCACTCAATAGACTGCATCTGAATTTGAATGCCCAGCAAATGACAGCAACATTCACACAAACACTCTCTCTAATGTAATACTGCCTACATGCATCACTGTAAGAGACAATAGGTTGAATATAGGCCTGAATCCATAATTTAACTGCTACATCTAATTGAAAAGGCTAGTGGTTTATAACGGTAGAGCGGAAAATAGACACTAAGTCTGGACCAAACAGAGTACCTGAACCCTAAATAGGGATCTACTACCAACAGACGTCACCAGAGGGAGGGGGTAATTGTATGTAGTGCAGGGGGAAAGCTCAATGACCACAGATAAAGGCCAAGGATGACCATGAATATGATGTCCAAGGAAAAACATTCATATGATGGATCAGGACAGACATGATTATGATGGCCCAGGACAAACTATTGTAAGATGTCCCATGACAATCAGAATATGATGGCCAAGGGCAAACAATTATATGATGGCCCAGGACAAACGTTTATGTGATTCCACAGGTCTGAGTTATTTTGACCTGACAAAGCAAGTTTGACAACCCCTGGACTTAAGGATTGGTAAATAATTAGCAGAGGGATTTTATATTAAAACGTGACTGATGAACAACCGGAGACAAACACACAGACAGATGGATGCATAATTAAACAAACAGATGACTTTACTAACAGTTACCAACACAATCATTGAATTCGTTTTGAATCAGACTTTATTGTTATACACATGCAGCTATACATTTATGAAAAGACAGGTATTGGTTATGCAGAGCCACACACCACGTACTGCTGTTACCCTGGATACCAGGTCAATAGTGGTTGGAAGAGGAAGGCACAGTATCAGGATGGAAATGGCACATAAGAGGATAGAGGAGCATGTTGTTTCATAAAAGCGGTAAGAGGCTAAAGCGGTTCTGAGAGTTTACATGCGTGAGTTAGCCCAATGCTAAATGATTGGTTGCTTAAGTTGCATTGGATGAGTGTGCTTGTCAATCAAACCACACACACACGGCGCACATGTTGGGATTAAAATGCATAACATGGATACATGGAGACAAAACAGTAACTGGTGCATTGTTAATGTTGCAAAAGTAACTTTCATATTGCATCGAGATGGGAAAATAGAAAACTGGGGCTTCTTAACAAATTGAATGGCAAACTTAAAGAAAAAAAACTGACATGGACAGTTTAGGAAATCAGTCCAAAGAACCCCAATACCCAATGCCACAATCAGCCTTACCAACTCAAGGCACACAAATCTTTACATATGCATGGTGATACGCACACACTCGCACACACACACACACCCACGCAAACACACACACAGGAAAAGGTTGAAGTAAGGCTTGAGTTAACCCTGCAGCGACATCACAGAAGCTGATGCTGGCATCACAATGGAGACTCCAAATGTCAGATCTACAAGCCCGCTTATTGTGCCATTTACAGTTAGCATACACATAGCACTGGTATATATGCTAGTTGTAGGTTTTTAGTGACCTATTGTTTGAATCTTTGTGTTTAGCTTTGAGAATGACCTCATGAACTTTATAGCTCTTATCGATTTGAACCTTAAGGAGTATGTACAAGGTGCTGAGCCTACTTCCCAATACGTTGATACCAGTATATATAATTTTCCTTATCCCTACACAATATGCAAGAATACAGTTTAGTAAATGACTACACAGGATTCTAGTAAAGATACAGTATGATACAAAGACATACATGAATACATCACATCATTCAAAATAAAAACAAAACAATTCTTAACACGGCATATACAACAAGGAATGCATTACAAAAGATTTCAGATGGGAACAAATTGGTTCTGTATGGACAACCGGTATGCTCGCTGAATTCTGGTCAACGACTTTTAGACTTTTTTTTTTTTTTTCAATGGGTGAATCGGTCAACATATTTAAAGGCAAATGCAAAACACCCAAAGTCATTTTGGGTTTATTTCTGTTTCTGGATTTAATGTGAAGCAGAGTTAAAATAAGTGTGCTTAACCACCACCATGGAAAGTGGCGACATATCTCTGGGTTCCACATGACTAGAAAACAACAAACCTCCAAGACGGCTGAACATCTGACAGTCAGGATGGCAGCTAAAGCAAGAAAAGGGCCTATTGATATTTTACACCGGAGAGGTACAACGCAGGAATAACTAATTCCTTCCAGGTGTCAGTTCGAAAGATACAGGGAAAAAAAAAAGAAAGAAAAAAAAAAGATCTGCTCCTTCCCTGTGTCATCCTTCAGACATCAGAGTCGTTGATAATACAAAAAATAACCCAACACAAAGATCCTATAAAAAAGATAACCGGTGTAGTTATTGAGAGGGCGATTAATACGAGCGGTCTGGTAAATGGTTAAAAAGCGAGACTGTGCTGTGTGTGATGTACGGAGGGGAGGGGCCGTGTCAGGCCTCAGTGGTGCTCGTCCTCCAAGTGGAAGCTGTTCCTGGGAGACGAGAGGAGCGGCTGGCTGGAGCAGTTCGTGCTCTGGCTCTTCAGGCTCTCCGTGGACTCGGACGAACCTGGGGGGGGTGGGGGGGAGGAAGGTGGGGGTGGGGGGGGGTCCATGGGTGAGTAACGGTGGTAAAGCAGCGTGCGCGTGAACGCGTTATAGATACGAACGTAGGTGACCCACTGAACCGAACACCGACACAAAAATCAAAAGCATAGTGAGAGCGAGAACCCAGTGCAACCATGGCACACAAGCCACATAATGGGAAAGGGTGAGAACTTTGTTTAGGAAACCAAAAGAAAAATAAATAGAGTTTATTTTTCCCGCTGAATGAATAAATCATAGTATCCGAAAAAACGAAAAGAATAAACTATAGGATCGGTACACCAGCCAACCAGGAGAGAGAGAGAGAGAGAGAGAGAGAGAAAAAAGCAGCAGAGAACAGGAAAGGCCTACATACCACAGCTATTCCTCCATACCAATGGAGCAGGCATCAGGACCTATGGCTGCCCGAGGTCAGGGTGAGAGACCCACAGGGAAAGATAGATAGAGCGAGAAGGAGGAGGAGATGGCAAGGAATAGAGGCACAGGGTTAGAAAAGCACACAGGTTGGATTCAAAAGCCCAGTAGGGGGGGAAATCTCGTATAGAAGAGAGATTGGATCAATTTAAAACTCCCAGCAGTGAGTCGCCGGCCCATGAAGACAAAAGGTATCAAAGCAACATCAGACACTGTCGGAAGGAAACAGCGTAGAGATGGGCGCGGACGTTGTTACGGGACTGACTTGCAGGTGTTAGGCCAAACCATTGGAGGTTGTCTGCTGCTGGAAGCTGACAATAGGATGTGAATTTTGCAGCAAATGTCTGCACAGTAGAGTACACCGTGACTTTTGCATGCGTTGTTAGAGAGTAACCTGGGAGCAGAGACATGGTACACAAGAGACATCATCCATACAGGTATTAACTACACAGGGAAACAGTGGAAAATATTAAGACAGTTATCCAGTAGAGACACGTTTTCAATATGCATTTTTTTTTTTCAATGTATGGGAAACCCTGTAGATCGCGGACAGATAAAATAATTGTTACGAATAATGAACCGCCCAAGTAAAGTTTATTTGTGGGGAAACACTGCATAAATTGGGGGCTGGAAAGAACCGCTTGTTAAAGTAGGGCATCTTGGTAAAATAGATCGATATTGAAATATCGTATCTGGATTACTTTTTCAAATGTTTCCCGGAAGTCAGGGGGCATACGACGCTAGTGACACACAACCAAATGCAACAGGTCGTTACCATGAATCATACTAAGGATTTCTCTAGGTTTGAAACTTGTTGGAACCAATTTCATGTTAATGTTAATGTTACACAGTTCTCGTCGTTTTTAGATATTTTCACATTGTAATGTTACTCATTATACCACCAGGAGTGGAGCCTGCGGCTTAATTTGATCAAGCCGCAGGCTCCACAAGAATACAGTTTAGTAAATGACTACACAGGATTCCAGTAAGGTACAATAGAAATTGTAAAACAGCAGGCTGTTTGAATCCTTCCGCATTTAGCCAGCAGAGGGCACTGCTACCAACTAGGTTTTCCCCTTTCTTCAATCTTCATTTCTCCCCTTAGGAGTTCCTATCTTTTAATAAGGGTGAATCTGAGCTTGACTTTCGTCCGTCTCTCCTCGCTCTATGACGACCTTCTGCAGAGCTGATGTTACCTGGCAGGGAGAGGTCTCCGGGCGGGTCGCTCTCCGTCTTGGTCAGGCTACTGTGTTCGCTGATGCAGTCCTGGAGGATCTCCTCTCGGGAGTGAGGCCGCTCCTCCTCCTCCTCTTCCTCCTCTTCCTCCTCCTCCTCTGCAGTCCCCAGCAGTGAAAGGAGAGGGTAAGGGAGGGGGGGGGTCACCATTAGTGTCAGTTTGAAACATACAGTAGGAGGAGACGTGGGACAGCTGCCGAAGGGAATCATTTAGACTGCTTGAGCGCATGGAGAGGCAGGCTGGGCAATATGGAGCTTCTGGGTTGGATAAATGATAGTCTTACGGGACAGATTCCAATATGGTTAGAACATCTAAATAACTGATCAATACTAAGGCCACTCAGCAAAAATAATAATTTTAAGTACATGAGGATTTAGCGGACACTAGATTTTTATTATTTTATAGACTCTACCCTTCGTGTTTGTATTGAATGCCTCATTTTCTGTGCCAATTCAATGCATCAGTTTCCTCATTTCATAAATTCAAGACTAAAAATACGACAAATCCATAACCCACACCGTAGCCACACTCCACTTGGACGACAGAAGAATATTCAAGGGTACGAGACAAGGGCCTACGTCGAGGGTAAATACACGGACCTAACGGGGGAAATCGATTCTCCGTGGGCAAACCAAATCCACAACTCACCGTCGTCCGGGGACAGCGACTCGGCCACATCCTCCACGCCCGTGGCCTGGAAACAAAATGACATCAGAAATGAGCACCGTTCCGACCGGGTGAAAGCGAAGCCGGCCAGAGGAAGGGTCGTAGGGTGGAGACTCGCCTCGGTTGGAGCGGGACTGCTGGACAGCAGCGGGTTGGGCTGGGCGTCGGACATCTCCGACAGCTTCTCCTCGTCCTCCTCTTGGATGGGAGAGGACGGGGACCTCAAGGTGCTGCTGGAGGGAGAGGAAAATGTTAATGACTCAGCGAACAAAGATGGTTTCTGTAGAGCAGGGGTTCTATAGGTTTTGACAACTTAGGGCCAATTTAGGAACCCAAAATTGGCCTGAGGGCCTCCAAAGGAAAAAAAAAAATGCCGGGAAACGCCGTCAGCATCCCAGTGGTCAAAAAAAACATTGTACCGTGGACCTCCGGGTGTGAAGTCAAGTGAGGTCTAAATCAAGAAACTGAGGTTCAGCCTTTCAAAGTAATGTACAATCGGATTAAAACTAAGAAATGTAAAAGGATTTAATTGAAAGCTAGAGAGAGTCGACTTTTCTCTTTATATTTATTTATATTGTTGAATTTAATATTGATATAATAATAAAAATAAAAAAGTTATATCTATATATATATATTTTTTTTATAACTTACATAATTATGTATGTCATTGCGGGCCACCAGGAATGATTCCGCGGGCCGCCATTGGCCCGCGGGCCGCACTTTGAGAACCAATGCCGTAGAGGGTTCTTACTAAAAATGATCTTTCCCACTCAAGGGGGAATTCTACTAGAGGACGGATTGCTTAGAGTCCTCCTGAATCCTTTCTACTCTGTCCTGTAATCCACTGATGTGGAAATTATCAATATATTTTGTATGAATCGTACATCATCAATTGTACAGCTTTTAAGCAACATTACAGTATATATAATTGATCCATTGTCATAAATTAATTCAGTTGGTCAGGCTACTGTGTTCGCTGATGCAGTCCTGGAGGATCTCCTCTCGGGAGTGAGGCCGCTCCTCCTCCTCCTCTTCCTCCTCTTCTACTTTTATAGCATTTGTTTATGCTCTCATGGCAAAGATATGAACAGAACTCGATAATTGTTGTGTGTTACCCAAGAGCTTATATTTATGAGAGAGATAATACAACTTAAAAAATGTATTCAGGATAGTGCCGTGGCTAGGGTGTGGTGTTGGTGTTTGGCTCCCAGCTGCAAGGACTAATTGGATCCCCAATGTCATCCATCTGTATGCACTAAAAGCCTCTGAGTCGCAACAGTAAAGTAGTCTTGCCAACGCCATCTCAGACTCCAAGCCAAGAGCAGCTGAAGAAGAGAAGGACAGGGTCCCCGCTGTGACCCGGTGCGTGCATGGGATGGGTGGGTGGGTGGGGGGTGCGGCGGTGGCTGCTGTGGATTACGTACCTGTCTGGGGACTTGCTGACTTTGCTCTTCTGCAGACTGCCGCTGTCGCTGAGATGCTCCGGGGAGCTGAGGGCTCGGCTTTCACCGCCGCCGCCGCCGCCGGAAAAGTTGATGTCGTCGTAGAGCGGGGCGGACGGGTTGGCGGGCGAGATGGACCGCAGGCCGTTCAGCGCCTCCAGCAGGGAGATGGGCTCGAAGCCCGGGGGCACCGAGTCGGAGCTCTGCTAACACACACACACACACACACACACACACACACACACACACACACACACACACACACACACACACACACACACACACACACACACACACACACACACACACACACACACACACACACACACAAATTTAATGACAGTATCAAGTTAAATATTTTGAGCATTAAGATAAATATTCAGATCATTTTAAATCTTCAAACCAATATGATTTCCTATTTAAATTAATTTAAATTCCTCCAACATCCGATCTTAATAGCGACTGAAATGGCTTGTGATTTAAATGTGGAGGTTATTTGAGAGATGCGTCCGGTGTGAACCAGAACTCAGTTCCACATACGGAGTGCTCGTCGTGGTCCATCGTCTGGGCCAGCACGGGGCTGAAGGAAACGGGCGACAGTGCTCCGGGTTTCTTCCGCACCGCTCGGATCTGCAGCAAGGCTCGGAACGCTGGGAAAACACACACATCGGAAACATCGCTTCAGTTCACTCCAGTTCAAAGTTTCAACGCCCATAATGCTTTGTATTAAGTAATACCGGGACTTCCCCGTTAGTCAGAACTGGATGAATAATAGGGCTACAGTTCACTGAGCCACTGAACGTAATTATCTGCAATTACACAGAAACCAACATAAAGGGACCGGTGTTTTAGTAAACAAGCTTTCAGAATGCTTGACCGCCTCTTGCTGTCCGCCACACTCACGCAGTCGGCATATTGGACAGTTGTTGGCCTGGTAACGGAGCGTGTCGGCGCAGGAGTTGCACAGACACAGGTGCCTGCAGGGGAGGATGAGTGTGTCGCGCAGATCCGAGAGACACACCACGCACTCGTTGCTGTTGTCGCTGTTCTCGTCGTCTGACGGCTGAGGGGGAGGGGGGGGACGACGACGAAGGAGACAGTGATGTGCCGACAACCCAAGCACCAAACAAACACATGACTGAACCGTTACTTTAGATCATTGGACGATATGGAATAGACTGCACACCTTTGTTTCCTGGTTATTCTTGTTCTCAATGCCGTAGATCTCCTGGAGCAGGTAGCTCACACGGTCGACCTGTCATGTGCGATGATTAAATCAGTGTGTTATCGTTGGCATTGAGTATGACAATGAATGCAATCGTAAGTATACATTTGTATCCCAATACAGCTTTAACCGGCCGTGGTTAAAAATAACATCGCAGTATATTTCATGTTCAGACAACATCAACGGTATCAAAGTACTTTCAGCTGACAAGAACCAACTTCCAATCATAGATTATAAGGTGCAAAGGAGTGCTTCTTAATTAGCAGTTAGCTCCCGTGAGCGTTGACACACATTTATAATAATGGTAATACTAGGGTTTTTCAAAAGCGACAAGCAGGATTGGCCGCATTCGATTTCTGGCCTAATTTAGGCTTTGTTTCATTTGTATTCACTTGTCTGACATATATTCGTACAAATGAATGACATGATTAGACTAAATGCAAACATAACTAATTAACCAAGCTGATTAAACAAACCCACAATTTGCTTCTGTTTCAGGGGCTTGACAGAGAAGCTGCCATCAACATGCTGAAAGATAAATGGATTTGAGGTCAGGGAACATTGAAATGTTGTTCAATTGATAGTTACAAGGAATTCATTTTTTCTGAATTTATAAATAGAGTACACTTACTCTTTCAAACGCAGCAAGGAGTACATGGGCATGGCCCAAGCAATCTTGAAAGAATAACATAGGAATAGATTCATGTTTCCATAAAGCAAAAGAACCTCAATATTATAGTATAAGATTTGTATACTAATACTTGACATGAAAGCCTGTTATTTAAATGCATTACTTGTACTATTCTCACTTCTTACCATCCCCTTCATCCACCACTGCCTGGATGACCATTGGAAATACACCCCGGTCTAGGTCAAAGTTCAGCTGTGGAAAATTCACAAAAAACATTTCAAGATTAAATAGGGTATAACATTGTTGGGGAAAAAAATATAAATGTTGCTTTCGGTTACGTGAAAAGATAAGGCAGTTGGACAGGAACTATGTGTGCATATATATAGTCAAGATATTCATGTGTATTTGCGGATCTAGAGCATCTATCGCAACCAGGTTGGGTACATTAGGCAAACAATTACATCTTCTTCTTTCCAATCGCTGAAGTCTATTTTGAAAGACGGCATGGAGAACTGCTGGCTCACGCCTCGTTTGTAGTGTACAGTTTCGGACACCAGAAGCGGACTCTTTGGGTTGTACCTGCAGGTAAAATCAAACAAATGAATAAGATTACCTCATAATAACTCAATAGTTAGCTTTGTTTTTCTGTCACCTATCATTCAAAGTTTTCGTTTCATTACAAAAAACGATCTCTGCAAGAACCTTTTCAAGTTTCTAGAAAATATCTAAATGTTCACACGATATACCACGCAAATAAAAGGAACTCGAAAATGAAACTATACTGTGTACAGGACATTTTTGTAGGCGAATAAAAGTAGTTGCTTTTTAAGCAAAACTCTTACGCGGCCATCCCGTTGGAGAACTCCTCAAAGGCCTGGCAGTACAGCGTGATGGCGACACGGGCATCAGCGTCGAAGGTGAACTCCACGCCATAAAGCACCTTGGGCTTTGCCTCCTCCTCCGTGGGCGAATCCGCATCATCTTTGTACCTGTAAGCAGTGTCCGACATGATGGATATCGTACCACGTGAGGACGAGCCATTGAATAACCCGGGTTGATGTTGGTTGAAAAGAATTTACATTTTACTTGGGTAAAAAGGTTGTTTTATCTTTACCTGACTAAACGCAGAGAATCCTTCCTGATGTTGACCAGACTGCGTAGAGTTTTCACCGGCTCATGAGGAGCTGGGGTAACGTATGGAAACTGAGGAGAAGAAAATCTATGCTTTTAATATATATAAAACAGGATAGACAAGCCTGATTGAACAAGATTGATTGAATGATTAACTTAATTAATCCCTCGAGAGGGAACAGGACGTAGTCCAAACAGGACGTACAGATTGACTCCACAGACACGGCTCTCATAAAGTCAAGGAGAGCCACAGGGGGCAACAGCAGACATTTCATGTTATAACAAATACAAAATAAATAGGCAGGGAAAAGCGTGACGAAAACATGCTTCAGGACATCAGTAGCCCTAACCAAAACAACAAGAGAACCACATTCAAGGCAGTCTACATCTTTAAAATGAATAAATAACCACTTGCATAACCAGATTGGTAGATGATTTGACAGGGGCAAACAGCTAGTTTGCCGCATCACTCGGAAAGTTTCCCTTTCTGAGTATAGAAAGTATAGAAATGACTCATAGAATGGGGAGAACCACAGGGTGATTTTAAAGAGAAGCCCAATTTCAAAACGACGTCTCACCTGCACAGGCCTGTTTCCAAGGAAATTGAGGTCCATGTTCTCTCCAAAAAGGTAGCCTTCTGGATGTGGTGTGTCGAATTTCTCCCCTCCCATGAAGAAATGGCTGGCAAAATAATTCCCTGGAGGCAATAGTAAAACAAATACAATTTAAATGTGCCATGCATATCATGCATCAAATAAACCAAATGGCTATATAAATATGACAACATAATATGATCAAAACAAAATTTGAATTCCTATTTAAAGACCCAAAATGTGAGAGGAGAAACAACCACTTTCTGCTTTTTTCTTAATTGATGCTGAACAAGAAATACCGATACAGTGTAGTTGTCTCGTATTGAGAACGTTGTTCACTACGCCAATCATTAGTCTCTAATAGACAGACATCGTTACTTTGTTGAAAGTCCTTGTTATTAATTGAAGGACTTGCATAGGCAGTGACATTGGTCATATCTCCGAATTTGAGGATTCGTGCAGTCAGGATTGTACCCGTATATCATATTTCTATACTATACCATACAGCACCTTTGTCACACACTGCGATGCTTCCATGGTGTCTCCATAGAAGATAATGAAAACCCCATGGGATTACTTCATCAACAATAACAAACATCCTAACCGAATGGATACCCAGGACATGAACACAAATAAACAACTTGCATGAACTGATTCTCTCCCCTTGTACTGTTATTTTGGAGTCCATGGGCTCATTTCCGTCACAGATCACAAACAAAAATGTCAGCGTTAACGCAACATGATAGGTATGCCAGGACAGCTTTCTTTTAAGCAACACGGTCGGTTCATTACCTACCTGATTTAGGTGGAAATCGGTATGCCGAATTGGCTTGGATATCTATATCCTCAACTCCGGCGATTCTACGACTCAGGATGGACCCCATCTTCTTCGCTAACTACAATTAGCTAGCTTCGCAGCTAACGCCAGTAACGCTTTAGCTCAGTGATCACCGTTAAGTTTGCCCCCCCCCGATTAACAATGTCGCTGGTACGCACGGATGCCACGTTAGCACAGAACCCTGTACAAACAATGTTAATGATAATCAAACATTTTAAGCGATCACTTTGACATCAGATGACGCTCAGGAGATCGCAGTACACGCAAGCTGGCTGTTGTTATGCCAAGGCTGAGCTAACGTAACAAGAAGTGGATCTGATTGGCTGTCCCGACGCAGACAGATTCCACATTCAGGGCGTGCGATGTTTTCGGCACACTGCCCTTCTGTGTAGTGGATACTTTTTTATGGTGATTGTTTGCCCATGCCAGAGAACTATTGCATTACAGTAAGCCTATATTCTTATGACATAACTTCTTGACGGTATTGCACTACAATAAGCCCATATTCTCATAACATACCTTAATAAAGTTATTGCACTACAATAATCCTATATTCTCATAACATGCCTTCTTGAAGGTATTGCACTACAAAAAGCCTTTGTTATCCTAACCTACCTAATTAAATGTATTGCACTACAATAAGCCTATATTCTCATAACATACTTGCTTGAAGGTATTGCACTACAATAAGCCTATATTATCATAACATACCTAATTAAAGGTATTGCACTACTATAAGTCTATATTATCATAACATACCTGCTTGATGGTATTGCACTACAATAAGCCTGTATTATCATAACACTCCTAATTGAAGATATTGCACTACAATAAGCCTATATTCTCTTGAATGTATTGCAATACAATAAGCCTATATTCTCATAATACATACCTTCTTGAAACAATTTTTTTGGGCAGTTTGCCACAAACAAATGTTGGTGGCACACACACACACACACACACACACACACACACACACACACACACACACACACACACACACACACACACACACACACACACACACACACACACACACACACACACACACACACACACACACACACACACACACACACACAAATGCAACCACAATATTGTTTGTACCACTATCAGCACCAGGTGGAATTTTTTTCCTCATCATCAATCATTAGCTACCTGGCATACAGTTGAATGTACAGAATGATATGGAGTTCCTGTCCATTATTTTAAGATTGAAAAAATGTAGGCTACATGTATTTTTATTGTATTATTATTTATTAATTACAGATTAAATTGAATAGAATACATTAACATGCACATATTTTCGAAATATACAGATATTCGATGATCTTCATATCAAATTATATATCGTCCATATATCTTTTGGTAAAATGATATTTGGAGCGTGTAAGACCGTGATGTGGAGCCCATGATTAAGGATGTGTATTTCACAGTTAGTCCGATGTTATAAACTAGGCTATATATAGTAAAGTACAGCGTAATCTTCAGTGCTCCTAATGAGATTTTCTCTTTGCTGGCGGAGGTAACGGTGAAGAGTTTGGATTTTTTTTTATTATCCAAACGCACCAATAACAGATATGTGCTGATCAACATAGAATAATACATCATAGGACACGGTGGTGCGCTCTTCTGCTGGGTAAATCCGCTGAGTAGATCAGGATGACGTCAGGTGTAAAGCCCCTCTCCACGGATGTTTACTCCAGAAAGATCTAGCTTCTAGCTAACGCCAGGCTACAGCCCCCTAACTTTCGGGTATACCGCGGTTTTTGCCACCCTTTGCAGGAGGTGAATCTTCAATCTGTAAGTTGTCATTCTGATAAAAAAAAATATACAATGGCATGTGCGTTTGACCCAGTGAGATATTTATATGTCTGTAGACAAACGTAGTCTGCTAGGTAGGTACTGTCATGCCTGACGATCGTCTTCACAAGCTAGCTCGATGTTGGTTGCCATTGATAATTAAGCAAACATCCTTTTCTAAATATTATAAGTATTAATTACTTAAACTTCAACCGTTATTTCTATACTTGAATGACACACGACGTTCGCCTTTCGCGTGGTTCATTTACTGGTGGGATGGCTCACTGAAGGACACAACACGAAGGCATGTGTTGGTGATCTCACCATCACACATATAACGTGAGGACAAGCAGCTGTTAGCCTTATCTATCGATCTATCTCTCCATCTCCATCTACCTCTATCCATCTCTCTACCCCTCTAGCTAACCTTATATCCATGTATCCATGAATCCATCCATCCATATGTTTATCTATCCATCTCTCTGTGTCTCTTATGTAGCTATATCTTGCTCTCTTAAACGTTTGCTACTGTATAACTGCGGCCAACCACAGAGACAGATTAACCACTTAAGACGCTACAGATAGACACCATTGCGTAACGCATTTGCGTACTGGCACTGAACTGTGGCTGTGAGCTATCGAGGGTCAACGTTATAGTTAGTTATCCTGCTGGTTAATCAATGCACAAAAGCACCTCAATAGTCTTAAGTGCGACCTTAAATATAAATTATTGATAGTTTCTATATTCGGTGTCTAGTCTGCCTAGTCTGGTGTTTCCTTTTTTAGTACAAATGTTACCTTTGACATTTGCAATATATTGGGGCGTTTCTGTTGTGCAATTTTGGTAAATTATTTAAGTTAGAATGAAACTATCCTTGTTGGGTTGGAAATGTGCATTCAACCTAACCAAATACAAACTGTACAACCCTATACTCTGTAGTAGCCTCCCCCACATCTTTTATAAACCCTTGCCTTAGTTTATATGAAGGAACAATAATTGTAGTGGGTGTGTTCTATATTCTGGTAGTCTGGTATGTCTGGTATGACATACTATTCTCACATATTTCACAGTCAATCTTTGTTCTGCCCAGGGTGAGTGTGTCCCAGGACAGTTGTGCGTCGGCTTTCATCTCCAGTCCTTGCTCCATTCAGCGATCCGACATGTCCAGTGACCCCCCACCTCCCTACCCCGGAGGCCCAAGCGCCCCAATCATTGAAGAGAAGAATGGGATACCTGTTGTTACTGGTAATTTGGTTATTTTACCATCTAACATGTGTGGTGTTATAACATAAAACAGTGCTGATGGACTTTGACCCCCTTAAACCACACGATGACTATAATCTAGTTTCACTTCGACGTTGGATTGAATAGTCCTTTATTCCGCGTGCCTACATGTTCATCACTACTTCCTTGTACGTGTCTTCCATCTCTGAAGCAGCTCCGATGGCGGCGGCTCCACAGCAGGGAGCAAACCTGCCCCCGGACTATGGGCCTCCCCCCTATGAGGCCTCGCAGCCTGGCTACATGCACCCTCTCGGCCCCGGTGAAGGCCCCATGCCCATGCCCATGCCCATGCCCCCGCCAGGTACCCCCTGCCTTCTCTGCCTGCCTCTGTGTGTGTTTTGACCAGGCAATGCGTGAGAATATGATATGAAGTGGCTGTTTTGTTCTTCCCATGCAGGAGTCTTCTACCCACCCGGTCACTTTCCTCAGCCCATGCCAGGCCAGTTTGGCCCGGGTCCAAGTCACATGGCCGGTCACACGGCCACCGTTCTGTCGCCCCCTGGTGCGGCTACCACCGTCACCGTCCTGCAGGGGGAGATGTTCCAGACGTCCCCGGTGCAGACGGTGTGTCCACACTGCCAGCAGGCCATCATCACCCGCATCACCCACGATGTCGGCCTAATGAACACCCTCTTCTGCCTGTTCTGCTTCTTTGTGGGGTAAGTGATCCGACCCTTTGGTTAAAGTCATGATGGGAAATTAGCTTGCATGAGTGTTGAAGGATCCAGGCTAATTGTGAGTAAAAAAGGCGATTCGCGGGACAAAAGATGCAAGGCCCCATCCGCACGAGCTAAAAAAATATAAGATAGAAAAAGACTTTGGTTCAATGCCATCTACGCCAAAATAGAAGTGCTTCGCTGGAAGCAAAGGAGATCAGTCGTGATACCTCAATGCTAAATATAACTGTGTGTTCTGTCAGTATATATTATACTCAGTAAGTATACCAAATATACAACATTTCTCACCAGCAAATATGCCCCTGAAATTGTTCAATATTTAGGCTAACACTCAATAAAAAACGTGTTCTTGTGTCTGAGATTATTGTATCCTACCTTATCTCCTAAGGTAGCTTCACTAAACACTGTAGATCTTTCCTGTTTTAGTTTCCAGAGTTCTAATCGTAACAGAATTGTTGCTTGACAAATACATAGATGCACATTCATAATGCAAGAAGCCCTTTGGGATTAAGCCACGCAACTAAAGAGCATATACAAACTAAAGGCCTAAAAAACATAACAAGAATCGATAAGCACACCGCACCAAGTGCTCTAATGGACATTGTGGTGTTGGCTATTGGGGAGTCTCACAAATCAGACTTTACATTATATCTAAAAGGTCTCCCCCCAGAGGTTTTGCTTTAACATAGATGGAACGATGGGTCCGAGATATGGTTAAGGGGGCCCTTGCGCAGTCGGCCATTAAGATTGGGCTCAGGATGGACCTTGGTTGAGACATGACCGGAGGTATTACGTTCAATTATAAATGGTGGATCGAATTTTTTTCGATTCGCTGTCTTGCTAGTCTACTTACTTTATAAACAAGGAAATTAACTTAAGTAATTCAATCTAGATTGGCCTCATCCATTATGCACAGGGTTTACCAATTAGTAAATAGGCTACTCAATTGGGGAATCATTTTTCCCTTTTTACATTAGCTATTCAATATATAACCTTTTAATGTTTAAGTGCTATTTTAACTGCAGCATATTCGATTTCAAATGTTTCCAGTTGAGTTCCATGTTTATTTGGAATGTAATGACAAGAAAAACAGCCGGTTGGATGGATGACCGTTAATCAATAACATCCATTTCGGATTCCAGTGTAAGGGATTAAGATGACATGATCCACTGCTCCAAAAAACTATTTTTGTATGTATCCAAATGATATTTGCTGATAAAACATCTGTGTTCAAGCGACTTCAGTGAGTCGTCTTCTCTCTTGTGTCAATGATAAATGTTTCCTACCCGTAGGTGTGATCTTGGCTGCTGCCTGATTCCCTGTCTGATCGATGATCTCAAGGACGTGACACACACATGTCCTTACTGCAAGGGCTACATCTACACATACAAGCGTGTCTGCTAACCACCAACAGCTGCATGCTGCAGACATACCAATATGCACCGAAAAAACGCACGGCTCCTATTGGTCGGTACGGGCTTATTTCTCCGGCCTATCGCTGTGTCCTGTACTTCCTTTAACCCCCCCTAACTGTAGTTTGGTTATTAGTTGGCCTTGTCTTTATTGTGTGATGTGTACATATATATGTATATAAAAAAATAATATATATACATATATATATATATATACACACATGCATATGCACACATGAATATAGACACCACACACACACACACACACACACACACACACACACACACACACACACACACACACACACACAGTCTCATTACTAGACTCTCCATGTATAGACATGACGTTTCCACTGTACACATCTTAAACTGGGTAACCAAACCTATGAGGCATAACATCCACCAGGAAAAAAAACAAAACGTTACAGAAGTGTGTTGTACAGAATTGTCCATGGTTAGGAGAAGACTCGCAATATGCATTTATGAAGAAATATGTAAGGATAGAAGCCTCAGCTGGAGGGAAGCTGTGAAAATTGTCACTTTATTTAGTTCAAAGTATCTGTGAATCTCGCCAAGAAGGCACGTTTTTATTGAATTCACCAACGCAGGGTCAGTAATGCGTTGTATTTATTTTAGACATGTTTATCATTTGAACATGTCATTTTGAAGAGTTGGTGTCTGTATATTTTTGTTCTAATTCACCTAGTCTTTCCTGTGCAATAAAACATGTATAGTTTTTTGAATGTCAGTGAACTAACACTAAAACATTTATATCCGTCTTGGTAATACGATTTACGCGGTGGTTGATTTCATGGCATGGATATGTGACTTGCATTGCTTTTCAATATTGAATGTCAGTTGAGATAACTCTTCAGATAACGCTGTTTACACTTATAACCCCCTTCATTTTCAAATTGGTGTTATTTCTAATGTCATTTTATAAAGTGTTAAGGCTCTCAGTGAAAATCTACATGTCGCACATTTTTAAAATGTTTGCCAACACATACCTTTTTTTAATTGACAAAAATCTTCTCGGTTGATGAAGGAAATCAGTGATGTGCTATGCCTTTTATAGACGGCTTTGAATGCAGTAGTAACAAAAAATAACATCTGATATTAACTAGCGTTTGGCTGAGAATTGTTTCCATTGTTCAGAAGTGGATGAAAAATAACCATGTACATACAGCTAACAGACATTTCGTCCGATCATACGGTTTCATTACATTGTATTACAGGAGACACTACATGCCATTACCGTTATAGTGTGTGCTCGGCCCAAGTCTGCCTGCGGAGCATTCTGTCATGCTAACACTGTTCAAGATATGCACCTATCCAATGTTCAATCGTTCTCATTAGGATGTTGCTTCAGAAACATTAACAGCTTAACTAGATAAGTCTACAACGATTAAATGAGAAATTATATAAACCTGTCCCTGAATATGGGGAGGGTGGGGGACAGTGCTATTATGGGTCTGTAAGCCTACAGGAGTAACATGAATCAATTGCATTGTTGCACGTTTTAACTGCCATACTAACACATTAACGACGTGTAGGCTTTGATAAAGTAATGTGGCAACAGTACAGACAACTAAAAAAAAATGAAATACTAATCAGCCATAGAATGTCCATTTCTAATCGATGAGAACATGGCTGCCCAATTTAAATGACTACTGGTAATCCCTAGTTTAGTATGCTTTTCAATAACATGTGATTTCAGGCGAGCTGCGATAGAATAGCATATTTTCATCCGAGGGATTGCACTGTACTTTAAATAAAAAGCACTGTATGTCTTGTATTTTGTGGATAACTGCATTTATCTCTGTGATGTGGATAACTGAAATCAAGCTGTTTGACTGCTACAGGTACTATTTTATCAATAAAACATCTGAACATTAAAGCTGGTACTTCCTTTTATTTTCAAAAGGCATGTCCATGACATCCCAAAATCAATATTAGAGTATAAATAACACAAAATGAAGCGGGTGAATGGGTTGTGGAGAAGTCCATAGTCAAAGGTTTTTACATCAGTTGTGCCAAACAATGCAAGCAGATCAATCTCTCCACCGATGGCCACAATCGATATTGCAGCATTTGTAGAATGTTGTCATAGGTTCATCTGCCGATCTAGTCTGAATCTGCATGAAGTATGCCCGAAGATGCCCGCACCTCGGACAGGTTTCTGGGAGGAAAGATAGTACACCATATAGGAAAAGGATTCAAAGAGTTCCCTACCAAAAGTTCATTCGTTCTAATTACATCACCGCTTTATTGTGTTGAACTGAGAGGCGTTATGTACGTATAACTCGTATCTATGTTGATCTTGTCTGATCTATACTTACAAATGTGCATACTATAAACCAATGGGGGCTTGGGCGTAAAAAGGGTGGCCACTGGCCACGATGGATGAGGCACTTACCAGGAGTAGAGTCCACATTTTCCCAAGCTGCGGCGCCACCAAGAACATCGTCGACTTCTTTAAGTTTAGGATAATTCCTGTTGTTGACCTTCGATGGAAAAATATGTCCAACGCACACATTTAGGCTATGGCTTTTCAATGTTGACATTACCAAAAAAGTAAAATACAATTACACTTTGTAAACTTGACGGTTCAGTGTGAATTATAAAGCAAATACTTGACTGAAATATTTGAATATTTGACAATATCGGGATGGCAATTTGACAAAGTTTACCTTTCTTGTGATATTGTGTACGTAGGGGCATGTGTTGCAGGCGAACCTCAGGCACTTCTGTCCCTCCTCGACGATCAAAACATTCCCACATGTGGGACAAAAAAGGAGCATTTTGCAAATGGTGTCTTCCAAGAACAGCTAGACAATGACAGTTTAACTCATTTGAATACAAGGGTTGCTAATGTTAGCCAGAACAACGCCCCAAATGCTTTTAAATATATGTTTTAATAACTTCGGCATGTAAGTCTGGACGTCAACCGAGAGGCGGAAGCGTGGCGGAAGCGTCCGATAGGGTGCAACTTTGTTTCATGCTCGTTATGAAACAATGAATTATGAAGACAACATATTGATAACGTAGTAAAACAATAAAGTACATAAATATAAATGTATACATATATGTATATATTTATGGGACGTGATATACTTAGAATATTGTTTAACTTTACAGCGAACAACAACGTGGGACACAAGTAAAAATGTCGTGTTCCCATGAGCTAGTTTGTTTCCCTCCGGAATGATATTTTTAAAGGACACTCCTCTACCGTGGACTGGTTGTTGTATTCCTGAATCTGATTCAAGGCATAGATTTATGTAGTATGGCTTTATTTCTGTTAAACACTTTTTTGTTTTGGTCGTAGAACTGAACAAACATAACACACATTACAATTTGTAGCCTAAACAGTTTTTATTTTGTTCTAGTGAATGAAATCTCAACCGTTCACAATAGGACCTGTGGTGAAAGTCTAATGCAAGACGATGATGGAGCAGGATGAAACCCCTGGAGATGTTATACCATCTGTAAAAGATGAAGAGATAGAAGAAGAGGCGGAGACGACGGATTTAATAGATGATGAAGAGGAAGACGAGGAAGCACTCCCCCACTCAGAGATCTTGGATATTTTCGAAGAGGGTCTTGCTCTTCTTGTGCAGGATCCTCTACTTTGTGATCTTCCAATACAGGTAAGCTACAAACATGACAGATAACATTGCATTCGTTTTCTTAGGTTTGTTAACAAATATGTTATCTCCATTGTAAGGTGACATTGGAGGAGATTAATTCGCAAATCGCTTTGGAATATGGCCAGGCGATGACTGTCAAGGTTTTAAAAGCAGATGGAGAGACCATGCGTAAGTTTCAATACAAAACAACTTATGTTGTATCCTGTCATGACGTTAGACATCATATTGCCCTACAGACAGCGTAGCACATCAATCTTGCATATTCATCATCTGTAGAGCTCAACAGCTACTTGCTTTGTTTAAAAAAATACGTTTCTTCCTATTAGCTATAGTGGTGGTACAGAATGCCAGTGTGCTGGATCTTAAGAAAGCCATCCAGAGGTTCATGGAGCTCAAGCAGCAGCGTGAGGGAGGGGTGAAATACGTTAGCTGGTATGCACTCCATCCAATAACAAATAGCCAACAAGGGTAATTGTGTTTTTTAATTGATATGTTGCCATTCCGAAGTGACTGACATTGTTTTTATCTTATTTTACAGGAGATATGTCTGGAGGACTTATGCTTTAGTATTCCAAGGGGAAAAGATGGAAGATGACAACACAAGACTAAAAGAGTAAGTGTAGAAGTTATCTGATACTCTCAAATGTCAAACTTTTGACTATGATCATAATTGTCTTTTGTCTGCATTTCTTTCTTTAGCTACGGAGTCAGGAACAGAGATGAAGTAACGTTCATGAAGAAGCTCAAGAAAAAGTAGCCTGTTGTTGAATAATTGCACCGGTGAGACCTAACATTGGAAGGTGTGGTAAATAGCAAGTACAGCTTGCAGACTTTAATCAAATGCTGTACGAGAAAACATGTTGACTGACTTTTGGTAAACCTTTATGTTAAACAGTCCCTTTTTTGGGGCATTAACATGTAATAACATCATAGTGTTAATACTTTTACAGCAAATGTACATCTATTTGTTGATCTCTATGAGAGCCTATATTCATACAATATATTTTTTACATTAGATTTCTTGATTACTTGTATTTGAATATGAATAAACCATACATTTTATAAAAACATAAATTTTTGTACAATTATTCTTTAAAATTATCCCCTTTAGTATTTCACAAAATTTGAGTTAACTTGACTAAAATGATTTAAGGTTTAATGCTGGTTAGTTTATCATATGGCAGCCAGTGGCCTTTCTGTGATGATAAGTCATGAATTAGCATTACTCAATTATTATAAGGATGACAAATTAAGTCAGATTTTGCATGATCATTTTAGTTATGTACATTTAATAAAGATCACATATATTGTTGCTATTTACCAAAAAATCATATCTACAGCAGAGAAAGTGTAAAGCAAACATACCATTAACAAATTAAAGATTCCAGCACACAGTCCTTTTCAAAAGAGTGTATGAATTGGCCAGTCAAACATATGATATAATGGCTTTCATGAACATTTAGAAGTCATGATTTGAGGCATTAACTAGGGAGCTGAACATTCATAATTGGGGCTGATGCATTACAATAATTACTGTTTTATTTAATTCACATCAGCAAAAAGGTAAGGTAAAAGGTGCTAACAGGCCCAATTAAACACCCTCTCAGAAGTGTGCAAGCATTTAGTGCAGATACATGCTAGAAGAGGATATTTCAGGTCATATTGGCCCACCCAAATTTCTGTATTTGCACTTGCCATTTTGTTTAGTGAAATTCTGTTTCTAGTTTGAGACAGTAGATGTCTCTATAACACAACTATTCAGTTAAGACAAATCAAGATTTAATCAAATCGAACCTAGAGAATCCATTCGGCAAAATAAAGAACATTCAGAAATTGTCACTAATAACTATGCTCCCATTGAGTGATGCCTTTATTCTATGAATAACTTAATCTAAATAAATATTAATGTTACGAGTGTCAATTTAAATTTGATAGTGGCAATGGGACATTAATAATAATTAATGATACCAATAACAATTAGGGGACCTTTGGTGACTTGAAAGACGTAAAATGTATTATTATTAATTAGTTAAGTGTTTATAAGGGATTCTTATTTAGATCTAAATTTTATTTATTTTCAGCTTATTTTAAAAGCAGTTTTTAAATGTAAGTAAATATGAGGGACATGTTTACATATGTTTGGAAATTAACATTTTTTGTCTTTATTAGTTTCTGTATCGTGTATATTCAGATAGCCGTAGTGCTGCTAGTGCAGACTGCATTTTGACAAAAACAAAACTTCAGCACACATCCGCTGAAAAGTGCATTAACCCCATTTTGTACCATTTTTTTTTTTTTTTTACAATACCGGAAGGATTATTTAGACATTAGAGGAAACACAGTAAAATATAAAGATGACAATGGTTGGATACCAGGTGGTATAGGTCAAAGTTGAGAGGTGGTGGAAAAACTACTGGAGCAGAAGTCAAAAATGTAATGCATGTAAAAACATTTTGTACATAATAGTCATAAAAGTATTTCACTGAACTTTCTACAAAAAAAAAAAGCTCTACAATATCAAATGTACGTATGCATGTATGTCGTTATGAAAAATGTATAAAAAGTAAAAATACTGTATATCTTTCCACGTAGTGTGAAGTCACATTCACAACCCGAATATGAAGTTATCCAGTTTAGGTTGGCTTAATAGTTTCCTGCTATTCTTAGCAGAAAAACAATAACAAATTTGATGGTTGAGCAGGTATAAAAAAGCCTCCCAATAATACAAAAGGCAAAAGAAAAATGTTTGCTCTGAAATGTAGAAGAGAACAAGTCAAAATACTTGTAAGTACTAGTCATTTCCAACCCAGCATTTCAGCTGACAATTCTGAAATAATTGTTCAAAGTTTAACAACTGAGTTGTGAAACACAAAACACCCAATTGTATTCCCATCCCATGGAATAATACAACTGCTTACTACACCTTATAGACAACACTGGGTAAAGCTAGCTTGAAGCTAGAAACAAATAGCCAGTTAGAGTTAGCATGAATGCTCGGGAAAACAAAGCTACACACTGGAAAAGTTTTTCTGGAAAAGTACAAACTTTTTTCGTCATAAATAACCAGGACGTGACCAGGAACAACAACAAAGTGGCCTTACTCCCAGTTCAACTGAAATTCCGGGGATTCCAGGAAGTCGGAGGAGAAGACCCCTGATTCAGGGGACATTCCCAGGTGAGTGCCTGCGTCCTCGTGGCCGTGCGACGGTAAGGTGGTGAGGTCCAACCAGTCCATCGTGTCCAGATGGGCGTTGTGCATTTGGCCCGCCGAGGGGAGCGTGTTGTTGTCGTCACTGAAGTCCAGCTCCATGTTACTGACCAGCGGATGCTCCAGCAGCTGTTTGTGCAGCGTGCCTTCCATCATCGTCTCCATGGTTACCAAGGCCATCAAGCTGGACGAGGGGTTGAGGGCGGCGGCGGCGCCCGGGGGCTGCGCCACTTGGATCTGAGCCGGGGGGCGGGACAACACCGTGTTGATGGGCAGGGTGGTGACATTGGCCGTCACTGGGGTGAGCTTGTCCGGGCACGAGGGATCGTGTCTGATGAAGGGGGTGATTTCTAGAAATAGGTGAACAAAGAGGAGTGACACATGTGTGAGTGTCAAATTGACTGTTAACATATTTAAAGGTGATATTATACCACAAGGCACGAGTGTGATTAGCCGTTGCAAGCCGTTTTTGAAAATCTGCCTCTTCTGATGTCATAGGTGGGCGTGGCTATCTAGATGTATGATGGATAGATGAGCAACGTTTGCTACAGTCCATTGAATAGGCTTGTAGACCTATCCAGTAGACATCTAGGTGGACACTAGATGTCAGAAAGGCACATTTTCAAAACGGCTTGTAATGGCTAATCCCACTCACACCTGGTGGTATAATATCACCTTGAAACGACTACACATATGGTCGTTTTTTACCTCCACTTTCAATCAAGACGTCAAACAGGTCATCCATGTGTTGGCTGAGAGTGGTGGGGACCTGCAATGTAACAATTTTGAGTAAATGTTCGATGACGATAAAGAAACTATTGAAAAAATAATAATATCGTTGGCTTTACCTGCATAGCGGTTTGCCTGCAGCGGGTCTGTTTGACAGCGTCCTCATAGCGTGGTGGGTCTTTAAATTTGGACATCAAGGCCATGGTTGGCTGTAGATGATTCTGAAAACATTGAACATTCAATGATGATGGTTAACGTCTGACACCCCCCCGTTTGATACCTACTCCATGGCCACATCTATGTCAAATTATGTATAGTACGATGTGTGGACAATCATACATACATTTCTCAAGAGAAACTTTATGAAAGTCTGCATCCAAAGCATACAATCGGCCTAATTACTAAATGTGAATGCATTGGTCGGGATGGACGCTGTCAGTACTTGCAGAGCATCGACTCACAGGGGCAGTGTTGAGTAATTGTTGAGCTGTGTCTTCTGCAGCTTGGCTCTGTGTGGCCCTCGGCTGGGAGCCAAGGCCTGGGGAGGTGCTCAGTGGACTCTGCTGTGGAAACATCAGCAAAAACTGTAAGGTGAAAGTGTGCTAACGGGCACAATTAAACACCCTCTTAGAGGTGTGCAAGCATTTAGTGAAGATAAGTGCTAGAAGAGGATATTTCAGTTCATATTGGCCCACCCAAATTTCCTTCTTTACTCTGGGTACATGCCTAAACTGGGCTTTTGTCATTCCAAACCCTCTATATAATATATCCCTGTTGGATATAGACAGTATCAGGCCACATGGGTATTTTATACCTTATTGAGGCAAATTATGTGGCAAAATAAAAATGCACTGTAAGAATGGCTCTGTGCCGTGATTTGCTTTAGCGATTTCGCTCAGTTTATCCCTTTCCATACATGCTGTTTAATCATAGCATAAAAGATGAACCCCCCTTCCGAGAGTTAAATTTAGCATCATCCAAATCATAAACTTTTTTGAAAAAGGGAGGCAAAAGCTCAAAGATATCCTTTCTCACCTGTGTCCTCGGGCTGGGGCTGTGACACTGCTGTTGCAAGGAACCAGAGGCTTCATGTTTCTGTGGCATCAGTTCTTGACTCTGGCTATTGTCTGGGGCCCCACCGGTCACAGCTGTGTGCTGTCTGTTGTCCGGCAGCTTGAGCGTTGCCGCG
Organism: Gadus chalcogrammus; assembly: GCF_026213295.1. Taxonomy (NCBI): domain Eukaryota; kingdom Metazoa; phylum Chordata; class Actinopteri; order Gadiformes; family Gadidae; genus Gadus; species Gadus chalcogrammus. The sequence goes on from NC_079413.1 coordinate 7,105,965, forward strand.
GATACAGCCTGATGCTGCAGTCGGGTCCCCCCCGGCTGCAGGGTTTGAGTCGGAGGCAACCGTTGATGTTCCAAGAAGAACTGCCTTGGGGGACTCTGCTCTGGGCTCCGCTCCGGAGTGCTCCTGTGTTCCGGAGAACCGCAGAACTCCTGTTTCACCCGAACGGGGCGCGAGGGGCTGTGGCGCCGCCTCGGTGCCACCGCGCTCTCCTCCTGGGGGCCCCCCCGCTTTTCCACCTCCAGCTGCAGCTTCAGCTCCTCCACCAGCTTCTGCTCCCGCTCCAGCTGCCTCATCAGCTCCTCGATCTGACGCTCCTTCTCGTGGAGCCGCTGGTCCTTCTCCAGGCCCCGGCATAACCCCCCAAGGGGGCCCGCCGCCGCCTCCTTCCCCGGGGAGCCGGCGGGAAGAGCCGGGCGGGTCTCTGAGTCCGTTCCGCCGCTTTCCTCCAGGCCCATCCTGGACACCTTGAAGGCCACCGGGGACACTGGGGGAGGGGACCTGGGAGGGTTTTCACACTTTGGTACCCTAGCATTGGCGGCGGCGGCGGTGGTGGCGGCGCCAGGTGAGACCCTATCCAAGGCGACGGCAACCGACGGGCTGCCCTTTGACCTGTCGTGATGCATGCGGAGCCTCTCGATGAGGTCGATCTTGGTGCCGGAGACGAGGAGACCCCTCAGCTTCAGTTCCGCCTTCAGCTCGGCCACCTTTTGGTTTTAAAGAAGATAGCCATGTCTTAATGGATGTGTATTTATTTTATTAGCGAATCGTTCCATCAAAAAGGGCCGGTCATAATGTCACCTTCATCTCATCCACATTGTAGGGCAAGTGATCTGACATGCTAGGGGGCGGAGTCCGGGTGGAATGCGCCGAGCCATCGCTATAGTGATAAAGGCAGCATGCGCAGTTGAAAGGTTAGTGACATTCGCCTTCACGACCCCACTCTGATGTAAATAAACAGGAAAACATGTGGGAGTGCACACAAACACCAAAGGCAGTCTTGTACAGTCTTTTAACCCTCAATGACGGCAGACTGGAAACATATGCTATGTGTATCACAGAGAGGCCACAGCTGTGTTGGAAACATCCGCAACACGATTATGTTCAAGTCCAAAAAACCCGTTTTCACCAGGGTTTGGAGAAAGGAATCCGTTGGAAGTACCGTTCACGTTAGAGAAACTGAAATGTTGGAGACCCAAATTGATCAGCCAATTCCAATAATAATAGTAATGATAATAATAATAATAATAATCATACGCTTGTGCGGCTGCCCAGGCTAAATCCTTGGCCTTGCAAAGAGTTTTTGGAGGGTGGGATGAAGGTACCTCAATGTGGCAGGCTGCGGGCCCGCTTGGCAGACGTAGCTTTGCTGCTGCTGCTGCTGCTGCTGCTGCTGGTTCAGGATCTGGAGCTGCAGGAACTGCTGCTGCTGCTGCAGGAGACGCACGTAGGCCGAGTCCAGGGGCGTTTCGTGGCCGGCGTCCTGCTTCTGGTCGGGGGGCACGTACTGGTGGTACTTGAGCTTCTTCACTCGCGGCTTGGGGTCTTTGTTGCCCTTTTTGCCCCGGTTCTTCTCGGCGGCGCTGGGTCTGGGCTGGCTTTGCTGCGGGGAGCACCGGGGAACACACGCGGAGGGGGACGGACGAACCGTTACAGCGGGCAGGAAAAGTCAGAGTCACCGATGCAAAATGTTCTGGGTTCAAATCCCCGATGTCTGCAGTGTACTTGCGTAGCTACGTGCGCAGCGTTCCTGAGCAGGATACCTCATGTCTACTTTTTCATTAATGCCATGTATCTCATAATCACTGCAAGTGGCCCTGGATTGAAGTGCGTGCTGAACAGCGTGATAGTAACAAGTGAAGGACCAACTGGAGGATGAGGGAAGGTTCTGTGTGATCTCTAGCCAGTTATCTGAGGCAACTCGCTGTGAGTCCCGTAAACACAGTATTACCGTTTCAACTAAACAGGGGGGACATTGCCAAAACACCAAGAGAGAAAGTCAGGATGTGGAAATGTGGAGTAGGAAGTGGATGTAATGTGGTCCTTATTGTTTTACAACCTGGAATCTAAGCCGGCACATGAAAATGCCTTGTTCATTCAAATGGGGTTATGCATGGCCATGGCTAAAGCCAAACACGCTAAAATCATTCCACTATCCTATTCCGTGGTGAAAAGACCCCTCAAGCCCCTGAGGGTGACAATTTTTTCACTCCTCGCTTTTTGCTTTTTAAGTGGGATATTTCACACACACTTATGATGTACGTTATTTGACCCCCATTCAAAAGAATATGCGCAGCTGTTTTAGTAGTTAAACTCCTTCTGCTACCTTTCTTTGCACCACTTTGGCTAAGTGCTGATTTTAAACTCTTGAACTAATGGAGTTTTCAGTCTGACAAAACACAGATCATCTGTCCTCCCCTTTTAGATATTCAAACACTCAAGACGGGGACTATAATATCAGCTGGAGGCGAACAGTAATGAGTGATGAGTGATTTTTGAGGGAATTGAACCAAAACGAAACCGACGTTGTTTCGATTGCAACTGAGACAGGGTTTTACATAATACAAATCATATCCAGCAATAATACTGCCGGCCAGGTTCCCTTTCTAACCATCCAACCCTAACCCCCCCCCCCCCCCCCCCCCCCATAACATTAATGAATCCCAGGCCCACCTTGACGAGGATGGGCCCTCGAACAGGAGGGGCCGCGGGGGGGAGGGGCGGCAGGACAGCCAGATGCTTGCCGGGCTGCTGCTCCGACGGGGTGCACCCGTGGCCGGGTGATTCCGGGGAGGGACTCGGGGCGTGCGGAGAGCCGGTCTGAGAGGATCCACAGACCACAGAGACGGAACACATGACGGATTCAGCGGGAGGGGAAACGCACGCTGGCTGGTTAATCATTATCATCTCAAACCGGCGGGGGGGGGGGGGGGGGGGGGGGGGGGGAACGAGGGAAGAACAAGGAAACATTTACCGAAACCACTTCAGTCAACCAGCTGTGTTTGTCTGATCTTTTGTTCCCTGTTAAATTAAAAGGAATAAATTGTGAAATAGGAAATAATCTGCGTGACGTGTGTTTGTGTGTGTGTGTGTGTGTGTGTGGGGGGGGGGGGGGGTGGCAGGTCTGCTATGCATACCATGAGTGATTGAACATAGCTTAGTAGTACCTGAGACAAAAGGACGATGCATGTATAAAATATGTGCTACAGCACAATGTGCTAGTCAATGTGCGAGTCAGGAGTCAATAATGGCGTATACAACAAAGGCTTTCCTCTGTTCTTCCCCGGTGTTGATGGCTTACCGACAGGGTGTGGTTTTGGCAGGCAGGAGGTGGACTAGACTCTGTCCTTGCGGCTTCTCTTGGCGGGACGGACGTGGTTGTTGTGGCTTGTTGTGGTGCTTGTTTAGGGGTTTGCTCTGCGGACACTGCAGCCGGTCGGGAGTCAGTACTGTTCTCGTCAAACTCGTACACATCCTGTATTTTAGGGTCATTCCCCTGGTCGGCTATGGGAACAATCACAACAACACAGAAAACAAAAAGAGTATTCATTTTTAAAACAGTGTGTGACGACTGTACCTTTGTCGGTTTGTTTTGGATATCTAGTGTATGACTAGTCATTTCTTAACATCAGGAGGACATTATTATAGAATTTCAGTAACAATAGGGCGATGAGTTCTTGTTTTACTCGTTGTAGCAGCGAAGAGCTGCGGAAGAAAGAGGAATAAACTGTACATGCTTTTTCTTTATTTTGACTAAGCAAAAGTCAAGGTGAACTTTATTGTCAGACCGACATAGAAAAAGTTCTGTAGAAACCGAAATTGTGTTTCTCCTATTTCGGTCGGTTGCAGTATCATATAAAAATGACCCAGATTAGCATACGTAGTCTGTAGCATGAATTTATAGACCTGATTGAGCTCTATACCGTTCTCAGGCCCAATCAGATGTAGGCCTCATATGTTCAGATGTCATATGTTGACTCACTTTGCCTCCAACTCTCCTAGCATCCGATCTTTTGATGGGTGAAACCACATGAATGTGCTTCCCAAGGGATCAGCTATTCTGCTCCCCCCAGGAACTCTCTCCCCTCCACTCGTCCACCACCAACGGGACTCGGTCTGTAACCCATCTGACCCGTTCGTTCCCCCGTTTCCTCTCTTGCTGTGGAACTCCGAGTGTCCTTATTGTCCTGCTTATTTTGTGTTTGGTCATTTAACTGAGGTAGTCTTGTTTATATACTGCACTGTTATAGCCCCTTTCCACCCAATGAGCGTTGGTTCTTGAACCGGTTCCGTTCGCGGTTCTTGGATCCTGCCTCGTCAATGGAGGGCGCCGCACTATGCACACTGGAAGTAAACAGTAGTAGCATTCTCTTTTTCTTCTTCCTCTCTGGTGTGTGCGTGTTTGCACACGTGTACACATACACCTGTAGAACATGACACTCCACCTGATGTCATCACGGTTCGCACGTAAGGTCAAGCAATAGTTTGGGGGGGGATCCAGCCCGGGAACCAACTTTTGGGTTCCGAACCAGATCATTTTTGTTTGAAATGCTCCAAATGGTACAAATTGGAGGTTTGCGAACCAGGAAAGGCACCCACTCCATGTTGGTGGAAAGGGTAATCAGAGTGCCTCGTCATCTTTGGATAATAGGGACATACATTTCTAGAATAACAGTGGTGCGTGATAACAGTGGTGCGTGATAACAGTGGTGCGTGATAACAGTGGTGCGTGATGGCAGTGTCTCTGTACCAGGGGGATCGTCCTTAGCAACGGCGTCGACGACGGGCAGGATGTTCTTCACCACCAGCTCCATGGGACCGGGCCGCTGGGCCAGCTTCTCGTTCAGGTCGTCGGCCAGCCTGGCCCGCTTCAGTCTCAGCTGGGTGGCCTGCAGGGAGGGCACGGCCTGGGTCTCTGTGCAAACACACACAGACGCACAAACACACAAACACAGACGCACAAACACACACACACGCACGCACACAAACACAGATGCACAAACACACACAGAAAGACACACATACGCGCACACACAGGTACAGGCGTCCAAACACACACACAGACAGACAAACATGCGCTCACACACACATGCGCTCACACACACACACACACATGCGCTCACACACACACACACACATGCGCTCACACACACACACACATGCGCTCACACACACACACACACACACACACACACACACACACACACACACACACACACACACACACACACACACACACACACACACACACACACACACACACACACACACACACACACACACACACAGATCAATCAGCTTTTCTCATGATCCTCCTAAAATCTCTTGAGGTGGCTCTGATGAATCACACAAAGTCCGGTACGACCACACAAGGCGCAGACAATCTGAAATCAACTTTGTGTTTATCCGTCTGAAAATACAAATACAAAAAAAAAACGCAGACGGGGATGATGAGTGTGTGTCACAATAAGTGCGCTCTGATTACCTTGCAGGATGTGCATGCGAACCAGCTCCGATCGCTCCGGCCTGTTGCAGATCTTGTGCTTCAAGAAGTTCCCTGTCTGCGGAGTTAAAGCAGGTACGAGGAGTAAAGGGTTAACGTGTGGTTCTGCCAGCCTGTACTTTATTCAGTCCAACGTTTGCCCCTCTCACCCTGGCTCTCTCCAGGTGCCGGATCTGGTCGTGGAAGGCGGCAGGCATCTTCAGCGCTACCGGGAAGAAGTTCATAAAAGTTACGTTCGCCGCTCCCTATAAGTTATGTCGTAATATTTTCACACTGGCCCAGACGATCCGTTGTTATTTTAATGGCATTCGATGATTTAGATGTTTTGAACTTCCTGGGTCATTTCCCATCTTGCAAATGTTTATTGTGAAATAATAGCAGCCACCACGCCATTTCCTTGGGGTCAGCTTTGGGATTGTGGCCATTTATTATTATGAGGATTTAGTAACGTAACCGTTTATTCAAAAGCCAGTTGTGCGTATGAACAGTAAAGTAGACCGTTAGCAGTAAAGTAAAACTGCAGCACAGGTGTACAGCCATCTAGTTATTTGTGTTTGTACAGTTTATTTACGAGTGTCCATTTTAGTTTACAGTGTAAATGCTTGAGTTTGAGTGAAACTGTTAGACCGGGTTCCCAGACTAGCCAAATTGGCCATTATACGCTCCATTAGCTTTTAGAACTAATTTCCTTGGAGGGGGCTGGGGGTGGGGGTGGGGGAGGGGGGTGCTGGTCAGTATTGAGGAGTATGGTATGTCAGAGGAACAAAGCAAAACATTCTTGCTCATCACCCAAAACCCTGCTGAATAATCGGTGTGTGTGTACATGCTTGTGTGTGTGCGTGCCTATGCGTGCGTGCCTGTGCGTGTGTGTGTAAGTGCTTGTGTGTGTGCGTGCCTATGCGTGCGTGCCTGTGCGTGTGTGTGCTGTCCTGGGAGGGTCGAGTGGTAAAGCCAAGCCACAGAGAGGGGTTAACTGACCCGAGAGAATGACTCATGTCGTCATCTGGAGCATGACTCAAACAAACAACAGTCTCACCCCCCAGCACGGCCGAAACAAACTTCAGTTTCCTCTGCCAGGCTTAGAACAAGCCGATACTGAAAACAGGGAATCCTACTAATACACTTATAGCGCCGTGGTACTAAGCTAACCTAGAGTGTCTTTGAGCTGAGTTCGCTCCCTCGGTCCCTGACAGCATGAGATTGTAAGTAGAAGGGCTCTTTTCGTAGCAGCACTCTGCGCTCCCGGTGATTAGCCTAACATGCATGTCTGTGGAGGTCTGGGACGCAGTGGGGGCGCTTCGGAAACCTGAGCACCCAAAGGAAACCCACATGATCCCGGGGAGAGGATGGAAGGGAGGGAGGGGGGGAGAGAGAGAGAGACAGAGAGTCAGACAGAGAGAGGGACAGAGAGAGAGACAGAGAGAGGGACAGTCAGTCAGTCAGTCAGTCAGTCAGTCAGTCAGACAGACAGAAAGAGGCAGAAAGTAGCTCTGCACTCTAAGGCCCCAGAGGGGTCTGAGAAGCCAGGCAGGACCGGTTCTCTGCTGTGAGGCAGCGGACCCTAACCGCCACCGCCACTTATGTTCCCGCTCGGCCTCTGGTTATTACGCCAGCGCGGTGTCTGTAACTACCGGTTATGCCTGCGACTTGTCATTATCCTCGGCAGCGTTATACTACTCCCGTTTAACATTGGATAAGGTATTAAAAAGGTACGGCGTGCGACGACCATGATGTACACACACTTGCACACACACAAGTGTATGATGATGGCTTGGTTTTGCGTTCTGGTGATGCGTTATATTTACGACCATGATGGAGGCCAGCGAGGTGCCACATACTCACGTGGCATGATGCCCTGTTCCACAAGCTGCTCCCGGCTGCGTCTCTGCTGCAGGCAGAGCTGCAGGACTGTGGGAGAGAGACACAGAGAGACAGAGAGAGAGAGGAAGAGAGAGACACAGAGAAAGAGACAGAGACACACAGAGAGAGAGAGACACAGAAAGAGACAGAGACACACAGAGAGAGAGAGAGACACAGAGAGAGAGAGAGACACACACAGAGAGAGACAGAGAAACAGAGAGAGAGGAAGAGAGAGACACAGAGAAAGAGACAGACACACAGAGAGAGAGACACACAGAAAGAGACAGAGACACACAGAGAGAGAGAGACACAGAGAGAGAGAGAGACACACACAGAGAGAGAGAGAGACACACACAGAGAGAGAGAGAGAGAGAGAGAGAGAGACACACACAGAGAGAGAGAGACAGAGATAGAGACACACAGAGAGAGAGAAAGAGAGACACAAAGAGAGAGACACAGAGATAGACACAAAGAGAGAGACACACACAGAGAGTCAGAGAGAGACACACACAGAGAGTTAGAGAGAGACACACAGAGAGACACACACAGAGAGTCAGAGAGAGACACACACACAGAGAGACACAAAGAGAAAGAAACACAGAGAGAGACACACACAGAGAGAGAGAGACAGAGACAGAGACACAGACACAGACACAGACACAGACAGATCATGAGTATGTGTGTGATCATCATTCTCCAAGACTTTATCAGCATGGAGCTAGTGCCCATTGGCCAGCTAATGGCATGATGCAAAATAATAATAATACTGAACAATCATAGAATAAACAAATTCATGAGTAAAGATGACTTCATTTTATAATCTGTGTATCGTTCCAACCACAGAAAGCTCAGAGAGCCCTGTGTGTTCTGTTAATACGAGACTATATCGAATAGTCTCACCAATCATTGATGTGTCTTAATAAAGAGCGTGGAAAGATTGAGGGTTTGATGTGGGCGCTGTCAGAGCATGGGACGGCAGACCGACATGTACTACCAAGGTGTTGTTGACTGAACTCGCTATAAATTGTCTTAACGCCCCCCCCATTTAAACATTTACAAACACCAGAGTGTGGCCATGTTTTCCAAGACGATAACACTGGTCGACGCAGGAAGGAAAACATAAAAAAGAAAGCGGGAATGTTTGAAGAAGGAAGTGACGGCTCATGCCAATAAATGAACATGGCGGGTGTGAATACCTTGTGCGCGCGCGCACACGCACACGCACACACACACACCCTGTCAACATGGTGCTGAAGTGCAGTTGATGCCTGCTTTAGGTGGACTTCAAATGTCTTAAAGAGCAACATCACAAACAGAAACAATGCACATACCCATGTGCACTGAAACACAAACACACACACCGTAAACACACAAAAAAATACATACCCATACACAAAATCACACTCACACACATACACATGGCCCGTTCACTCACACACAGTACACAAAACACAAACACACACGGCCCGTTCACTCACACACACACACACACTGTAGACAAACACACACGGCCCGTTCACACACACACACACACAAACACACAGTACACAAACACACACGGCCCGTTCACACACACACACACACACACAATGTAGACAAACACACACACACACACACACACACACACACACACACACACACACACACACACACACACACACACACACACACACACACACACACACACACACACACACACACACACACACACGCAAACACAAACACACACACCCACTCAAGTGTCCCCTGGGAGGGGGACTGCGTCTGTACAGGCCTCTGTGACTCACTCCAGCTAAAATAAACTGGGCAGCTGTGAGAACAAGGCCTGGGAACCATGAAATGTGGGGGTGGTGGAGGGGAGGGGAAGGAGGATGGGGAGGGCACTGGGGGGCTCGCAATCTCCAGCGTAGGGGACCACTCTCATTGGCCTTCCTCTGGTGGGCAACAGTGGACCGGAGGACCACGAAGCTGAAGGGAGGGGCGGGTTGCGAGGGGGGGGGGTTAATCGGGGGTCTGTAGAGGAAAGAAGGTCACCAGGGCTCCCACAACCCTATAATGCATCAGCGGGAACCTCAGCCCCCACTCTACCCCCCCCGTCCAGTCCAGCATGTTTCCAGTGTCCAGACCGGCAGCATGTTATGGAGGGCCACAAGAAGACGGACTAGGAAAACAAAGGGGATAATCATTGTTTCAGCGCTCAGGATTCACATCCTGCTGACTCGCGCTCTGGAGTCACTCACTGTAGAGCGATCGGGTTCAACAGCCGACCCTCGATGAGTGGCCCTGAGTCATGGCCCAGAGGGGGTACACCTAACGCCTGAGGCCCTGGGCTTCTCACGCTGGGCCCACTGGGTGTCTACGGACCCCAGTCACCTCACCTGGCGGACATATTAGTTCCTCGGTGTGGAAAAAAAAACGTCTGGGATCTTTGGGGAGACCACGACGACTCAATCGCAATGCGTTCTCAACGCTACCTGGATGGGGAAATGTGGAACCCCGTCGTGAATAGAGTCGTCGTGGTTACGAAAGATTTTAGAAGCTTTTCCCCCAATATGGACGCCGGGTGACTCCGGCGGGGTAGTGCGTGTACTGTAGTGTGCTCAGGGTGACCCCTGCCTGACCTAAAAGGTGCGGCCAGGGATGCCACCCACTCTCAAGCGCGGTTGACGAGCATTAACAAGTGATACTAGAAACACGGCGAGGTCCACAGACCCATCTTGTCTCCTCTCCACCTCTCATTTCTAATCTGTTAGCCCACGTGCTCAGCAGGCAGCTCCCAGGCCTCTGATCTCTGCAGCTCTGACCTTTTATTTACATGCTCTTTAGCTTTCGGATTCAGACGGACGTGTTCCCTCGCACTCGTCTATTGAAATGTTCTTCTTGTTTGTTTTAGAGACAGTCCAGACAAAGTAAAGATATGTGGTTGTGGAGCCTGATATGGGGGGCTGTGTTGGCTGCACTTATAAATACAGATATAAAAGCACATTTTGTTAAGCACGGAGCTCCAACTGCAAGGAGACTGGGGACAAAGAGAGCATCCTGTTAAATGTAATCTGTGTAGTACGCTCAATGCAGATGCTATGCAGGCTGTAAGTGTTTCCTCAATGGAAAGTTTGTAACTGTCAAACAAACTTTCAAAACAGTAGAAATCGTATTTAATGAATGTAATTCTTACCCTACTCGCTGTGTGTATATATATATATATGTATATAAACATATACAATTATGTTAAAACTCTCTTTGACACAATACAAGATAAAAAACAAAAGTTATGAAAAAGTGTGCAGGTTTATAGCAACAAACAAACCATAAAAAAATCTATTGTGCATTTCAACATGGTCTATTTACAATACGTCATCAAAAACAACAAAATACACACAAAAAACACACACACACACACACACACACACACACACACACACACACACACACACACACACACACACACACACACACACACACACACACACACACACACACACACACACACCATCTTCAGAGTACCCACTCCATCTCTGCCATGGAAAGGATGCTGTATAGCTGTGATCACCATGAGGCAAAACTTTTGCCATGTCATCTCCTGCCTCGGGTAGCCGGGATCAGCTTCCTACACACGTTTTTTATGTCCATCTGTTGTACTCGCACACTAGCACTTATCACTCCATAAAAACAGTGAGCGGTGTTCGCTTATGTTCAAGGAGGAAAGACTTACAGACTGAGGGACAGAGACGGAGAGAGGGAGAGACAGAAACAGAGAGACAGACAGAGAGAGAGAAAAAGAGAAACAGAGACAGAGAGAAAGAGACAGAGAGAGAGAAACAGAGACAGAGAGAGAAAGAGAGAAAGAGACAGAGAGAGAAAGAGAGAAAGAGACAGAGAGAGAGAAAGAGACAGAGAGAGAGAAAGAGACAGAGAGAGAGAAAGAGACAGAGAGAAAGAGACAGAGAGAGAAACAGAGACGGAGAGAAAGAGACAGAGAGAAAGAGACAGAGAGAAAGAGACAGAGAGAAAGAGACAGAGAGAGAGAAACAGAGACAGAGAGAAAGAGACAGAGAAAGAGACAGAGAGAGAAACAGAGAGAAAGACAGAGAGAGAAACAGAGAGACAGAAAGAAAGAGACAGAGAGAGAGAAACAGAGTGACAGAGAGAAAGAGACAGAGACAAAGAGAAAGAGACAGAGAGCCAGAGAGTCAGAGAGACAGCCAGAGTCAAAGAGACAGCCAGAGACAGAGAGAGAGCCAGAGGAAGAGGGACTGCCAGAGACAGAGCACCTGATTTGTATTTACCCCTGCAGACGGTGGGGGTCTCCACGTCAAGGCAGGCCATGGAGGACGGTGGCGGTTTGCTTGGCGGCCAGACCTGCAGTCCCATGGATCGACGCGATGCCGGTAAGAAAGGAAAAAGAAAACTAAACAAAGTATCGCTGATAAAAAAAGAAACAGGAAAAGGTCCCGGTTAGGAGTCACAGGAGTTTGTACGCAGTTATCTCCTCTCTCTCTCTCTCTCTCTCTCTCTCTCTCCCAATCCGTCTCTATATCTCTCTCCGGCTCTGTGTGTGTGTGTATGACTGGTGGAAACGTGCGCGCTGCACACAGCCGCTGTGGCTCCAGCCTGTAGTCGTCAAGGAGGAGGGAGCGCAGAGGCGAGGGTTAACCCTCCCAAGTTCAGCATGCCGGGGGTTCGTCCCGGTGCTCTTCAAGAAACAATACCAACATGACCTGAGGAAATGTTTGTACATCGAGAACCTCTAGCTTGCTGTTGTTCATCAAGAGGAGGTCACACTGACACGTTGTAAAAGGAAAAACAGGCTGGTTGTAATTTTGAGTCGTATATCTGTATGAACACGACAGCCTACTTTAGAAACATAAAAGTATTGGAACCAACTCTTAATAATAGGACTCATAAACTTTAATTATGTGCAGGTTTTACTTTCTGTATATTAAGCTATTAATAAGCCCCGTAACAGCATAAAGTGATCAGAGTAGGAACATATGTAGAGCTTTGTATAAACCGCTTTGCTCAGCAGACAATAGAAAAGCACTTACAGGAAATGAGGTAACCGGAAATGACACTAATGACTGTGATATGGATATGTGTCATACTGGGCTGCTTTGTAGAACAATGCCCAAAACAAACTTCACAAAAAATAGTTTGTTTTGTAAAGGCTGTGAATAGATAAGGTGCGAGGTTGAAATGCAAGTCACATTTTTGGTAGGCCGGGCTGCTCTTAGAGACAGACACAATGTTTTATTGCAGGTTAGATTAGGCAGATTATATTAACAGATAACATATAATAGGGACAAGACTGCGTCTCATGTGTGTCCAAACTATTTGACTCCTAATAAAAAGGTAATTTGTGCCGTTGGTGTGGATAAGGAAGAGGCGCTTTTGTATTGAAACTGAATAATTTACAGAACTGTCCGCATTGGTATTTGGAATGGGCTTTTCTCCAACCGAATACTTTGTTATCCATTATCAGCAGACAACGCATAATTGACAGCTTTTTCAGAATGCTACTTTCAAGTACTGTCATGACATAATTAAAGAAATATTTTATATGTTCTTTTCATTCTTTTTGAGAATTCAAGAAGCAGCTTATTCCACTTGACTGGTCACCTTTGGGAAGGTTTGTGGCAGGGGAGCGATCTTCTTGAATGACCCACCACTTGAGTTCGGAGTTGGCAGTTTACGTGTTTTTTTGTTATATCTTAATCCTGGCACCTATTCCAAGAATGCAAACTGAATCCCATGTTTCCTTTTGGGAATAATGCGGGAGTGGAATGATATGATATGATGGTTTTGACTTTCGTCTAGAAATTCAACTGCTACAAATATATTTAAATGGCAAATCTAGATTTATTACATAACCATCACGCAGCTTGTTTTTAGGGAAATGTCATGCAGACATACATCACTGGAAACCATTGACAGCCACAAGGCCTGAATGTGCATATTTTGATATTCAGTAATTTGGCAGACACTTTTTGGACACAGTGCATTTCAGATACACGTGATGAAAGAGCAGGTAGGGCATGAACATGTTTAAACATTCCTCAAGGTTTTTCCACACTAGAGTTTGTGTCAAGGACCATTCAGCAGGGAGCCAAACATTTTTCCCACTGACTAGACTATGCTGGCACCATATAGATGCTTTAGATGTTCAATCCATACAGTACAGCCATCTGGCACACGACATTTAAATCAAACAAAATCGGTTTTAGTTTTAGTTCCCAAATTGTCAGAACAAACATGAGGGTTGAAAATGTAACGACACATGTTTGATCAATGCAATCTAGCGACATCCATACTGTATCAAGCTCCTCTCCTTAGAGGGGATTCCGGAATACTTTGGCAGTGTGATGTGTGATAGTGACCTGGTCAGTTGCATGTCCAGGATTACTGCATCTCAGAGACTGACATGCCTGGGAAAGCGCTGCAGATCCTGGCTTGCCTTGTGAGAACCAAATCAGATAGAGATGCGAGATGTTTTCCTTAATGTTCCATAAACGACGATAACAGAATGCCTTTATTCCACCGATATTCATCCAATTAACTGTGTGCATGGTACTACAAAAAAATACTACGATGGTCCACAAAGGGACGGTAAACAAAGCCCTCCTTCCCGTCCTCCTAATTCACTAATGACTTAAGCAACTACTTAAACTTTGGTTATGTGTCCTGGCACAGCGCTATATAATTCCCATCTCATTCCTCACTTCTTTCCACAAACAAATTGGGAACTCAGGGTTTGTTTTGCCAGTGCGAGAGTGGCCTTGGTCTGAAATAGATGTCACATGTATAAACCAGCCGGGTAAATGTTTTGTTTTCGGTCACTTCAGAAGGGTGCGGTTGAGGTTCCCTATTTTAATGCCTACGCTGTTAGAGTGGTGATGGACATGAGCTTGGCTTGAGGGTTGGTGCCCTTAACCCAAGTTGAGGCGGTGGCCCTCACAACCAACCAAATCCTGTCTAATGTTTGGCTGATGGGGCCCCTTCTATGTGAAGCCTCACCAATACCATTGTAAATAATGGTCAATGGTTATTATTGATCAAGCGTACACTTGATCAGTTCAAACCTCATATTGCGGTATGTTACGAGAATACAATATCACTCAAAGATGAGAACATAAGGAATATTATCATGCAAAACAGAGCAAAACATGTTAATATGTAAAATAAACAACCATTTTATATAATATGATAAACGGTCAGTGAGTGTGAGTGTAGAGTTCTAGAGAGGATTAGCTCATTGCAAAACCACTGGTGATACGCGGAAGGTGATAAGAAAATGGCTGCAAATGCGAGACATTTAGACCAGACGCCTGATAGCAATCTCTGGCCAAAACATGCTAAGGCGCTTACGGCAGTGAAAAGGGTGGGTGCTCAACACTCCAGTCCTGCACACTGAAAGTAGCAGAAGTTAAGTTTTGCTAGTGCTAGTTCTAGTAGTAGTAGTAGGTAGTTGTAGTCAAAGTATTAAGGGTAATAGTAGCGGTGTTCGTAAAAGTAGTGGAAGTTTTACTACTATTGGTTGTAGTAGTTGTTTTTGATGCACTAGTGGTTATAGTTGTAGCAGTAGTAGAGAAAAGAACTAGAAGTTAAAGTAGTAGTAGTTGCTGTTGTAGCAGTGGTAGTAGATGTGAATGTTGTAGTTGTCTGGTAGTAAGCAGTAGAAGTGGTGGTATTAATAGGGCTTTGTGAAGATTCCAAGTTCCGCTTAATATGTTGGAAAGAGACCTTTCTACTAATAGCGGATTAGATTAGGGCGGAATTCCCCCTTAGTAGGTTCATGGATTCTGAGAAAACCTCACCCACGACGTCTTACTCATCCTGCACTCATCCAACTACCCTCTCTATGAAAGCCAAGCTGCTTAACGCAGTTGTTGCACCTCATCCATGCTGTTTGATTCCAGATCTCTTTATGAATCTTCATGAAGAGTCAGATCGGGCTTAGAAGGGAGTACATTGTATGAGCGTACAACATAGATAAGCAATGAATAGTTTTCGGTAATGGCTGCACAGCCTGAACAGAAGACAGAGACTTAACATAGGAAGCGATTCACTATGAAGTCACTCAGCCACTATGGATAGCACCATGATATGTGCGAATGCAATGCGCAAATCCAGTTCACAGAGTTGTCGTACAGTAACAAACGTTCAAAATCTTGTGCTACCTAAACCCATACCCTAACAAACGTGATAATAACAGTGGAAATATTGCTATAAATATATTCTAAATAGTATATACAACGATTACTCACCATAAAGAACGGTTGGTTCTTTTTTAATGAATTCACCATACAGTTATGTAGAGCAGAATATTTGTAACCAGACTCCATAAATGTCAGCCAACTGTAATGCTTGTAGCCTGTGGTTTATTTATTTTCCATGTATAATTCCAAAGACCCTTTTCAGTTTGCTGTTATGTCACTTTTAAGCCGCCTACATTGAGGTGAAGTGCTTGATAGTCATTATTTAGAGGTTTAAGGTAAAAGTTAGGAAAATATTTAGAATGTTTGAAATAGCAATTCGATCATGTTTACTCATGACTATTGTTTTACTTATTAAGGAGGTCTCGACCTACCTTTTGAAACGATTGCATGCTTTTGCATAAAAGTAAATCACAATAAGATAAAATTAAAAAATGTGTGCATCTTTCGAAGGGTAAATAGATATTGCATGGAGTCAAAAGCCTACTAATAACCTCGATGTTACAGAATCAATAGGTGTTCAGGCTTTGCCAGTAATTCTCTATTTGCAAATTTTGGTGTAACTTTATGTAAATCTACGAAATACAAACAGTGCTCATTCTATGAACTCAATATATACGTTTCCCCCTCTGAGGGACAGGGAGGCTCACCAAATCATATGCCAGCATGTGCTGTAAACAAAATACATCATACTTTTCCTTCCTGGTTTGCTTCCTGTGTTGTTTGTCTTCAAAGACGTCTGAGACTCAATGTTTATGTTGGAGGAGAACAGAGTGAAAATGACCGCTGAAAAGTCACAGTGTCAACTCGGCGAAAAGTTAAACAGTGAGAGCTTGACCGCAATCACATCAAACCAATCAGATTCTTTATTGCAGATAGTTTTCCCCAGCAGCCAAAATCAACACGTTTTTTATTTTGCCCTTTAGAGAATGTTTCAGAATACCGAAAGGGCTTTGCATCGAACACGTGCATGGAACAGAAAAGCACAGTTACCCAAATATTTGTGAAGGATCCTTGGCTGGAAGTATAAGGTCAAACTCAACATCCTAACAGCAAAGTTGGATTCCTTGCAGACTCTATGAACGTCTCCAGATTTAGCCCAGTGAAAAGAAAAGACCATTAGATTCTGAATCCCTAAATCGTGATCAGCTCCGCTAAGCTTACTTGTGTTTTAGTCTTTTTTTAACCAAGACCCTAAACCCTCTCCCCATTTCCACTGGGGTTTAGTCCCCCAGATTTATCTTCCATTCTGCCAAAGGCACACAAATGTGGTTGAAGTCGTCATGCTGCAGAATTTGGGATGTGTGTGGACTGGACGCCGCTCGACCCACAACAATGGCGTATATTCTTAAAGGCGGTTAAGACAGTCAAAGTGATTGACGAATTTTGGCTGACGAGCCACTGGCTGCTGTATCCAAGCAAGACGTGCCATTGGAGAACATCATGACAGCCCAATGAATAATTATTATAAATACAAAACAGAAGTACAGCTTTTCCCAAGTATTAGGCAGGAGGTTCAAGGACATTGGTTGGGAGGTTATACATCAATGGAATTACATGCTTTTTGGAATTGCACTGGCATGCAGTTTTTTGGGATTGTTTTAACATAGAATTGGTACATAATCAATTGGGTTCCACAATGGTATGCTCATAAAATCGAAAAGTACTTTTAACAAAGAACAGAGGCTTTGTTTTAAATATTTATAAGAGGCTGATTTATATTCCGATTGCTTTCACTCTGTCACTCATCATATTTGTGAGGCAAATTATTATTAATAGTTGACCGAGAAGATGACGGAGGAAAAAAAAGTTTCTGAAGAGATGAGAGACAAGGCCATCCTATAGAAAATGCTAATAATGCGGAAATCACACAGCCAAAACAATGTTCTCGATAAACCCTTTCAAACATGGCTCCTTAAACAAATGCAATGTATAACTACTGCTTAATCTGAAAAGGGTTGCGTGTGGTTTTGCACTGAAATTGCCTGCTACACATTTTTGCAAGGGGAGCTGCTCATGCCCTCAAGACTGTGCTCCTGGTTCCTGATTCAGCGGCCTCCCAAGCCTATCTGAGCTAAGCAGGGCTCTGCAGATGGTGGGAAAGCCAGTTGGAAGTCCCTGCTGGCCTAGGGGCTCTTTGAAGCTATGCTTCACACAGCTGCCATGGGAGGGGGACCCTGCAAAGGCTAATGCCTTAAGAACAGCCCTGTCTTATTAGCAAAACGCACGCACGCACACATAAACACGCTTGCATGCACGCACATGCGCACACACACATGTCGTCTAATGTAAACCAACATGTAAACAGACTGATGGCCACAGATGTGATGCACACATGCATTTGATTGTAATTGGTCTACTTGGCTTACTGTAAAGCGGTCTGGCCGTTCATATGGCTTGTATTCCAGCATACACTGCAGTGTAATGGACTGCAACTGACATGTGCTGCCAAAAATGATAATGTAACCCCTGTTTGGTAGCACTTGACAACGTTAGCCTATTGTTCAGCCCTAAATGCCCTATTGAAAGCCGTTATGCACTTCTGATGTTGTTTCATTTGGGATTCATCGGATTTGAGTCAGTTGTTGAAATTCAACCCATGGCTTGAGCAGCCTTGTCGAAGTGATATCCCAACACTTTTAATAGTGACATTTTTTTTGTATAGCAATGACAGCCATCAAACAGGCCAACTCACAGCAGTATATAAAAGGCAGTTCGAAAGGAACTGGGTAATGAAAAACACAACAATTCAAACTTCAACAATTTAAGCCCCCCCCCCCCCTCAGAGAAAGAGCATAAATCTATGCCTTAGCTGTTGTTATCCGTGTCACCGCCACCGGGAACACATAAGAAAACAGTGCGACGCAGTTATAGTCGGGGAATGTAAAAAAAGTGCCTCACACTTCCCCGCTGAAATGCCCTGATTGCAACCACCGTGACTTTCCCATATGTCTAATAAACCCTCTGTGGGGACCATTACTAAGACCTTCACACGTAACAACTCCAGCCCCACTCCCACTCCCACCCTCTCTCTCTCTCTCTCTCTCTGGCTGTGTTCGGACCCAGCCAGCGCTGCACTCGGCAGGGGGGCTGTAGAGCAGGAGGAGGAGGGGGCGGCCACAGCCCAAAATAACCTCTTGTTTGCTCTATTGGCACACTGCTGCGACGCAGCTTTGGGAGCCAGAGAGGGGGAGAGAGAGTGTTTTCAGGATGGCTGCTGCTGCCGCCGCCGGAGTGGAGCAGAGCGGAGCAGGGTTAGGGGTTAGGAGACTGCACTCTATGGTGTAGAGATAACTGTGTTGAAAAGGAGGAAGGGAGGGAGGAAAGGAAGGAAAGGGAGGGAGGAAGGAAGGAAGGAATTAGGAACAAAAAAAAAAAAAGGCTGCGCACGAAGCGAGAAAGAAAATGAGTGAACGGGAGAGTACAGCAGTACTTATGGTCCCCTTCTTTTTTGTGAAATATTATTAATATGATATGGAGGCTAACTCGCAACTTTTAAGTGACAGTTATGTGATAATGTAGCATGTTTCAGGGTGTAATATAAAGAAGCAATTGAGCGGGAGAATAGTAATAAAGTGGGTCAGTAAAGGAGTTTGCAGCTTCATGTTCAAGGAGGGAATCCAGCAAGACCGTTCCCTCCTCAATACCCTCTAATCCATTTTCCTCCACTTTACCTACTTCCTGAATCCGATGGAAAAAAAACCCTAGTTACGGTAAATGGACTGCTATTTTATAAGCTAATACAATATCAAATGGACCAAATGCGTTTTTGACACTAGGATATGAAACGTCTTAGGGCCTGTCACGCAGTCATTATTTTAGCCGCTCCAGAAGAGAAAAAAGGGGAAAAAAAGAGAAAACGATGGCAAGGACATTAAACCCCATCATTTTTCAGTGACATTGGATACACTCGTCTTCCAGGGCCGCGTCTGCAGTGGTTTGGGGGAAACGCTGAGCTGTGTTGTCTTTAGCGTAATCCAATCACCTTGCAAGTGGCCACGCTGACGCGAAGGGATAGACCTTTTTCCTCCTCTTCAGTATAGAAAACTCTAACGTGCCCAATGTATATGTGAACTTATTCCTCTGTTGATATTTCCTTAAAATACACTTAAAGGGATTATAAACCGAGCCGCGGTGGGCAGTGGTTGGTGAGGCTGGCATGTTATTAGAAGAATGACATGCACTGGATGGTGGCATTCTAACCCCCTCCATCATTTTGACGGAGCTGGCCCATTGGATTGCGTGGCAGGGAGGTGAATAAACAAGCATGGACTTGGAGCGGGCTGAGGCTTGGTGATGTATTCCAAGTCTCTGGTACATGAACACATAATAACACAGAATTGTTCAGGCCTTATTGTGCAAGTTTTAGTCCGCTGCTATTTGGTGACGATTGATGTACAAAAGCACAATAAAAACAGACTTTTACAGATGGACAGATGTGGTTGGTTTTACGACCAGCTGTAACACTTGATGAAGAGAGCTCACGGTTTAAGGGTCTTCATTCATGAGAAAGAGGGGTTGACTTGACACTATGAGAGGAAGCTTCTCTGCTGCTCAACAACACACATAACATATTAGGCGGGTAGACAAACTGATTGTAAACTACCTTCTAATCTAGATCGTCAACTTTTATTCAACTTCAAACCCCGAAGAATGTCTGCGCTTTCCAGAGGATTTGAGGCAACTTGACTCACGGTTTCAAAAGGGACATAATTTATGTATGCCATTACTGGAATGTTAGCTTATTATTTATGATAGGCTGGAGAATGATGATCTTCAAATCGTGCTTCTCTCTGGTTGAAATTTGTACCCTAAAGACTGCCGTTCTCCTCTCTACCTGTGATGGGCCTACTGTTCGCACTTGAGGATTATTTGTCTGTCTGATTGCCTCCTGGCTGTCTTACTATGGCACTTGTGATGCAGGAAAATCTTCTCAACGAATCAGACAGTTAATTGATATCTTATATTACCATAACTGACTAACTCAACGCTCAAGAACCCTCTTAAACACACTTCCAAACCCTAGCTATGACTCCTTTTACAAGATCAATCAAATTGGCATGTTTGCTAAGGTCATCCTTAACGTGAATATGTTGGATAGAAATTTCGAGAAAATCCCAGCAAGGCAATTGCTTTCAATGTTTTCTTCTGTTCTTTTATACGATGATGAAAATGTGACCTACCGATTGTCAAACTTCTCTTTCCTTCAGTCAGTCTGACCACGTCCCGCTGGGGCAAAACAAAACAAACACGAATAGCATCAGTCAGAGATTAACAGGTAAGCATAACAGTTGTAACTTAAATTTCCAGGCCTCACAGCAGACAGACAGAACAGTTGGCTGTGAAAACAAAAGCCAGGAACACAGCCATAAATCTCATGCGTTGGCTAGTATAATTGCCCATACTCTTGAGGCTTTTCAAAATAGAAGTGACCAGTATAGAGTCTAACATAGTCGCCTCACAATCTCAACACATCAAGAAGAAAAATGACAAAATCGATGAACAAGCAAACATTGTGGCACAATAGTAGGCAAGCACGTGCTTGTCAGATTTATCCTTTTTTAGGACAAAGCAAATGCCTGCTAGCTCCCACTTATTTCCACTACATGCCATATCCATGTAGGCAACAAGTTCAGTTTCTTTCTTTCTGTTTCCTTCTGGTCCTTCTATCCACATAGTTGTCATATACCACAGATTGATTTACTTCCTGCTTGCACTATGGGAAACAAGTTAGGCTGATTGCAGACATTTCCTTCCTCCATCGTTCACAGAAATGCCTGGAATGGGTGCCATATTTACTCAGCCCCGCAGGGGTACCGTCTGCATCCCACACCCACACTGCATGTGCATCACAGGCCACGCGGGTTAAAGGTTGCCGTCCGGCGTGAAGGGAATCCTACCAACGTCACACAGCTCTGCCTGTGACAGTTGTAAGGGAGCTGCTAAAACTTTCGCCTCACTATATCTTTATAAATGAGCTAGCAAGGGACACACCGGAAACAGGGGGTACCCATGACATGCGACTCGCGAGCCTACACAGCAACCAGTTTCGTCTGGTTCACACTTGCCATGTTCCTCTAGTAAAATTCGGGAGGAAACATGGTTTATATTAAAGGCTACGTCTTGCGTCAGAATTATGTAATCGAAGCTTAGAATCAAAGTTTAAATTATATGAGGTTGTTGATCCTCATTCTCACGCGGAAACGTTTGAGTTGAATCCAGAACACAAATAATAACAAGTCATTTTGCAGGAGGAAACCGGGGATGCAATGCAATTACGTGATTTCACAAGTAGATACGTTTTCCCTTAGTCCTCGCTCGACTTCTACCCAAGTTTACTGCGCCACTTACCATGTTTTTATATAATTAATGGTCATTCACGGTAAATCATAGGAGTTTCGTCTGGCTCCGTATGACGTCATTCGAAGCCAGGTGACATAATTTCACAGGTAGGTATTACCTACTAGGTAATTAGGTCAATTATTCACGAGCAAACAATGCCATATTGTAGTTGGTTCACTATTTTGGAACCAATGGCCGACTAACATGTTCTATAGAGACTGAAAGTGCGTTTCAAAAGGAATATAAGAAGTCTTTAGGACCAACGTAAACTTGGAGACATAGCCTAGTTCATTTATAACATAGGCTACTTAAAAATAAAAACATCAAAACTGATAAAATAGGTCTGGAGATGAACTTCTAAACTAAACTGTAAGTGACCTGTATAAATATATACACAACACTGCCATCTAGTGTGTTTGAAAATGCCATGATTCGCTTGTTGGTAACTGTAGCTGGTAGTGTCTGATTTTAACCGGGGTATGAATTAGTTACCTTAATTCTAATTCAAGCCTACAGAATACACATTCTAAGACCACAGACAAGGAACCATAGGGGGTCTCTGTAAGAGGTCACTAACATGGGGCTTCGGGGGTTCATCGGAATGGAAGCACTTCTTTTGTCACAGGAAGGCCAAGTATTTTAACATTTGGTACCTTTGTGAATATAAATTATGTTATGTTCTTATATAATTTATACTTAAAGTTAAAGGAGCTTTTCACTGGTGGAGGCATGAATATGTATTGAAATTGGGTCCTCTATGTATTTGAATAATAAAATAAAATTCTAATTTGGTGCCGTTTTGACCGAGAAAAGGCAGAAAGTGAGTTTTTGGCGCTTGTGGATTGAAGACAACTCCCACGGATGCACCACGATGCACAGATTCGCTGGCCGGGGTGGTCAAAAAACCTATTGGCAATAAATTATTTCAGGAAATGCCCAAAAAAATACATAACTTTCCCTAACTACTTATCATGTCCAGCTAGCACTTAAAATAGTCAAAAATAAGTCTGCAGGAGAAAAGCAAAACACAACAATATATCCATGTCTTACAGTAATACAAATTTATTAAAAATAAATAAATCGTTAACCCTTTTCGTTAAACACTCCACAGAGTACCCAAAAGCAAGTCAAAGATGAAAGCTTTTACAGAAAATCATACAAATACGAATAAGATCAAATCTATTTCAAAAAGTTAGAATTAGATTAACTGTTTTTAAACCCACCAGGATGTTAAATATTAATGTTTAGAGCATGCTGGATACTGATTCTACCTTTAACACTAAACAAACGAATCAAGGCTGCATTAGATGGGAATATGGAACTATATAAAGGGAGGAATCTGTTGATCCATATGCCATTTGGACATCCACTGGTTTGAAGTAGACCAACTCTTGAACATCAACCACCTTAACTGCCTGGAATGGCTTTACAACTATTTTAAATGCATGGTCATTTTCATCAAAACAAACTTTTTCTACATCTGAGCCAGTAAGTGCACCTTGCTCATCTTTCACAATAACAGTCTGGATTTGACAACATACAAATAGAACATTAGTTGATAAGGTGTTTAATTTGGCAGCAACTTCAGGGCCATCCTTCAATTTGCTTAGCTGCAACATTTTTTTCAGGCCACGTATCTTTGATGTTTTTTGGCCAACATCTTAGTGATATTTTTGAAACTCTTAAGCTGGGTCAAAAAGTTATGTTTTGCCTCTCGTAGGCTCTCCCAGGACTTTGCCTATGTCTATGTTGTACACAGTGGTCTGTATAAAGGTGTACATGTTTTGTAGCATCTTATTGTACAAGATAACAAATACAAAGTGTGCCTTAAAGAGTTTGTCAAAAGAGCCAAGAGAACTGGTTAATATTGTTGAAATTTTAATGATAATTATACCAGATGTGCCATATTTTTCTTTTCCCAAGAATTGAAGCCTGATCTTCGTTGATTGTCATTCTTTCAAAATTGACTATTTCAAAATGAAAACAAAAAACAACTCTTGACATTCCTGCACCAAACCTTCATTAAGACAACCAGATGATTTTCAGCATGGATTGCTGACATCTTGCCAGGTCTTTTACAGCCTTGGGCTGAAGGAGGAATCAGGTGGAGGAGGAGGAAAATTGAGGAAAGACCACTGTCCCATCTTATACACAGATACAAAATAAAGAAAACATTTTATAGCTACAACTGAACCAAGAATAAACCAGGGAATCATAAAGTCTACAGGAAAAAGTCCTAGCATTAGGTGAAGTACAACAACCTACCAGAGCCAAGGGAGGCCCCATCCACTTGTCTTTCATTGGATGTAGCTTCTCCACATAAATAAGTTCCTCATGGTCACTTGTTGTAGGGAGAGCCTTGCTCTGCTGGATGTTCTTTTGTTTGAATGCAGTAGGCCACCTATATGGACAAATACTCAATTAAAGGAGACATATTATGGTGTTTTTCCAACAAGTAAACATCGTATTTGAGTTCCAGAAAACATGTTTTTGAAACTGTTAGCTTTTAGGGAAAAAATCGTGCCTACCACTTAGGGATGGGAATTGATAAGAATTTGACGATTCAGATTCTGTTATCGATCCGATTCCTCATCGATTCTCTTATCGATTCTTATTGGGTATGAAAATAAGTACAAATGTGTTTGTTTGTATTAAATCTCTTTAATATCTGATCAGAAGTGCGTCTAGTATTAGGAAATTGTAAATTTTCAAATGAATTGGTCTAGACAAAAAAATATATGTTTGGCTTTTTAAGCCCAAATGCCATCAAGTAAGAGCTTGTGCCTTTTGGAATGAAGTATTGATTAGACAGAGATTTATTAGATGGGCCTACCTAATAAACCGTTGGAACACACAAGACCGGAAACCATAGCAACGCCGGTAAACAAACCCAGAGAAGCCTAATCCCTATGAGAGCTCAACGCACTATGGCCATCCGGAGGCGCACAGAGCTGTTGGCCGTGATATTATATGTACAATTATATTATATTATATACTATTATATATAGAGCTCCGGGAGTCGCAAACGGCAACAATCACTTTCTCCTGCATGCTGCAGTTCAGAGTTTGACGGTTGAACGCTGATTGGCTGTTACGTTACACATGTCACTCAGTTAAGCTGTTGAACGCTGATTGGCTGTCATCACACGAAATTTGCGTCAAATTTGAAATATTTAAACTTAAAAAATCCTCGTGAACACGCTCGCCTGTGCACGGCGAAAGTGTGGCGCGACAAATCAAAACATATCGCCGTTTTCTCTTGCGAAATACGCGATACGCGTCTCTACGTTCACTTTGTATGGGATCTTGTCACCCCGTCGCGTTTGGTGTGAACGCACAATGCGCTTGTTTCTCGGCGGCGCCATGTTTGCTGCGTTCTGAACCAAAACAAAGCAGCGTGTGTGTGACGTCATGACGCATTTGCCGCGACTGGAACCGATAAGCGGAATCGTTAAGAAGGCTTGCTAATGATTCCAAGGAATCAGTTGACTCGGCACCGGTTCTGAACAAGAACCGGTCCTCGATTCCCATCCCTACTACCACTATTCCACTCTGTTTCAGTCCCTGCAGAATGCAGGGACTGATTTCTGGCGTCTGTAGCTTTAATGCAAATGAGCTGCTGCCCATTGACCAATGAGCTGTCATACTGAACCACAGCATGGAGGAGAAGGGATGGTTGCCGTTTGCGGACTCCTGGAGCTCTATATCTATATAATATAATAATAATAATAATAATAATAATAATAATAATAATCACAATACACAATGCATACAATTGCCATACATTAATCTAAACATTTAGGGGTTTATTGTGCGGCTTAAGTTATGTTGAAGGCTTAAAAGCAATTCTCCGCCCCTGCAGTGCACGCTATGAACCTGCCGCCCTTGGTTTCATGTGCTGTTGAGGGCTGGCGAGAGATGGGTGGGGGGGAAGGGGGAAATGTCCTTCATTATTTGCTTGATGAAGGACATCTGCATGATGCAATGAATTTCATGGAGCCAATAATCAGAGCTTATGCAAGAAAGAACACATCCAACATTGCCAGGGCTACAACTCAATAACAAGTCGGTAACAGTTATTTAAGCAGTAAAGTGCTGCTTAAGACAAATTTCTTCAGCAATAAAGGCTCCACTTTGAGGGGGAAGATGGGAAAGATATTGCTTTCATGTTATCTTTTTCATGTTCTTCTTTGAAGCCAGATAAATAGTAACATTCTAAACATCAACATCTACATAATAAAAGGTTTACAAAGGAATGAGTATTGTGAGAATGTTGGACAAATGACAATGGCTGATACATCACAAATGCTGGCCTGTAATCTGTATTTCTACATCTATATTTCTAATAAGTAAACAGACAAAAACACCCAGACACACATATGTAATGTTTTTGGACATGAGGAGCTCACTTAGCACTCATCCTCTGCCATCTAGCGGCCAATTTTGGTCAACAAGTACCAGCTTCTCAGCTTCAAAATTTAAAATAGACTAACAAATCGTACAAACTGAGCAGCATAGATGACAATTTCTGTAATTAATTCTATATTGAGTTCAGTTCTTTCCTGTTGTAAATTGGGCACCATCTCCATAGCTGCGCTCAATGTTATGTTAGACGATGCTGAACCCAAAAGCAGGCGAGCTGGAGAGAGTGATCTGAGTAACATGGTAGTGCATAGTACGATCTGTCGCCGACAGCAGGGAATCCAAGGGTTTATGAAGGGGGTTGATTGGGGATGAAGACCAGGTGAGCATGATTGTAGATGAGGGCCAGGTGTGAGGTGAGACAGACAGGGGGAGTGGCAGACCAGGAGGAGGAAAACACAGCAGACTGCTGTGACCACAACACTCAAGCTGATAATCCGCAATCTGTTGGCCTCTCTTCACAAAGTCCAGCTGGATTAACAAGTCCACTTTTAATGTTTTTATTGGTCCGAATGGATAAAAATGTATCCTGTTGAATAACTGTCAAGCCAACAACATATTACGAAAGTGCTAATAAAACTGAGGGGTTCTATTGAGAACCTCATGGCCAATTTAAAATGAGAACGACAACAATGGAAGTGTTCAGAATGCTTTAGTCTTGTTAGGTTGGTTGCATTGAAGGAAAGGTCTGGTGTTCTCAGATGTTTTTCACTTTGGCGGGAGAGGCCAAGGAAACTGCAGTACACAGTGGGAGAAGTGGACATGCCCAACCCGGTATCACGCGATTTCGTGCTCATGCACACAAACGTTAATCTATTGAATCGTGTCCCAGAGCACGATTATCAGACTTTTTTTTTATCTCCGATGTTTCCGTGCTACACAGAACGAAATGTAAACCAATGCAAAACCAATGCGTTTTTCAGACGAGAGAGAGAGATTGTGCGCACACAGTACAGTGCACCCTCTAGTTATATATCCGTTAATATTAACAATTTTTTTAAGCAGACCTCCTCAAAAACTGAAGCGAACATGCTCCACAATTATCGAGCTCCACAGAACAAAACGAGAGAGAGAAAGAGAGAGAGGGAGGGAGAGAGAGAGAAAGGCTTCAGGAGGGGTGTGTGCAGATACAATGCTCTACTTATGTTTGTGTCAAAACAATAAATGCATCAAAGGGTAAATGTAGTGTACTATTTCGTTATGCAGAACGAATTTTAAACCATTGCCTTTCAATTGGAATATTGACGATGAGACGATCTAGTTGTGGGCCAGCAGAGTCTGAATTTGTGCTCCTCCCAGACCGAGGAGCACAGGGGAGACATTCCCTCCAGGCCCGATGCTCTCTCGGGGGCAACACCCTTCACCTTGACCGGCAGTGGGTCTTATAGGTCGGAATATGGTTGGAATGAAGCGGCCACCGATTCTTGACAGGCTTGGTACTTTATTCTTACACACAACTCGACTCACTCGTTCATTACTTCACTAAACTGACGAGCACGCTATTGCTCGCTCTCCTCGCTCGTCCACTCACTTGCTGACGTCACAAACACACACACACACACACACACACACACACACACACACACACACACACACACACACACACACACACACACACACCACACACACACACACACACACACACACAGCACACGAGAGAGAGAGAGAGAGAGAGTCTATTTCTGACAGAGGAGTTGCCCTCTGCATTCAAAAGGGCATCATTTGGGCTCTGGGACTCTGGCAAACAGCCAGATGTCACTCAGATAAATGGCTGTTCTTTTCCTTGCTGGCTTCATGGGGGTCCAGTGAGGTCCCACCCCCCCCCATCCCCCCTTACTGCGAGTAACATGATCAGCAGCATACATCTGAACCCCAACACTCCCCATTCTCTGAACCCCCAGATCAGCTGACCTTTGCTCACATTGTGAAGGACACACGACCCCATCAACTCCCTAAAGAAGAAAACAAAACCTCCAGAATCTTGTTTATGTTTAAAGAAGCACATACTGTCATATCGACCGCTCATTACAAGTACAATGTACAAAGTAGCAATGTCTGCTAAATAATTCAATGAAATTTACTCATAGTTGGTCTACTGTGTAAACATTTCCTTCTCCTAAATGGCTGGTTCTCATTCTGCTCCTCTCTGCTGACTCTCTGGCCACTCGCTTCTGGGACTTTTATTTATTAAGGAACACATAGTAAGGGACCATGCCCATATCCTAGTTTATGTCTTTCTGCCATCGGATATGTCAATCCATGAAGAACGATATTTAACAAATACACCTCTATCAAACACACATTATTATTTGTATATGAAATGTAAACCGGATTATGTGTTCTCAGACACATATATTAAACAGCAACCGTGTACATAAAAAGCAACCACGGGTCCTGTACGCACACATCAATGCATCATGTCCTGCTTACTCATATAGACATGTCACCTGGTCTGCTCAAACTCTTTAAACAGTACGAACAGCTAAGTCGTGTTCAAAAGTCTTGCCGATCCAATCAATTCAAAGGCAGTGGCTTGGTTCAAATGCAATCAGTACAGACTCACTAATGATGCTTTTATTATATGAGCTGTCTGCTCCACATTTACAGGCTATTTTCACTATTCTTTGGACTGTACTATATATACGCTGCCACCAAAAAAGAACCATGTGGATTCAACTTTCAAGTGGACATGAAACAACAATGAGGACGACAACAAAACAAAGCAAAAAACAGAAACAACAAGGTTAAAAAAGCAACAGCAAAACACAAGGGGGAGTACACACACAGCTTCGGGTGAGGTCGAGATGAAAGAATCGGTTTAATTAGTAGCCACCTACACTCTGTTTATGATCTGCATAATGTCCCCATAAGGTTACCATTATTGTATTTGAACAACCAATCAGAGGCCACGTTTGCTTTTCCATGACCGTACCGGTAGAAACAGAAGGGCTCTCCAGAATCAGCATAACAATAAGCCGGCGGGAAAAATCACATTATGAGAACACACAAAAAAAGGTAGGGAAGTTAAGTGCCCACTGAATATTATGAAGATGCTTGATTACACCCAAAAATATGAGCAAATTTAGGGATTCTGCGTTGTATGTCGATGAAATGGGAAAAAATGTGGATACAATGCTATTGTCATAGGTACATTGCTTTAGAGTTTTTGGGATGAGGTTCATTGCTTTGAGTCATGACCTATTGACTGATAGAGAACTACTAATAAAACAATCTACAGACACCATTCCTTTGGAAGTAAAATGGTTGATTACTTTTGATTGTGTTGTGCTGCCAACATTGACCAGCAATGTGGTTTGTACAAAATCTTAACTGTTAAAAGAGAAGAAAAGAATGGCAAGAAAGATTGAAAGATGCTGCATAACAATTGCCTCCTGATAAATATGACAACATACAAATCGATGCGCCATTGAATAATTCAGAAGAATGTCTGCATACAGTATCATATCTAGGCGCAGGACCAATGAAAACTGTTTCTAGGCAGGTGTCAACACAAGGGAATGGACGGAAAGACAGACAGACGGATAGAGTGGCTATGGAGAAGCACTCACTTCTAATTGGGCGGGTTTTATTTACCCCTCTCAGAAGAGTTGGGGAACTTTCATCCCTGTATAATGAGCTGGGTGGGATGGGTGAGTCCCAGTTGAGACCACCCCTACCTTTGCTGGTGTGAAGTGCCTCACCCCTCCTCGGGTGGAGATATAGGTCGAGAGAGAGAGGTCTGGAAGGGATTTGAAGGCATTATGTCACGTCTACTAATGTCTGTCTGCCTTGGTAAGGCTTTTCCCCCATGGTAGTGTGATATTAGTAGTGAGTTTTTTCTGTTAATATTGTACGATGTTTCAGTATTAGATTTAATTTTTGTTGGTAGCCTGGAGCAGACAGAAACAAACTCTTTCATTTTTTTCCTTACAAATTGATTCAAACACAGAGATTCATAGAGATCGAGACGGACATCATTGTTTATCATTCTCTTTCTGTATTTAAAAACGATCTGTTTGCATTGATAAAATGTATTTATGATTTAACATTCAACATATTATTTTTATCAAAGGAGCTATGACAAAATAGAAGGAACGCAATCATTTTTAAATTCCCAATGATAATAAATGCTGAAGTAACAGAGTGACAAGTCAAGTTCACGGGCCTTTGTAAAATGGATGTATTTTCACAATTGTAAACATAGTTTTTCTGAAATCCTAAATCCCAGAATCTTTAAATCCCCTGAGCCCTACCCAACATTTATACAAACAGAAAACTACCAGTACCCGTTGGGAAAAGGAGTAGAGCTTGTTAAAAAGATTCCAGTTCCAGTTCAGTTTTCGGAGTGCAGTAGATACCACTATATTGTAATTCAAGAAAAAACCGCCACATACACTATATAATATTATTCACCATGCATCAACCTTACTCAAAGACGCCCAATATGATATAATATTTCATGAATAACATTATACTTCTGCCTCAAATGTAGAAAAAAAATATAGCCAAATGCTCTGCATTAATAAATGACAAAAGACTGATGAATGATCATCAAAGGATGCAGCAAAATGTAGGAAACATCCATGCAAGTATTGATAGAGTATGGCCTCCTCAACTGGGTCTTTCTGTTGGAGGTGTTATCTCCTGCGGTGTAAACCCTGTCATGAAGACACAGAGCACAATGCTGTATATGGTCAGGCTTCCCTCGCTCATGGTCACCAGGCTGCTTTCTCTCTGTTGCCATGACAACAGCCCCTGCACTGTTCTCTCTCCTTCTGCACAGAATACGGAGGGAGAGAGAATTACAACTAACAACTGCCCACTGTATTACAGTCTCTTCCATTATACATCATCACTGATAGCGTTTTTGTGATTGTTTTCTTTTGTCCATGTTATTTGGAGAGAGAGAGGGAGGGAGAGAGAGAGAGAGAGAGAGAGAGAGAGAGAGAGAGAGAGAGAGAGAGAGAGAGGGGGGGGGGGGGGGGGGAGAGAGAGAGAGGTTAGGATACATAGGAATGTAGTAAAGAAAGCAATTTCAAGACTTCGAGGCTAAAATGTTAGATTAGATTAGATTTTTATTTAACATGGACATGACAATATCATTGGACGAAACCAGATGCATTGTTTTCAGTGTATTAGCATAAATTCTAGTTTTCAACACCTGTCCACAGGAGGCTTTTAAAAAACAAACAAACAAACAAACAAAAAACAATAATAATAAAAATAAAATAAACGAAACAGAAACAAAATGAAATACTAACCCTATAATATAAATAAGCAAAGGCAGCATGATCAGACAATTAACCAGTTGTAAATTATTTTGGGAGCACTGTTGATTTGATTTGAGCCGTTGTTTAAGTTTTCTGTTAAAAGTGTTGCTAAGTCTCTAGTTTTAGACTAGTGGGCAAGAGGTTCCATCGTTTTGCCCCCTTTGCAGAGAAAACAGACTGACCGAAAGATGTCTTGTACATGGGAACAAGACAATCACCATTCATGGAGGCTTGTGTATTTGCCCGACGAGAGCTCTGGTGTCTGATGGCCAATTCAGACAACAGTGGTCACACATGATTATTTACACACTTCAAAAACAATTTAAGATTACTAAAATTAATAAAGTTATCAAAGGTGAAAAGGTTGTGTTTTTTTAGAATGCCACATGGATGCCATCTCATGGGTTTCCGGTCCATGAGTTTTATAGTTAGAGACTGAGCAGTCACCACTTCTTACAAAATCAGAACTTTCTCAACCTCAAGTGAATACAATTGTAAAAAAGAATCCATTCATTCCTCACATCTCAAATTACGGGTTGCTCACAAGATGTTCTCTCTATGTTTTCTTTCTCCTACCAAACATGATTTTTATTATTCCAATTGCACATGATTCATTGCCATGCTCCCATTTTATCTCTCATTGTGAAGTGACTATGGCCCAGGAAATCTTTACATTGTCATTATCATTAAGGTAATGGAGTAATCACGATAGGTCAGGGGTCAAATACTTAAGAGAGAGTTAAACACTTAATGGGACCGTAACATTTTGTAAGACCTTTTTCTGACTATATTACTGATATAACAATGATAGAAAAAGTATGTCTTTCTGTTCTGTCAAAGTGACCTGGTAAATGGCTCGGGCGGCGGTCACTTGTAAGCCCGGGCCTGAGATCCAACTACAAGCTTTTTAACTGCAGCAGCTTTAAGATACGCTATTGGAGCTGGAATTACCGCGGCTGCTGGCACCAGACTTGCCCTCCATTAGGTACTTTCCAAAAGATTTAAAGTACACTCATTCCAATTACAGGGCCTCGAAAGAGTCCCGGACTGTTATTTTTCGTTAAATGGATTTTATTTTTCGTCACATGAAGACTGTGATTTGTGGGGACAAAATTGTTAATGGTTATGCATGATTAGGACTTTTGAAGCACACAGAAAAATCTATGCTTTGACCAACCTGATCATTCATTTAAACTGCTACATAGTGCTATCTTGCATGCTAATTTTGGCATCCTAAATAAAAATATATCTTGTCTGCTAACCGACAAGCCACAAACATGTGCCCCAAAATGGGCCAATTGGGACGTAGCTCTTTACAGAATATATCCTCACAGTGCAATTATGTCTGAGGTGTCTGACTGAATTTTCTCCAATTAATTTTAAATTATTGTGATCATTGAAATGGACCAAAAGTATCTTGCATTCTGCCATTTTTATATTATTCATTTAAATGCATTTCATATTTGAAATTGAATGAATTTATTACATTGCAGACAACCAATATTGTTTAATCATGTACATATTGTGTACCTTGATGAAACACGCCCTTGTTTTGGTACATTTGACCGTGAACAATCAATGTTGGCCTTTTCTAGCTTCAATTGACCAGTCCAGAATTTACATTAAAAGATTAGCTACGGCATGTTTCTTATGAAATATGTTTGACTTGAAAGAAAATTTGAAAGAAAGTGCTGTCCTGTGAGACCTATTTGCAGGGGCAAACTTTTAAAGAGAAGAGAGAGAAGAGAGGAAAAACACAACTTTGGTGTCAGCCATGAGTCAATACAAACAGCTTTCAAGTGTTAGGAAGATCAAACACAAAAACAAGTCTGATTTCTCAAGTGGGCAGATGGCTAGCCTAATTTTGCTAATCATCATTTTAGATAAAAGCACGTTTTTTTCTAAAAATACACTGCCAGCCAGCTTTTAACAAATCCATGCTTGTCAAGGTTCTGTGTCCTATTTAAAAGACTAAACAATAACAGCACAATTATCATTTTACAATGTAAGTTCAACATGGTTCATTGCATAACATGAATGCTAACATTAGGTAGTTTGATTGCAAAAAAAAACATTTATGGAGGGCTTATCCATTTCTGTATGGCAAATTAACAAAAAAATATAATACACAATTGATCTTTCAGTCAAATGCTACATGACCGGGTCTTTTAAATAGTGTTTATTGTGTGTAATTAGTCATGGTGTGAACACACAGGGTATGGGTTACAGTATAGCCAATTTAACAGAGTTTTGATCACCATGCTAGATTAAAAAATATAAAACAAACCTTTCTAACATTATGACAAAGTTTACCTTTTACACATCTGCAGCCCTTGCGCTTTCTTAATGATAACATTTTCACCGTTTTTTAGAAAATTGTGTAAAAGGGACAAGAGCTTCATAGGCTTCGCCATGCCATCTCACATGCAACAATTGTATTTTCATGAATCACATCTGAATACGTTTTTTGTTCATTTTTTAATTTCAAAATACAATTGTTGGGGTTATTGTGAGTGTAGACATTCTCTATGTTCTTTCACTCAATATCATGACAGTTAAAAAAATCGGAGAGCTGGACATATATAGGCTAGATTCTATAACTTTGACCACGTGGTGGGATTTGATGTGTTTGTGTGAAACCATATTTTTCCAATATCTGTTGGTTTAATTTTATCCCTGCAGGCATATTTTGTAAATTAAGTCATTTACAAAATATTATAACTAACAATTGTCCATTGTATAAGATTGTATTCGATTGAACATCATCACAGCTAATGTTTTTATTGATTGTTTATGTCCATGTTATTTGCCTGTCTATGTCATGGGTTGTTTATGAATCTGCAAAAGGTGCCAAACCTAAATGAGACTTCCTCAATACAGGTTAAATCAAACAATAAAATAAAAGCCATTTGGCTTTATATATGCTATACAGCATATATAATACGATAATGTTGGTCTTGTCCCAACTTCACTACTCTACTTTGAAATGTTTTACGGAAATCTGACAATTCAATAAAAATAATTTTAGGTTGTATACTAATGTGTTTGTATGTATACGGGTTATACTTTCTGAAAAGGTGTGTTGTGTGCAGAAACAGAGGCCCACTGTTTTGGTAATGTTTCTGGGTCAATTATGTTGATAATACAGCCTCAATCTCTTCCACGCGTGCGTGAGCATTTAATTCTCTTTCTCTTTCTGTCTGTGTATCTGGGTATGTGTGCCTCTCTCTCTCTCTCTCTCTCTCTCTCTCTCTCTCTCTCTCTCTCTCCTCTCTCTCTCCATCTCTCCTCTCTCTCTCTCTCTCTCTCCCTCTCTCTCTCTCTCTCGCTCTCTCGCTCTCTCTCGCTCTCTCTCCCCCCCCCCTCTCTTGCGCGCTCTCTCTCTCTCCAGCATCCTTGTATTGGCTCTCCCTCAATAACTGGGGTCTCCACTGTCTACCACTCTCCCTGAGCAGCTCTGTAACATCCTCATTGCCTAGAGTGAAGCAGCCAAACCCCCAATCAGCAAGGAAGTCAGTGATGGTTTCATTAAAAGTATTTCGCCAATTATCTATTTCGCGTCTTTTATTAGGAGCGCGCGCAGAAGTTCGGGGAACCTTTACGCTAATTCTCACAGATGGCCGTGTTTCAACTCTCTAGATTGCTTCATCTTCGTCCTCAACGTTTTTCATCTGCTCTAATTCAGATCCAAGAGAAGAGATAGGCGAGGATACACCATGAGGGGAACGGAATTGCTATTTGGTTACTTTCTGGTGAAAGTTTTCGTGTGCGACGCCGAAGGCGAGCCCGGCGGACAGACCCTCGACGGACTGATCATGGAGTCGGAGTTTAACGACTCGAAGGAGGATGAAAACGAGATGACCGAGAGCCCACACACGGAAGATAAGTGTCTCGGTTATTACGATGTCATGGGCCAGTGGGACCCGCCGTTTGTGTGCATGACGGGGAGCTACCTGTACTGCTGCGGGACCTGTGGCTTTAGGTTCTGCTGTGCGTTCAAGAGCTCAAGACTGGACCAAAGTACTTGCAAAAACTATGACACCCCTCCATGGATGATGACTGGCAGACCCCCGCCAAAGAAAGCTGAACCGGCGGTGACACAGGATAGTTCAAAGGATAAAACTAATTTGATTGTGTACATCATATGTGGGCTCGTTGCTATATTGGCGCTCGCTGGGATTTTCACAAGGCTTGCTATAGAGAAGACCCGTCGACCACAGAGAGATCATATGCAAAGGTAGGGAGGCCTATGGAGCGGTAGTGAATCCCCCCCCCCCCCCTCGTCACACACATAGACACACGCACACGCATGCACACGCACGCACACACGCACGCACATACGCACGCACGAACGCACACACACACACACACACACACACACACACACACACACACACACACACACACACACACACACACACACACACACACACACACACACACTCACACACACACACAAACACGCCTGCCTTTATGTCTCTCCAGCAGTAATTGTTTGTATAGCAGACAGGTCATAGCGTCAATGCATGATTGTTCAGATAAATATAAATATAAAAAAGATAAAGATAAATATGGCAGAATGTGATAAATGGCCAGCTAGCATTTGCTTTTTAAAGTAAACCTAAGTGGTAATATACATGTGTTCGGGACTGGTTTGACTCAAGGGTTTGCCCATGCAAACAGGAAAAAGAGATATTGACTTTGAATTTGACGGTTCAGTTCAGATATGTTTAAGGATGAGAATCGGCAGTTGTCTCACGATACGAAAGGGTATCATGTTATACAGGTCGGTCATTGTCCGGCTTTTTTTTCTTCTTTATTTTCAAATGAAAATGGCCAAATACAGCCGAACATAATTAATGCTAATTGAATATTGGTGATTACTACAGAGCGCCTTCTGTAGGATGTTACCATTCCTTTTCGATTGTCAACCTGACAATCAAAGTATGGCGATAGCAAAGAATCCAGATACTCATATTAATCTTTCGGCAATTTGTGTATTCACCATGTAAACGGCAAGATGAAGCGTACATGACAGTGTGTTTCTTGGTTAAGTCAAACTCAACCTCTTATTACAACCCAAATAATCCATAATCTATGAATTATAAAGCTTATGTTTGGATCAGGGGTCACAGAGTGTGCTATGTGTCCCGTAGGGTCCTGGCCCAGGTCATCCGCCACCCGGCCCCAGCCGACCCCAGTGATGTTATGGGCCTTTACGGACAGCACTATGAGAACTTAGCAACAAGAACCACGGTGAACCACCTCCGTAAGTACCGGTTCATAACACACGATAATGAAAGAGTGGAAGAAGCTTGTATTGCGTTCCTCGAATCCTGATATATATCGCAATGTGTAAATGGTGAGAAATTGATGTATTTTCATATTTTCCGTAAGTACCATAGACAACACTTTATGGTCAGAATTGTGAGTGGAACAGATGAAGATCTATGACATGGGGACAATACACTTGGAAATGGAAACAAATAGTTTACTGAAAAAAAAACCTTGTTTTCAATACATCCTCAACTCCTTCTAACACGCAGCAATAATCACACTTTCACACATTATGTTTAAGTCTGATTCATGGTGATTAACGCAAGGTTTACTGTATATCTCCAGAAATGTAAAGAGCGAGGACCAGAATAATTACCGGAACACTGTGGTCAATTTTCACAACAATAATCATGTTTTCGTTTTTTCGAAAGTTTGAAGTGCTGTTATCACACGACGTTCAATTAAACTGAAGAGTGCTCGCTAATAAGACAGGAACGCAATTAAACATAAAAGCGCTCTCTTTACTGCTGTGCCCTCTTTCAGAATAATTACCAGTTCATTACCGACTCCACTCACGTGATGACAAGCATAACAGCTTGTTAGGCATAAGTAGTAGCAGTTCAGGTAATAACCCAGAAAGAGTCACCGTTACCATATCCAACGACTCATTATGTTGCTGATCTTAGAAGGCTGCTATTCTCCAGCAGCAACGCTGTTTGCTGTGTAGATGTTAATCACATGTAAAAAACATTCCAGGGTACACACTCATTGTGACTTCATCGTGTGGAATTGTATATCGTTTTTACTATGCAGGAACTATACATTCATGTTTTACTACAGATCAGCAACAGATTACCTCATTTCGGCCTTGACTTGTGAAGACACAAGAGTTAGGTTTCAATCATGAACCACCACCACCGGATTGCGAGCTGAGCATGTTCTACTTTCTCCTGCCAGTGTTGGTCGTGTCAAATATAGCCTCCATGCCTCCACTTCCACTGAAACACGACAGTGACACAGATAGACAGATTCTGCTGCTCTGCTGCTGCTGCTCTATGAGCCTGCTGTAGCCGTGTAGGACACCTTGCCAACTGTACGTGCTCACTCAGGGCTGACGTGAATGTGTGACCATGGGATTCACTGTATGGAGACCAATTGAATGGTTTCGACATGGCTGACACGGCTTGTACATGCCCTTGATTGGGATTGTGAAAGGCAAGCAGTCCCACCCACCATCTGTGCATTGACTTGCATTGACTTGGAATGTTTCTATGCATAAAGCGCAATATTTGTAGCTGCCCAGCATCAAACTTCCCACTGTTTTCAAACACTACTTATTTTACAAATAGGATATTTAAACAATAATTTTAATTTGAGATCAGATGAGTTCGACTATCCATCAAACATCTGTGTGGAAATTCTCACAAATGTCACACACATCGATTTTGAAAAGGCTTATAAGGCCTAATTAGTTGTTGACCAAATGACTACAATTGGAGATATCCATTTGATCTCATTTGAATTGAACAACATTTTTCCTTGTTTTCTTCTGAATATTGATCAATGTGTTGCTTCTCTCTGTCCTTAAATCCTGATCAAGTAGGACAAATAAAATAAAGTATTTAAACTAAGTATACTTACCTTTAGAAACCATCAATCTGTCATGACGTACAGACTAATTAAGGCTCTTTTACACAGTGACAGAGAAGTATGGGACCAAAAACAACAAGACAAAGAAAGCAGGAAAGACAAAGGGAGATTAAACAATTCACTTGAAAGTAGGCTGGCAGTAAATAAGCGCGCCCTTCTCCATTTATTTTGGGGCACGCAGATCCCAAAATACTCTCTTAAATCTTTTATGAGATCCAGAGAGGTATCTGTGTCTGGTGTGTTAACGTACTTATTTCTCGATACAGACGGTGGGGGAGTCTTTAACCTTACAAATGACCTACTTTCTGTTGGCAGGTGGTGACAATTTTTGACTTTGACAATGGCTGAAGTGAGACCCTGCAAACGTTAAATAATATGTGATTCATTATACATTTTAATTGGTGTGAGTTATCTTTATTTTGATGTGGCTGCTACCAAGCTGACTGCTGTCGTCATAATAGTTTCTTCGTTCTTTCTTTCTTTCTTTCTTTCTTTCTTTCTTTCTTTTTTCTTTCTTTCTTTCTTTCTTTCTTCTTTCTTTCTTTCTTTCTTTCTTTCTTCTTTCTTTCTTTCTTCTTTCTTTTTTCTTTCTTTCTTTTCTTTCTTTCTTTCTTTCTTTCTTTCTTTCTTTCTTTCTTTCTTTCTTTCTGTCTTCTTTCAAGACCCTTGTAAGGCTATTGCTTCACCAATATAGTAGTATAGTATAGCAAAGCATAGTATAGTATAGTAGAGTATAGTATAGTATAGTATAGTATAGTATAGTATAGTATAGTATAGCCTCCTATTTATAGAACTATGAGTATAAACTTTGGTAAGGTTAAGTGGACAAAGGCTCCTTGGATCAGAACCAGAATTTGAGATTATTGCTTCCGTGAAGTGATATAACAAGTAAAACAAGATATATGGCTAAACATAGGCGAGATCAAGACGGTGTATTGATCCTTGTGTATTGATCGCTCTGAGCTTGATTAGCCATAGCAGACAGTGGAGTGCTAGGAGTAAGGGGAGGAGGAATCTAGTAAGAAATTCAATCATTCCAAGGGTAATCACCCACAAATTGTTACTGAGTTCCATACGTGTTTTGTCCTGAGATGCACAAAGTTAAACTATAGAAACTCTTTGCATAGTTAGTATTACAAATCTCAAATAACCTCATATGTATATCAAGTATAAAGGGAGGCGGGGCGGATGGGGGGTATTTGACTCCCAGCCAAAAGGTTCAGAGTTTAAATCCCAATATCCATAGTATACGTGTGGGCGTCCTTGAGAAAGATACCTAATCCCTATATGCCTGTTCTGGGCCAATCTAGAAAAATATCACTGTCGCTTTTCATTGAAGCAACTGGAAAGTAACTGAATAGTAAGCAGGTAAGCAGATCCTTCTCGACAAGTAAAGTTACTGTATAAACCTCAGGGCTCCAGGCTGAGGAAGCATCTATTGAACGTCCTCCTTTGCAATTCTTTAATGAACCATCATCAATACTGTGTTGGTCTTTCTTATAAGTGAATTAGCACAGCGCTTCCATTTCTCAAAGACCAGAGGGAAATAGTGTCCTAATTAACCTAATTTCTTTATTAAGCAACTGTTTTGATCATGGACTTGCTGGCCAAGGGATAATAGAGTCCGCAAAACTAAAAGTTGGACTCACTCATCCGTCTCACAGTGATTCAGGATTTTTGCCATTATCTCATCTCATCTCATCGTCATCCGCTTATCCGGGGTCGGGTCGCGGGGGGAGCAGCTCAAGCAGGGGGCCCCAGACTTCCCTTTCCCGGGCCACATTGACCAGCTCTGACGGGGGGATCCCGAGGCGTTCCCAGGCCAGTATATATCCCCACTGGACGTGCCTGAAACACCTCCCAAGGAAGGCGCCCAGTGGGCATCCCTGCCAGATGCCCGAACCACCTCAGCTGACTCCTTTCTAAGTAAAGGAGCAGCGGCTCTAATCCGAGTTCCTCACGGATGGCTGAGCTTCTCACCCTATCCCTAAGGGAGACGCCAGCCACCCTTCTGAGAGAACTCATCTCGGCCGTTTGTGCCCGCGATCTCGTCCTTTCGGTCATCACCCAACCCTCATGACCATAGGTGAGGATAGGAACGAAGATCGACCGGTAGATCGAGAGCTTTGCCTTGCGGCTCAGCTCTCTTTTCGTAACAACGGTGCGGTAAAGCGAACGCAATACCACCCCCGCTGCTCCGATTCTCCGGCCAATCTCACGCTCCATAGTACCCTCACTCGCGAACAAGACCCCGAGGTACTTGAACT
Organism: Gadus chalcogrammus; assembly: GCF_026213295.1. Taxonomy (NCBI): domain Eukaryota; kingdom Metazoa; phylum Chordata; class Actinopteri; order Gadiformes; family Gadidae; genus Gadus; species Gadus chalcogrammus. Next base: position 7,146,763 of record NC_079413.1, read on the forward strand.
CCTTCACTTGGGCTAAGGACTCATTTCCTACCCGGAGTAAGCAATCCACCGGTTTCCTGCTAAGAGTCATGGCCTCAGATTTAGCTGTGCTGATCCTCATCCCAGCCGCTTCACACTCGGCCGCCAACCGATCCAGTGAGTGCTGAAGGTCACAGGCCGATGATCCAATGAGGACCACATCATCTGCAAAAAGCAGTGACGAGATCCTCAGACCACCGAACTGCAACCCCTCCCCACCACGACTACGCCTCGATATCCTGTCCATGTATATCACAAACAGGATTGGTGACAAGGCGCAGCCCTGGCGGAGACCAGCACCCACTGAGAACGAAACTGACTGGCTGCCGAGGACGCGAACACAGCTCTCGCTTTGGGAGTACAGAGATTGGATGGCCCTGAGGAGAGACCCCCTTACCCCATACTCCCGCAGCACCTCCCACAGTTTCTCCCGGGGGACCCGGTCATACGTCTTCTCCAGATCCACAAAACACATGTAGACCGGATGGGCATACTCCCAGGCCCCCTCCAGGATCCTTGCGAGAGTGAAGAGCTGGTCCGTAATTCCACGTCCGGGGCGAAAACCGCATTGTTCCTCTTCAATCTGAGGTTCGACGATCGGCCGAACCCTCCTTTCCAGCACTTTTCGCCATTAGTGAGTTCTTAATTATCTATTATTATGCGTTAATATTATTATTATTTTAATTAATATTTTAATTAAAATAATAATAAGACTAAAAACATCTGAGGCCTATTTGGTTGCAGAAATTGTTCTTCACCAGGATTAAAAATATATGATTACTACATACCAATGCTGCACTCTCAACAGGGTACATTATGCGCTGAATTCTGCATCTACTAGTCTTTCAATGCAAGACACAAGTGAAGTAGGCCTTCCCAATCTGTGACAGACTAAAACAAGATCTACCGGGATAAAATAAGAACATCACAATGTTTAAAGGCCTTCAAGTCCCCCCATGCCAGGACGAACAACTAAGAGATCAACTATAAATAACCAAGTATATAAAAGCTACAAACAAATGCTGTTTAAAATAGGTTTGCTCATGGTGACGTAATTCCATTAATAACAGCGTAAAGTTAAATGTTAAAAAAACAAAGACTGTTAGTGCCTTAACCCCCATGCCTCCTGTAGTTCAACCAATCAGTGGAGGAGAGGGCTGGGAACATCTGTGTCTGGTGACGTGCCAATACGCAGGCAGGGTGGCAGTCTATTTGCTGTGCACCCCTCAATTAAGCAGATGTGTACTGTAAGATAAGTACAGTGTTTCAGACCAGCCAGTTTGGGTCTTCCTGGAAGACTCACCACTCATAAAGTGACCCTACACACTTGAATCCATTATTATTATGCTTTTATCGCAATTTCTGTGTGCTTTTCATCCGTTTAGAGGGGAGTATATCCCAGGAATTTGATGATATCAATTAATTATCGGTGGCCTTGTGGGCGATGTTGATTTTGTGAAATGGACCAAACATTTGATGATAGAAAATATTGCGTGAGCATCACTAGTTGACACAAGGCCATGCTAATTTATCATGCAGAGTGCTTAATTATGCCAAATAAATGAATCCTGACCTGAAAACACAAAATTTCAGTTTTACATGAATACTTAACAAGTCAGTTGCTTTAATTGAGTTTGGGTTACATAAGGAATAAACCATGAAGGGGTATCCCGTTAGTTTCATACTCTGCTTGTGAGAGTAGATGAGGAAACTTTTAGTTTTTCATCCTCATCTAGTTTTTTAGATGAGGATGTATTTTTCCATCCTAAATTATTTCATTATTATATATCATTATTTTCAATAAACTGGATTCCCCGGACTGCTTTATTCTGCTTATTCCACAATAATAATACAGATATTGGTTACTTTTATTTATAGTAAACGCTATTGTTCTTTATTGACAGCTGACATTTATGTATTGTTCCACGGCGCACATTGATTCTGCGTTGTCAAGGAAACATCTGTTCAAGAGTTGTATGGCACTGTTGTTTTTAATGACAGATTTGTAGTGCTTTGATTCAGAACTGTTAAAGGGCAGTTTTTAACAGCTGTCGAAAAATAATGAACCCCCCCCCCCCCATTGAATGTTATTGACCAATCAGGGTATCACATAGTTAACAATGCTTGGGTGTAAAAGTCCAATAACTAACAGAAGGTTTGTCTTGAAAACCAACACATCCTCCAGAGTTTAACAACGTGGAGCCAGGGTCGGCGCTGCTGGCCCAACCCTACCCAGCGCTGGGGCAGAGGGCGGGCCCCTATGAGGAGGAGCGGCCTGGCTCCGACATGAGCTCGTACGCCACCCTGAAGGCTGTGGGTAAGAAGGACATGCTGCATTTACATCATGCAATAGGACCGTTACATCCACTACTTTGGCTGATGATGGGAACGCTCTGTGGGATACAATCAGTGGGCCTTAACTGCATTGTACGCATTGTATTTGTTTATTTGGCTCATTCATGGGACTGATTTCAAAATGTATTAGTGCTGCACATACCTTTACCAACTTGAAATGCAGCACTTGTATTCTGTGGTCCATATAACTAACATAATGAGGGCAATCATTAAAAAATCTGCATTGAAATTTGAAATCTTAACACAGGTATATTCATATATTTGAAAAACATGCTTCTAATGAACAAAATCAACTATGAACCTGTTTTTTTATGTATATCTTTTTTCAAATTGACGAAAAACTGCACTATGTAACTTTTCTACTGCAGCTTTGACTCCTTACGTATCTGAATATCGTATCTAGATATATACTGTGAGGCCTACTAAGTTTCTCAAGAATGAAACACGCCCATCCATGAGTCACTCCATTCAGAGAATTTGTCTGTAATCGTTTTATTCTGGCCCACTTTTCAGAAAAAATGAAAGAGCTACAACTGTAGCTACAACTCAAGCCACCAGAGGCTGCTAAAGGGAAAAAAACATTCATACTGCAGGTTTAAAAGACAATTAACGATTATGCTTCATCCTTTCCCTTTCAAGCGGAGAAGAGCAACGAGAGCCATTACACCAATCGGCACCTGTTGGAGAGGGCCACCAAGGGCAACCTCCCCATGGAGCCGGTGGACATGGAGGAACCAGAACCCAGTAACCCCTACAGCCCCCTCAAACGCTCCTCCACCACCAGCACGTCCGCCCCGACCGGACACAAGGGCCGGAGCTCCAAGACCCACAGCTCCTGCTCCTCCCTCGGAGCCCACTACGGTACCACCACCACCACCAGCAGCAACGTCAGCAGTCCGTCCACTGCCCACCCAGACGTGCTGAAGGGCTGGGACGGGAGGCACTCCGGACACCGGTACGCCCACGCCCAAAAGAAACACTCGCACAGCGCGGAGAAGGAGCTGCTCAACATGCGCTACAACATGCCCCCTCAGCCCTACTTTGTCACCAACAGCAAGACCGAAGTGACCGTCTGAAAGGATTTGGTTCTTTGTCCGCTTGGCAACGCAGAGGGTAGTGGGGCTGTTTTTTTGGCGGTAAAACCCGGCGAGGGAAGAACGTTGGATGGCCTTTTGGGAAGGCTTTGAACATTTTTGACTTGGAGACATTGTAGCTATGGAGCCGAAGAGAATGGCCGCCGATTGACACAGACGTTTGCTTTGCTGGATGCGAAGATTTAGAAACTGGTGCATAGAACCACACTCCTCAATGGTCTACTTAACGCCGCAATTCTGTTTGTGTAACCCAACCAATAATCACTCAACCAAACTTCCTTAAATAAAATAAACTTTTATTCGAGTGGGGTGAATGCTCAAGCCAAGGATGACTTTGTTTTATCTCAAGTAAATAGGTAGACATATTATAGAGCACAAGTAAAGTGTAATGTTACTGGTTTATCAAGAGATTCTCATATTTACACTATATTGTGTTGTTTATAATAAATAACCATATTTGTATTGTTATTCAAAATTAATAAAACTTCCAGATTGAGAACAGATGGCTGGACACATCTCTTTTGAAACTTAGCAGTAGAACTACACATATAATACAACATATTAATAACCAATATAGATGATCCCTTTCTGTGTTGGGTCCGAGCAACATGACACAAAAAACACATGGATATAATGACTGCTACACACTTTAAATGTCAGCAATCTATTGACCACCGTTCTTTACTCCCTGCTCAAATGGACATGAATAGAAAAGGGAGGTAGGTGAGGATCAAAGATGATGAACGTAGTGTACAGACGGAGAGAAAGTGGCATTCAATCCCACCTCTTTTCTCATTGGAAACCCAATCAAATTATTAGCATTTTTATGTGCTGTGTGCTATAGCTTTATTAGGACTGTCGCAATTACAAGATCTAACAATTTCATACATTTTAAAGAAAATACAGAAGAGAACACTTAGAAAATACATTTCATTAAGCAGTGAAATGCATGACCAATCAGATAAAATTACTTTGAAGAGAAAGTTATTAGAATTTTAGCTGCTGAAGAATATGTTCAATATCCCAGTTTAATTTACGACGGAGCATGAAGGTGTGTGTAGAGACAAACAGGCGTGCAGAACATCTGTACCGTAGGATTAAGAGTTACACATTTTATCAGGCTTAACTTTAATCCACAACGGTGCAATCCACTCTTATATTTATTGTATGCTAATCAGAAATGGAAGCGGCACAAACAGGAATATGGATACTTCTTTTGCCCATGTGCCAGAGTTTGACAAATCAAATTTGCCTATGAACACTGATGAGTATGGTTCCCTGTTTTCTACAAAGTTTGGAGCAAATTGCTCGACAAACTAAAAAAGCCATAGGGAAACATAAAGACAGCTTTGCATACTGTGCTAATTAGCGTAAATCCAGACTGACAGACTTCCATGTGTTCTTTGGCATACGATACATGTACGCATTATTTCAGCACAACACAAACTTGGAGTGCACTTCTAAATCCCTTTGATTTACCATCTCGAGAGAACCAGGAGAAAAGGAACAACAAAGACTCTAAACCACAGGGGGTCGGCTCTAAATATGGCTTTCAAAAAAACCTAAAACCTAAAATCTCCATCACTGTGCAGGCATTTGCATCCAAACCAATCAAACACTTTCTTTACATTCATATTTGGTTATATTTATTTCCCTATAGAAAGACTTATTATCCTATTGGTAGCCAATTCCCCTGATGCTAATTAAATACTACAAAGGAATATAGTCAGTTAATTCAGGAAAATTACTGTTTGCCAACACCCCACACAGTTGCAGAGATAAGCGGTTGGCACCTTTTTTTTTCTCATCCAAATTCAGAACCATTGGCAAGGACACAAGTAGAATATAGTTTTGCGCATTTTGTTTTTCTGAGCGTCATTGAAGTTTTTCTCAGCCAAACGGATGCATGCAATATGACGTTAGTGACTTTGGTGACTCTCCAATATCCTATATCCGAGACGGAGCTCGATTCAAGGACTGGATATTCTAAGAGGCTTGTGTTGACCGTTGTATGCTTGACTGAATCAATGCTATTGAAGATACCGATTCCAAATTACAAATGAGTATTCCTATAACTTATAAGTACACTATTTTGTCCTTTTCCCCCCCCCATCATCTTTGGGTTCACCACTTCCATTCAATTCAAAGATTCAACCATGCCGCTAGGCTATATTGTATTTAAAAAAGCAATATTGTGAAGCATGGGGCCGCTACTATGGACAGCTGAATAAAGGAACTTTCTCCAGTTTCCTGCAGTACATGCAGATAATTACTGCATGATTACATCATTAATAATGTATACAAATGTTGTCTAAAATAGAAACTGATATCCTCTACTCTAACTATACATAGCCTTCCCTTTATCCTGTTGATTATGGCCCATGTACAAACTATGAGCTAACCTTTTGCTGGTTTATAAAACGAGTCGTCATAGCACAGATTGATCCGTAGACTTCTAGAAGCTTCTCTTTTGTCCCTCTTAAAGCCACTGTCTCCGTGCAGCACTATCCAGCCCTGGCTTATCTCCCTAAGACCTGCGTAAGTGAAGGAGTGCATCGATTGGCTAGATCTCTAGCCAGCCAAGTGCTAATCATGAGTGGGCTCCAGAGGGGCCTCCCAGGGCCTGTGGTGTCTGGACATGTGAACTGTGTGTTTGCTATTTAAGGTCAAGGGTATAGAAGACACACTCAAGGGAGGGAAGAGGCATGCACAAAAAGCCACACAGGGCGGGTTAGCTTAGTTTGTGCCTTTGGTTGATTACATTGTGTTGTTTGCAATTGTTTGAGTGCGGTGCTCATTTGGCTTTGCTTGTTTCACACACACACACACACACACACACACACACACACCACACACAACACACACAACACACACACACACACACCACACAACACCACACACAACACACACCACACACCAACACACACACACACACACCGGCACAAACACCACACACACACACACAAACACACGCACACAAATTTTTGTTTGGACTGCAGTACACAAGTGATGGGTAAAAAAAAGACGTGCCTCATGATTAACTGAGTTAGAGAGGAGTTCTTTGAATCACCACTGATATTCTGATCCGAATGTCACCAAAATACTTTTGTTTAACCCTCTACATTTTCTGGGAACCTGCAATTTACAATTTCTTCACACATTACCATGTGGACAAACCAGCTTGTGTGAACCATGTGAGTATATCAGATGGATGTTGATTCACTTTGTGTCTTTTGTTTCCTTGGAGCATTTGCACTGCAAATGACCTTAAAGCTTGTTTACAAAAGCCTTGTTTAGACACCTCATATTCATTTTTTTCCTTTATTATCTCTTCTTTACCGATCCTCTGAAAGCATTGCAGCCTTCTTCAAAATCTCAAGAGACGGGAGATTTTAATTAGCAAATTATATTTTCCTCCCACTGTAGTCGCTCCCACTGGAAATTAAAATCAGCAACACAATAACCTAGTTCAGTCAAACAGAAGGACATATCTGCGACCTGAGCTGTTGAAAACTCCAACACTTTACACTCCAGAGAAGTTGTTTGAAAATATAATTTTCCCATTACGAAGTCCATCCGTCAACTTCAACAATGTCTTTCTAAGCCCACTTGTAGTGTAGTTGCTATAGTGTAGTGTAGTGTAGTAGAGTGAGTGTGTGAAGTTGTTTGCTAGCAAACTCACCCACTACTGACTTCTCAATGTGTGGTAACTACTTAATGGCTCTTGCATTTAGGACAACTATGCTGTCCACTCAATTAGGTGTTGCTTGTTTTAACAAGAGTTAGTCTTATAACCTTAAACCCCTCCCACTCAAATGTTCCATCACCTACCCTCCCTCTTGCCCTCCCCTTTCTCTTGTTTGATCCCTTTTTCTTTTTGGGTTTTTTCTCTTCATTTTGTGTATTCTTTTTGTCTGGACCTTCCCTCACCCCTGCACCCTTCCTCTCTCCCTCCCTCCTTTGACTCCATCCCTCCATCTCTCCCTCCCTCCCTCTTGCTCCTTGCCTCCCTCCTTCCTCTTCAAGGCAGGCAAAAGGCAACACAACATTAAGGCTAAATGTTTGTTTTAAACATTCTATTTTTATTAAAGTAGGAAAGTGACATGTTCTATGTCTCCATTTACCATCCGTCTAATATAGAGGTTATGTCGACAATATTCACAAAGAAAATGGCAAGAATCTTAATGTTCACTACACCAGGCCCTCACGATTTTGTCTACACTGTTGAATTACACGTTATGGGTGATTATGGCACCACGAAAGTTACACAACTTGTACTAAATCCATGGGGAAAATTGAATACTGTAAACCAAACAGGCTGTGTTTTAGGCCCAATCCCATTTCTACCCCTTACCCCTTCCCCTTACCCCTTCGAAACAAGAGGGAGGGGTAAGGGGTAGAAATGGGATTGGGCTTTAGTCTACTCTGATGATATGAAGACAGGACAATAACAACCCAAAGTAACAGTAAACGTTCAAACCCTCCATATTTATATCTCCTGACTCAAGTGTGTCATTCTTATAGTTTTTATGTCGCTTTCAGCTTTATAGTTTATTTTGGTCTCTGTATCGCTCAAGAAGGAGTTTCGCGGCAGCTCAGATCTCTTGGTTTGTTCCTTTCCCTGACTCTGCTAGTGAGGAGATGATACGATCGCCTTTCAGTTGGAGATCAGACAAATGGAGAGAGAGAGAGCTCCACTGGGACTGCCAGCTTAAAGGCTCATCTCTCACACCCTCTCCTTCCACTGTGTGTGTGTGTGTGTGTGTGTGTGTGTGTGTGTGTGTGTGTGTGTGTGTGTGTGTGTGGTGTGTGTGTGTGTGCGTGCGTGTGTGTGAGTGTTTGTCTGTGAGGTGTGTGGTGTGTTGTGTGTGTATGCATATTTGTTAGTGTGTGTATGTGTGTGTGTGTGTGTGTGTGTGTGTGTGTGTGTGTGTGTGTGTGTGTAAGAGGACAAGATAAGTACAGAGAGCGAAGAAGAGATTGTCTTTGTGTGTTGTGTGGTGTGTGTGTGTGTGTGTGTGTGTGTGTGTGTGTGTGTGTGTGTGTGTGTGTGTGTGTGTGTGTGTGTGTGTGTGTGTGTGTGTGTGTGTGTGTGCGTGTGTGTAAGTGTTTGGCTTTGTGTGTGTGTGTGTGTGTGTGTGTATGCTGCATGAATGTTATATTTTTGTATGACAGTGGAAATGAGTTTACCGTCAATGTCATGTTGACTTAGCTCCCAGAGATCAAAAACTCGAATACGTCATCTGGTCATTTCAAAGCAAATTAAACATCAGCCAATAAATCTGAAGTCAGTGGGCACTACCAAAGATCTATCAGCAGTTTCCAAACTGGGCTGTGAAAGGACCAAAGAGGACTTATTGTTGGATTTAAATATAACCCATTTACTAATTAGTGCTATGATTCTGATAGTTAGAATGGGGTTAATTGGCTCATTAGGGGTTTTGGATCTCAGCTGGTACAACACTGGGATACATTTCGGTCCAAAGCTGTTTTAAGCCTCAAAGGATGGATATCAATGATTCGTTTGCAGAAATGTACAATACTATTGTGTACTGGAGGGTGACCTCCAATGAATGACAAAGAAACGTGGAATACCTTTTTACCTTAGATAAATATTGCATCGTAGAGTTGTCATCAAAGATCATGACATGCCAGGAGTGTTACTTTGGTTAAAAGACAAAACGATTCAAGGACAAGACAGTGAACATGGGAATTCCAAATTCCGTTGTGCAAAAAATCCCTTTGAGAGAACCATTGTGATTTCCAAGAGCACAATGTGCTCACACTCTTTCCGTGGAACATGCTCACCAGCACGTGGTGAAGTCCATTGCTTTTGTCCAAACAGCGGCTGTCAGTTTAATCAAATAGAGTATATTGTTGTTCAATCAACACTGTCATTTTTTAGCAGGCTTTGTGTGCTTGTGTGTACATATGTGTGGGTTTGTGTATGTGTGTTTTGCATATGCATATTTATTTATGTGTGGGAGAGAGGGCAAACGTGGGGCAGACTGGAGCTGATCAAATTTGGATTGGACACAAAATCAGTTTGAGTGTGTGTGTGCCCCCCGGCCATTTTCTGCGGTCGCCTGTGAAGGATGCTCACACGTCCAAAAGCAGAAACACAAACAGTTATCCGCATCCAGTTCGAATATGATGAGCTCTTTTTGATGTCAGAATTATGGCTCTGATAAAATGTACTCAACGACAATTATTGGCCCGGAATAATGGTTGTAAGTTTTATTTTTAAAAACCTTTTAATGTTTTTTCCAAGAAGAATGGATTGGGGGCTCACCTGATTCGTTGCAATGTTTTTTATAATCGGATGACATGAATGCTACTTACATTATCAAGAACAACAAATACAACATTCTGTTCAAAAAACTCTACAAGCCGCTACCAACAACATTCTGACCCTTATTTTTCATACACGACTAGACTTTGCAAATCAATCGATTACACATTCATATTGAATACATTTTACGGTAATGATTATCCTTATTTTAAATTGTTATACAGTTTAAGCAAATATGGACATTAAGTAGGCTAATACATATCAGTGTTACAGATATTCATGGTTATTGACCAATATAGGACACAGTTACACAATGCAGTTAAACAGTTATATGCCAAGCCAGCCAATGCACAACATACTTGTGACACACTGCAGACCATGTAGGCATCAAAACATGATGCACCTGATAATATTCCAACAGATGGCCTTCTCGGTGCTCAGCCAGCTGAGCGTGACATTCATTTCATGGATGTCGTGGACCCATTCACCATCTCTGAGCGAGTCCTTGGGCCAGTAAAAACTCCACCTTGTCAAAGATGCAGAACACTCACAAGTCTGAGGAAAGGAGAACAGTTAGGAACGTACTCCCTTAGTCCCAGTGGCACTGTGTTCCCTTTTGTTATTGACCCAGACTGCTATCTTACTTTCTTCCTCTTTCTTTCTGTGTCTCGACTCTTGTTAAATGTGGAGCAGGAGCCCTGCAGGGCCAAAGATGAACATCACAGCAACAACCTTCATCGCACAGGTTTGACCCTTATCGGCAGGTGTTTAGTACGAAATTTGTGTTTGTAATGAAATTTCATATTTGTGTTCAATCTTTTTCAGTTAATAGTTTTAATGGGGAAGAGGTAAATGACTTTATTTCATGTTTTATTTATCTGGGAGAAAACGGTGGGAGTCCGTCGGAATCTTCACCTTTAGCAAACTCCAAAAAAAATCAAGCCTAAAGTGTTACTATCATGTTTGAAAATCAAATGGGAGCAAGTGGCCTTGCCAGGCTGAAAGCACCTGCGGCGGCTGGCCTAGATAGCGATGTCCTTCTCCCTCAGAAGGAGAGCTGTTAATGTGGTTGAAATGGATAGGGGGTGGAATCGACCTGGATAAAGTTAGGCAGGAAAATTGACCAGCCACGGTTTGGACTGGAAAGGCTCCCCGGGGGGCTAGGAAAATGTTCAGGGGGCGGTCTGAAATGGAAACGACTCCCTTGCATTTCAATTTGTTGAGAGATTCATGTTTCATCTTGGCCTGCAAGGTAACGTGGAGGTTTACTATGCACAAGGAATGTTAGTAGAATTATCACAGCCTCTTAGAATTAAAAAAATACAAAAATAATTTAATATTCAAATAAGGCTTCATATTTAATTATAAGCTCATACACATTTGCAGTCTATGTGTTCTGCCTTCTATTGAGGAGTCAAATTTGAACACAGCATGAACAGACATTTGGACGCAATAATAATTAAACAAATGTGTGTTAGCCAATTATTTAACCCTTTCTTTTTAGTCCATAATAGCATAATCAACATTCTGCTGTCAGTCGCACCCTTTTCTCCCTTTTATCGCAAGCCAGGCTGCCATGACAGCCCCTGCCCAAATTACAGTATAATGACACTCACATAGTATTCAATGTCCCGCAGGGTTTCCTGTAATTTACGTGCCTGAATGACAAATATTATTTTGCTCCGACTTGAGGAATTCACAATAAAAGGGCTTCAGACAAATGAAGAGTGTTACAACATGAGCTGAGTTATACCAAACGCTAAATGCATGAATGCCCTGTTCAAGTTTGAGTTAGCTGTTAATGATCTTGTGCCATTTTACACTTTTGTCTGTTGTGTTTCACTTTGGATGTCATCAAGGGCATAACAGAATGGGTTTAGGTCTCTTACGCAAAGTAACCACCAGGTGGACTGCAAACATAAGGGTTCAAAGCCAATGCCCTCTGGCAGGGAGTCTAACAGTCCTAACCAACAGTAGACCGTCCTCCCCCCAATCTTTCAATCTTCCAATCTTTTAGGGGATTATCTGTGATTATGAAGGAACTTCCTCTAGGAATGGATCAGGATCTGACAACTAATGCCTCTCAGACAACCACACACACACACCCACCCACACCCACCCACACACACACACACACACACACACACACACACACACACACACACACACACACACACACACACACACACACACACACACAAACCCACACACACATACTAACACACACACACCCACACCCATAGAAACTCACACACACGCACACACCCACACTCACACACACAAGCCTGTTCCAAACCGAACAGGGAGCGAAGAAACTTAATTGGATCACCAGCTGTGTTGATTTTCTGCGGTCACAACGATCACAATCAATAACCCCGAGCCACTGGCTGGGGCTCTGGTGCTTTCCGGACGTCAAGACCAATCCAACGCCGGCCTGTCTTCCCTCTGAAAGCCCTCTGTGAGATGAGTAGGGGAATGAGACTGGATATTAATAGCCCCCCTGTCCGTGATATAGAAGGAGTTTGGCTGGGTTCCATGGCTGAACACACCGATCTGAATACTGAGTACTGACATACAATGGATTGATCTATTTAAATTAAGTCCAAGTTAAGGTCTTACATTATCCCAGCTCGAGGGCCGGTTGCACTCTCCGATCCCCCCCCCCAGCCCTGCACAAGCTACTTGTTTGAAATATGGCAGTAAGGATGCAGTTTCAAGAGTCCTGGACGTCGTGGAGTTACAACTGAACATCCCACCGGGGAGGGAACCAAGTGTTGGATGAGAAACGATTATGCTTTGTGGAAGAAAGAAAAAAACAGTGAGGCAAAGGTTTCCAATTCAGCCTACGCAATACATTGCTCCAGTTGAAGAAGCGACGTTATTCTCAATTAATAGTTCTGCTGGGACAAAGAAAACACTTTGGTTCAATTAAAGTCCTCCTCTCCAGCTCTTAACTGCGAGCAGAGGAGCGGTACGTCTCCTCAATCTGCCTTTTGTGTGGCCGTCGTTGAGGGGCTGGGGTGTTTGAAAACGAAAAGAAACTCCCTGCTTCCAACGTTGTTCACTTTACTCTGCTCCACTCTACACACACACACAGAGATACACACACATGCACAGACACACACACGCACGCACGCACGCACGCACGCACGCACGCACGCACGCACGCACGCACGCACGCACGCACGCACGCACGCACGCACGCACGCACGCACACACAAGCACGCACGCACGCACACACACACACACCAGGCAAGGTATACATTACATTGCGTTTATAAGGTTGACACTTTTAAACTGAGCGACTTAGAATAAGATAATTGAACCTTCAAGATCTTACCCAGAAATTGCAAGGCTCCTCTGGGTACATTCAATCCAATAAGCAACGTGCTCCATCATAGAAATAAGAGACGGAGTAAGGCTGTGTAGAAATGATGGCGCCAGGAATATGGAACTTATGCATGCACACACGGCAACAGTATGAATCTTAAATCTGATCTGAAATCCAATTTTACATCACAGTCTTTAATTTTTTTATAAACTTTTGGAAAGATGTATTGTTTTATAGATGTTCCTCTGGTATCATATATCCGTCCCTACAGCCTACAACTAAACACACATATAATATAGCTCTAAGTGGAGAGAATATTATCTTTTACATATTGTAAATCTATCTCTGCATTTCCAGGAGGTTCCCCCCGGTCTGCTACCCAGCTCTACACCTGGGGACCTTAATCTGAAACCATTCCACTTCAAGGGACTTCTGAGTGGACCATTGTACCATCTTGGTTAGATAATATACATATTGTATACAACACCTATGCATTATACTATAAATTAATATAGTGCAATGTACAAGTTGTCAATAATGAGCCCTATTTTCCATTGTCCTTCCCGCGTGGGCTTGTCATAATCGTACAAAAAACTAATCAAGAACGTCACTAGAATTTCGGTCTTGTAAGAGCTCAGGACACATCACTTGTCGAGTTCATAGTAGTGCATTGTTATTGTGGAGCCTTGGTGATTCGAGCCTTTACAACTCAACGATCTTCAGAGACCTACGTTCAGAGTGGATTACACTTCATAACCCCCAGCCTCAAATACCCCCAGAGAATAAAGTACTGCAGTGTTGAAAGATCCTTGCTTTGGTTTGTGCTACAGTGGAAGGCTGTCAGTTTACGGTTTCTTTGAGTTCTCTTCATGGGGCAATTGATAGAAAACTTGTTTGTGTTCTAAACAATGGTCTTACTGATGAGATCCGGCATGGTGAAGACTGTGGATAAGGCTTGGAAGATTGCCGGCATGCAACAGTATATTTGGTGTAGTCAAATTCCCTCCAGTGTCAATGTCCAAATACCTTCCTTAGAATAGACCAGCAGTGCTCTCTATTGGGGAGATACAAACATGATTTATAACATCATCACCAATGATTCAGAAGTATGGATGAGGGATAAATCATAGCTGATGTCATCATCTGAAAACATGGAAAAGGGTAATGTTCTTTTATGTATTACTATGAATATAGATGGATTCTTCAGCAGTTAGACATTCAAACGTGCTGTACTTAACACATGATTTGGAACTCAACCACTTGAAATGAACTGTACTGCTTTTTTTTTGCAGTTTACTAATTACTAATCTCACTTTGAAAACAAATAATAGCTGCAATATGCGTATGATTGTTTGTAGTAGAAAAGGCAAGGCAAGGCAAGGCAAGGCAACTTTATTTATATAGCACTTTTCATACACAAGGCAGACTCAAAGTGCTTCACATATAAACATTGTCATAAAATAAAATAAAATAATAGATAAGTAAAAGAAAAACAAATGCAAAGAAATGGGTAAAATAGAAAAAGGCATTTTATAGAAAATAAAGGCAAAGTTAAAAAAGCTTTTTAGAAAGTGCAATGTATTTAAGATTTAGCAGAAAGCTATAGCAAACATAAAAGTATTCAGTCTTGTTTTTTGAAGGTGTTTTAAAAAGTTGGGGCAAGTCTTAAAGCTATCCGACAAAAAAAAAAAAGAGTCGAAAATATATGAAAAATGCAGAATTAAAAGCAGATTACGTAAGTAAATAAACTGTTGAGGATGACGTTATAATGTTTGCATTGGTCAGTGCCGACAGGCCATTTCCTCTGCTGCCAAAGATGCAGTCAACTAGTCAACCATTAACAAACAAAATATATGGAATTTCAGCGGCCTACCAAGTGTACTGAGTTCATCTTATCTTACCCATTGTGTATCGGTCAAATACTACAGTAAATGTACTCAGTGACAGGACATGGGCTTCAGTAAACAGCCAAGGCCATTTAAACCAGTTTTATTAGGCTTCTGACTACACACTATGTAAGTACATGACTAGAGTGAAAAATTCAAAAAGTATTTGAAGAATTTCTTGATTATGAACACAAAAGTGGCCAAGCTTGGCTTGCTCGTATTTTGAGGTGTAACGCTATACTGCATTATTTTTTGCGATGTCATTCTCATAGTTGTGTTTACCTTGCGCAGTTCCATCTATGTGTTGCAAAACGTCCCAGGTGCAAGGTACATTGCATTTTATCTACATACTATTTGTCGGATAGCTTTGTAGGCTATTACAGTGTGATCCTGGTTGTATTTATTGTGCACTTAAATGCAGTTTTAACGCAGCATTCCAAATTTAATTCCATGCAGACATGCTCTGTAAAATATGTGAATCAAATAGTGATTAAAACATATACATTCTATGCGTTATGAAACTTATTTTTATCCGACTTTAAAATAGAACATCAATTATGTTTGGGTGCTCAATTCACTGAGAAAAATCGACCATAGTTTTATAGACAGTAATGGGTTAATCCAATACTCAGTGGGTCTGGCCAAAAAAAAAGTTCTGGCTGGCTGGATTTTTTCCTTTCTGCATAAAAACAATTGCCCAACGGTCGCCTGTCCAGTATTTCTCTGCTCATCTAACCTAATTCATGATCACTTCATCTTAAGGTAGGACTGAATGACTCAATATGTTTAAAAATAGTGGGATCTCATTGCAAGGCTTCACAAAGTTTTATCTTAAATTCTATCCCCAGCTGGTATGCAATCTACTGTGCTCTTGGTGTTGTGGTTGCTGGGCACATCTCTGGTGTCTCCAGAGCCTGACCCAGGTGCCGAGAAGCTGACAGAGGAGCCCATTCCCTGCTCCAAGGGCTGCACCTGTCTGCACGATGACTACAGCCTGGAGCTCAACATGTACTGCAGTTCGCGGAACCTCACTCAGGTCCCGGCCAACATGCCCGTGTTGGCGTTCTCCCTCTGGCTAGACGGCAACCTGTTCCCCTCCCTCGCAGCGGGCTCCTTCAGTCACCTCTCCAACCTGGAGTTTTTGAATCTTCAGAACGGCCAGCTGGTCACGCTTGACCCTCAGGTGTTCCGAGGGCTGAGGGCGCTCGCTCACATTCACCTGGAACGCAACCGTCTCAGGACATTACCTGGCACCATCTTCCAGAACACCCCCAACCTGGCCTCGCTCAGTCTCCACAACAACCAGCTGTCGCGCGTTGAGGAGCGCTTGTTTGCCGGCTTGTCCCAAATGTGGCTCCTCAACCTGGGTTGGAACTCCATCGCGGTGCTGCCCGAGGCTGTGTTCCAGGAGCTGCATGGGCTGAGGGAACTAGTGCTGACGGGGAACAGACTGGCCTACATACAGCCACAGCTCTTCCAAAGTCTCACCGAGCTAAAAGAGTTGGACCTCACCGGGAATTTCCTCAAGGTCATCAAGGCCAACGTGTTCACCAAACTTTCCAAGCTACAGAAGCTCTACCTGGCTCAGAACCAGATAGTCACGGTGATGCCGAGAGCCTTTGTGGGAATGAAGGCCCTCCGATGGTTGGATCTGACCAACAACAGACTCACGGCTATCCACGATGACACGTTCTCGGGGCTCTACAATCTCCACGTCCTGCGCATTGCCAACAACTCCCTAGCTGGGATCAGGCCCAGGACCTTCCGCGACCTGCAGTATCTGGAAGAGCTGCGCCTCAGCCACAACCGAATCCGCATTCTT
This sequence comes from Gadus chalcogrammus, assembly GCF_026213295.1. Taxonomy (NCBI): domain Eukaryota; kingdom Metazoa; phylum Chordata; class Actinopteri; order Gadiformes; family Gadidae; genus Gadus; species Gadus chalcogrammus. Next base: position 7,163,561 of record NC_079413.1, read on the forward strand.
GGGGACAGGATCTTTGAAGGCCTCAGCCACCTGGAGGTCCTGGAGCTCGAGCACAACCAGGTGCAGGAGGGGCAAGCCAACGCTTTCAGCGGCCTCACCCACCTGGCTGTCATCAACCTGTCCGGGAGCTGTTTCCAAAGTCTGCCCGACCAAATATTCAAAGGCCTGCCGAAGCTCCACAGCCTCCACCTGGACAGAGGCTGTCTGTCGAGGGTCACGACCCAGTCTTTCACGGGGCTCTCTGGGCTGCGACGTCTGTTTTTGCAGCACAACAACATCTCTACGGTCGAACGCCATGGCTTTGCAGACCTCGTGGGGCTGCTGGGGCTAGACATCAGTTTCAATAAGCTGGAGACGCTCATGAGCTCGGCATTCTTTGGCCTCAAGAATCTGGAGTATCTGCTGTTGTCCAATAACCTTTTCAGGCATATTTTGCAAGATGGCACGAAGCAGCTTCTGCCCAAGGTGCGGTATCTTGACCTGAGAGACAATGCTCTGACTGCCATGGTTCCCGATTTCCCGGAGAACATGGAGAAACTTTTGCTGTCAGGAAACCAGTGGAAATGTGACTGCAATGCTCTTCCCCTGCGAAACTACAGTCTGAGAAGCCCGTTGGTGGTACCTCGGCAAGTTGAGACCCATGCAGAAGGTGAGGAGCCAGACCGAACGGTCACCATCTACAACAGCATCACGTGCAGCAGCCCACCCAGTGTGCTCGGCCAGGACCTGAGGGATGTCGCAGATGAACTGTTTGTCCACTGTTAAAGGCACCCAGTGCAACTTTATGTAAACATTCAATGAAAAATAAACATTCAATTTCTAGTCTTTTTTAAACGTAGTAAGTTTCAATAACTCCATACCATTACATATCGACATTCAAGGAGCAAAGATGAGACGTCGCTGTGTGGTGAGAACTGATAGAAAATCGTAAACAACAACAATCGCCGGTGGGGAGAAGCCATTTTTCCATTGACTGGAAGCCTGCTTTATTTATTGTAGGTTACAAAAAATAAAGAAAATGGCGGCATTGTTGTTGTTATCGATTTTCTATCAGTTCTCACCACACAACGACGTCTCATCTTTGCTGCTTGAATGTCGGTATGTAATGGTATGGAGTTATTGAAACTTACTACGTGTAAAAAAGACTAGAAATTGAATGTTTATTTTTAAGCCTCGAAAGTTGCACTGGGTGCCTTTATACTCGCAGGCAAAAGACGATCTAACAAGAAATCAAAGAATGTAACGGTTGATTATTGTTTTGAAGGTAAGTTGTCGTTGGGTTAGTGTTGTTTACTAGTTTGAATACCAGAGATTTGTTTGATTTAATTCAAGAAGCTATATGGGGTTAATGTCTTGTATCAGCAATATGACTCCATGTCAAGATCACAAACACAAACTCTAGTATGGTCCACATGTTGGTAGCCTATGACCAAAGAGCATTGAACTGTTTTTGATTTAAATTGTAACCTTTATTTGAACAAGTCACATCTTTTGTCTGTTAAAATAAATGTTGGCTAAATCCAATTAAAGTTTTTAATTGACTGTATTTACAAAAGTATGGTTTTATTTTATTGGGTGAATTAAGGGTGACTGGGACTGTTTTAGTATTAATGCCTTGTGTAAGCATTCTTGCCATTAATCCAAAAGATAAGCACGACACATAATACATTTCTGTGACTCTTAGGATGCAACATAACCATATAATAAGGTAATATGGTTCTATCATATCCCTAGGATGTGTAGCCTACTCTTTTTTTGTAACATGGTTCAAAAACAAATACTATTTTTGGGTGATTGGGACAGCAAGTTTAGTTGCTTGGGTCAGCATAATTTATCATTGATTCAGCATCGCATATGCCAGGCACGTAACCTTGTGAGGCAAATAGACTCGCCAGAATGCGACCCCGCGAGAATCAATAACGGCAGGCAACTTATGTGTGTTTTATTCGATCCCCCAGCGGTTTGCCCCAATCGGCATCCTTTGAGGAACTTTGTTATCTACGTGACACATGATAAGACAGATGGGTCATCCAACCTTCCAAGTATTCTTTGAAAGTGCACTGCCCGTATCCAAACATTTTTTCCAAGGATGACTTCTCCAATGGTTCTGTGTAAGAAGCCATCTGGTGCATCAGGTTACCAGGCCAAGACTATGAGCCTTAACTTGGGTGTGTTCCATGCCTCCACTATCTCCCTGTACCTTTCAATCGCACCCTTCCTCCTTTCCTAACCAACCATCCACTATTGTCTGTTTTTTATGCTGTTTTGTTCTCGCCCTCTTCCTGTCTCTCTGACTCTCTATCCGTATCATTGGGGCCGGGGGCTGTACTGGACTTATCCACTGCGACCGACAAGTCGATGGCCAGTAAACCACTGATTAGTGCACTTCCACTCTGCAATGGATTAATCAGGGTTGGTGAGGAGGGGATTTAGAGGTCTAGCCTTAACTAAGTGCCAGGTTGTTCTGGGAGAGTGTGTTGATGGTGTCCCAAAACACTGCTCAAATCATTCAACCCACTCAGTAACAGTTGTAAATATATTAAAAAAATAGAAGGTCTGTCGAAGAGGTTACTACAGGCCTATAATTCGGCCAGGTAACATTTCAATGTCTGCAGCTTCATGATTTTCCAATATTTAGCTAACGGTCACTACAAATGACATGTTAGTTTTACTGTTTCCATTATCACTGTTGTTACTTTTTGCTTCTGTCAAATCAGCTTCGGCCTTTAAGCATCTGACGCATAACCTATAGCTATATATAACTACATTAGTAGTTATGACTGCATAAAAAATAGTAACATATACACAATTTATAACCCTAACCCCTATGCATAACACATGCAAGGGATATACATTACAAAGCCTTTAAAAACGGTCCCAATCACCCAAAACCATAGGACAATGTGAAAATGACTAAACATTAAATGATCAAAGCTGTTATTGATTTTGTTTCACTAGTAGGTCATTTTTTGTTACACTAGTAGGCATATAATATTCATGGTTCCATCAAAGGTTTGGGCAATCTATTTGCTATGACATTTACAGGGCTGCCAAGTTTCAGGAAAAGTTTATGCAAAGGGATATAAACTTCTAAAAAGTCTTGAGGAACAGTGGGCCCCTTTTTCAGCCACAGTGTGTATGTTTGTTTGTGTGTCCACTGCTTCCTCCACAGGCTTCGACTGCCTCCTCCACTGTTTCCTCCACAGTCTTCTCCAGTGCCTCCTCAGGTCCCTCCTCTACTTTCTTCTCCAGTCCCTCCTCCACTGTCTTCTCCAGTGCCTCCTCAGGTCCCTCCTCCAATGTCTTCTCCAGTGCCTCCCCCACTGTCTCCTCTGACCCTTCTAATCCCTTCAGTGACCCATCGATCTCCATCGCTCGAAAGTCCCAGCCAGTCCGATCGCTGGAAACACCTATCTGGTCAGATCGGTCGAAAATGTCAAATAATAATAATGACATTATTATTCATTTTTTCATTTTCCCATACAGGAATATAAGACTGTCTAACTAACAGGTACAACTATTTTTCTAATCCAGAACTAATGTTTTCGGTTAAGCAAGTCGGCGAGAGCTCATGGGGACATTTTTATGGAAAATATAACATGTTCAAATGTCGAGTAGAAAGACATAAAAAGACCCGCTGCGGCAAATGATCATAATTATCAGTTTGACAACCCATAATCAACGGTAGCTTATAATTTTCATTAACCAATGATTGGGATTTATTGAAAGAGTTCTGCATATATTGAGGTTTAATGATTGGAACAAATAAATTGAGCCAAGACGGTATCAACAAGATGAAAAGCCCTGTTTATTCCAAACTCATCCCAATCACCACCAATCCCAACCAAAAAAACGAAAAGATACAAATATTTTAGGTTGTCCTATCAAAAAAATAAATAAAAAGATTCTTTAAACACACATATGGTTTGCATAAATCTGTATGTGTGTAGTGTTACTTCGTTTCGAAAACGGCATCATGCGTTGCCACTTGTCACGGCGAGTTGCCAAGGCAACAAAATATAACTTCCTGCTTACAACATGAGCAGCGTTCGCATTGGACCATTATAATATGTCCATAGGACCAGTCCAGAACTTCCATCACATAAACAAGTAGGCTAAAGTCAGTACAGGATGCCACTTTCGCCCTCGTAGAATATAGGCTTCTCTGCACAATGGCTGCTAATCATTCGTCTTATTGGAACAACTTTTTTGAATCTCTTCAATCAGATATTCCGTCCATTGACTCGGATTCCTCCTCCTCAATAACAGTTAAGTAAATAATTGTACATCGAGATCGGTCGAGGGTTTGGGTCAAGCAAACATTATACTGAGTCATTTAAGCTGTCTATTATTTTTTTAAACGATCTTCCCTCTGCAGTCCGAAAATGAAGATGTGATGATATTTCGTCAACCGACAACACTTCCTCCGATAGAAGACATATTGTTGGATGAGGTCAGTTCATTATCCAAGTGTGTTTTATGAAAAGAAAGTAACATTATTTTACATGGATATTAATTGGTGTGTGTTTGTGCGTGTGTGTGTGTGTGTGTGTGTGTGTGTGTGTGTGTGTGTGTGTGTGTGTGTGTGTGTGTGTGTGTGTGTGTGTGTGTGTGTGTGTGTGTGTGTGTGTGTGTGTGTGTGTGTGCAATTGTGTCTTTATAAGGAGTTGTCATCTCCTGCACGGATGGTCTGCTCAGCGGAATCTTTGTACGAGCAGAAATGGCTGTTTAAACAAAGTAGACCAGAAAGCATTGCTAAAGTTCAGCAGGTCACTACTTTTCTGACTACGGACTCTGAGGTTAGTACTGAGTTATTGGGTTAGCATATTATTAGCCTTCCTTGCACTCACATGAATTTATTAAAATGGATTCACTTTTTTATGCATAGACAAAATGTTTTCCTCTGGCCTACTCAACTCCCTAATTTTTGTTCTCTACTCCAGAACAAGATACCGGATTTAAACTCCAATGTGAAGCCAAAATCACCACAGAAGAAAGTCGACAATTGTGCTCCAGTCCTCTCATTTTCAGTAGGCCTGTGTTTATATTTGAAACACATCTGATATAATTATACTATGATAGAATTGTACTGTATCTAAATTTGACTATGAATACATAAAGGTGCATCTTTTGTCTTTGGTCAGTTGCTTGACGGGTGGGACTTGGACAGCGTCCTCCATAACCTGAGGCAGAATGGACCAGCTTCCAGGGAACATGAGTTTCCCCATGTCATACAATCACTTAGAGGTAGCAGTGCACCCTGACAGTCCGGCCCGGTCGAAGGACCAAACGCATCAAGCTAAGTTTACAATACATTGAAACATAAATTCCCAAATCCATTGGTCTGCTTCCCTTACAGAGGCGGACAACCAAAGCCCAGGGGACCGTATCATGGAGAGGCTGGTCTCCATCTCCAAGCAACAACAACAGTCGTCCCGGCTGACACCAGAACCGCTGGAACCTGAGCCTATCCAAAGTGCTACTCATCCCAGGTCACAGGTCTTTAGGATACCGCATTGCGTTCAATACAATCTAATGCTACACTCATCCATGAAAAAAAAGGCCAGGTCTAAAATGTCTTCTTTTTTTGTGTCGCACAGAGAGAGCACTGCAATGAGTGATACAAGTGCAATGACAGTGTTGGAGATGAGTCGGCAGGAGTCTCGTCCCACTGTATACATCGATCTGCGCCACCAGCCCACCCCTTCAGGTAAGATCGGCTTAACTCAGGAGGTAGAGCAGGTTGACCTGTAGCCGGAAGGTTGCTAGTTCGTTCCACGGCACGAGTGTCGATGTGTCCCTGAGCAAGACACTTAGGCCCAATCCCATTTCTACCCCTTACTCCTTCCCCTTACCCCTCCCCCTTGTTTTTAAGGGGTAAGGGGAAGGCGTAAGGGGTAGAAATGGGATTGGGCCTTAACCCTAACTGCTCCTGATGAGCTCGCTGTCACCTTGCATGGTTGACTCCGCCGTCGGTGTGTGAATGTGTGTATTAACCATTGCCACCAAGTCGCTTTGGATAAAAGTGTCTGCTAAATGCTCTAAAATGCAGGTAAAGCCTCTGGAAGGTGCCGGGAGGTTTTGGTACAATGCAAGACAGAGGCTAAACTTGGCCGTCGCCAGGGAGAGCCACCGGAGACGAGAGTCGGTCAGGGAGGGCAGCAAGACAGATCAAGGTTAAGGACCGGGTAGGTTTGATTTCTTTTTATTTCAATCTTTTTATTGAATTTTTCAACATATTTATTCACAAATCACAACGAGTAATACCACAGTGACAAGACAGACTAATATATATATACTTACAGATAACAATTAATAATGACATAAAACAACACACATCACATCAAATAAAAAGTGTAATGTGGGTATTAATAGAATGGGAGGGGGAGGGATTTCTTTCTATGTGGGACAGTGAACACAACGCTCTGTGGCGTTTTCTTCGAGTCCCATTATCTGTGTTCTGCTTCTTTCAGGGGAGAAAGCGGTATGAGCATGCTGCTTCGGGAAATGAGGGAGCAGAATAAATGTAGGAAAGATGAATTCAAAGAGCCAAGCTTAAAGTTAGAGAACGACACCAAAGAATTGACAGAGAAGACCTCGGAACCTGTGGATCCAACATGGAGGCCGGAGTCCCTCGTTTCACATACAGAAGATGGACAGTGCGGGGCCAAAAAGTCTAAAACAACTGAGATCTCTACAACAACTTCTATGACTCACACAAGCAAACCAATGAATCCGAAAAGGTATGAGATGCGGTCAAACCTATTCAACTGGTTTTAAAATCGGATTTCCCCATGCAAATGTATGAATGCATTACCCTTATAAACAACTCCAAACCGAGTGGTTACAATAAACGCTGTGTTGAACTTTGTAGTGTGGAGAGAAGCCAGGCCTGCACTGCTGCCAAGTCACCATCCCTTCAATGTGCCACAAACAAAGGTAACAGAACAGTAAACAAACAAGAACAAAAAACAAGCTAGAACAAGCTGTTTTCTTCCCCCCACTGGCTAAAGTGGGGCAGGATTGCGATAGTGTAGTTTGGCTATTATGTTCAACACCAACTAGAAAAGGTGTTGGGTTTCATCCCAAGATGAAACCCAACCTATCCCGACCTATATCAAAATTCACAGCAAGCCACTTTGGATGAAGAAATGGGTTAAAAACACTAAATAGTCAAATGGAATAGTAAAATAGTGATGGGTCATTTCAATTGAAAAGAGGTGAATGAATCATCGCCCCATTCCTTCTCCAGTCGACGTGCTCTTGCTGGTGTCCCCAGCCGTTGCTCCATGCTGCTGGGGCCTGGTGCTCTTTGAGTGTGTACAGAGGGGGTTCACTCTGAGAGGGGTTCAGCGGCTGCAGCTAATCCCCAAGGCAGCCAAAGCCTTAGGACTCACCAGCAGCCAGGTAAGAAACGTTGATACAATCTACGCTATTGTGTCCGACTGCCTGCCTGAAGGTGGGTGGTCCCTTATCCTCAATGTACACAGGCTAACCTGTGCACAGCCTAATCTTTCGCAAGATGCCTAACTACTCTACCGGCTCTGAATTCACAGTTAGTCACTCTGGATAGCAGCATCTCCCAAGATATTGAATAGTATGTCCAGTTTCAGAAGCCTTAATAGGGCTCGTCTTGAGAGGACTCAAGAGATAGTACTGTAAAATTCTAAATTACGTGAATTAAATTCACGTAAAATTAACGTTACTGAGGCTTTTTTTTACCACACATCGTCATTTAAGGAGAAACACGGTGGCAGTTTCAAACACAGCACAAGTCCTTTCACCACGAGTTTTTTAACAATGACCAGAAAGCCATTAATACCAATATAGCAAACATTCAGATGCTCCTTTGATCCCCAAATGGCAGCCATTAGTGCGATAGGATGTCTGGATATACAGTATGTACTGTGGACCAGCACATGCTTCAACTTGATCGTACTTGATTCTCTCCCCAGGTACTTTTATTTTGTAAATCTCCCACCGCAACCCTAGGTGGGAAGAAAACAACGCTCTCTTCTGACTGTTTGGTGTTGCTGCTGAAGAGAGAGAATGCGACGCACCACTGTGCGAGTCTACCAGCAGGTATTAAAATGAGTGCTCGATAAAAAAATGTCTGTACTAAATATCCCTTGATTTCTTTGTCCCATTATTTTTTCTCATTTTAATGCTCTTATCAACATGGAGAAGTGCATCGGCCTGCCTTGTGCAAATTTTTTTTTATGGATAACAACATTGGCATATACTGATCAAAACAGGACGATCCAAAAATAAATGCCTATAGTGCAATTGAACGATGAAAATACAAACATACTGCCTTGATCATAGCAGTCAGGCTACTGCTTCTTTGTTTTGAGCCAAAGAAAAAAAATAAAATAAATAATAATAATAATATTAAAAAAAATGTGCGTTAATCGCGCGATAAAGAAATTAACGTTGTTAAAATTGGTTTGCGTTAACGCCGTTAATAACGCGTTAACTGACAGCACTAATTAAAATCCATTACTGATACATATCTCACAACGGTGCACACATAAAACTCTCTTAAAAAAACACTTTTGTTAGTTATTATTAACTAATAAAACTAGGGAGTATGTTTTGGAGACTGTTGAGACATATCATGAATTCCTTATGTCTAGGGACAGGAAAACTGATAGGCTGTGTATGATTACATCATATTGTCTGATGGTCTTTGTTTTCCAGCACTGATGAAGGAGTGTGAAGCTCAAGACCTTCTGGGTGTCATCGGCTCTGTACTGAATGGTGTCCACGTGGTTGAGCCCAGTAGCTGCTTTCACGTCTCACCCTACACAGACCGCCTGCGCAACAACTTAGTTAAGCACTTTGAACCCACCCTCTTTGATTGAATGATTGAACGTCATTGATTCTTGATAATAGAATTGTGATCGGTTTTATCCACAGAAATTGATTGTGACCTTTTTTTTTTCGAGTAGGTGTGTTGCATTGTGTTCATGTTCAATGTTCTTCTCCTTCAGGTCGGTGTAAACGCGGAGAACCTACAGCACCTGACGGGGTCCTGTCCAATATGACGGGTCCGTCTAACCCTAAGGCCGGGGAGGTGGTGATCCTGAGCCTGTGTGGTCACGATCTGCGCCAAGGACTGGCTCTCCTGCACCGAATCCTGAGAGGAGCCCCAGGCGGTGGGTTGGCGAATGCGGCGAGTTGGGGGGTATTTCGAGTGGAGTTGGTGGTGCTCAAAGGGGAAACCCCAAAATTAGAACACCACCCTATTATTCCGATCGGTGTCACCCTCCAGAAAGCCTGTATCGTGTATTTCATTTTTTTATCGAACATAAAACTATAGCTAAATCATACTAATTTAAATTGTAATTGGAGATAGTGATTATTTCATGCATTAAAGGTGACATGTTATACCACCAGGTGTGAGTGTCATTAGCCGTTATAAGCCGGTTTGAAAGTTGGCCTCTTCTGACATCACAAGTAGGCCTGTCGACCTAGATGTATGACGGATAGATGAGCAACATTTGCTTCAGCCCACTGGGTAGGCTGGTAGACTGACCTATCCAGCATGCATCTATGTGGACACGCCCACTTGTGATGTCAGAAGAGGCTGATTTTCGAAATGCCTTGTAATGGCTAATTACACTCAAACCTAGTGGTATTAAAACCTTTACAATTATTTTTTGAGCATAACCTGCTCAGCAATAAGCAGGACATTTTGATTGATCACCGTGAGCAGATGACGGAGGTGGAGAAGGTGGTGCTGTTGACATTGATGAAGGCTGCGGTTGGGGTGGCAGCATCGGTGGTGGCGGTTTGGAGCTGCTGGACCTGACGTGGCTGCCTGCGCTGACGGCGAGGCAGGCCCGGGAGCTCAGCCCCTACGAGGTGGGGGAGCGGGGTTGGCCTGGCAGCCTGGACACCCTGGCCTCCGCCCCGGCCCTGGTGTGTGCCCTGCGTGGGGTGGATGCTTTCACGGCGCTACGGACCCTCCTGCCTCCCCACGGCGGCTGCGATGGAGACCCAGGGCGACTGAGTGTACTGATGTCCCCCACCCCGGAACTGGCCCTCAGACAGGCCCTCCTCTTCTTCCCTTAGGGTGAGACCATCCCCCCAGCTGGGTTTGTGTCCAACGGCTCTACCATGTATTCCTGAGATGTTGCTGGGTCTCATTGGGTTGCTGGAGTCAGATTTATATATTTTTGTTCGCTATTGATGAAGCACATTTGTCTTTCCTTAATAAAACATATTGTTCACATTATGAATGATTCAAGTCCACTGATTTTGTGTTTTTTACTGGGACATATTTGTGTTTTCGTGGTAAGAAGCAAGACTTACGTAAAATCGATCTTATTATGAGCAGTTCAACCAGCAATGTGAATAATGTCGGTAGATGTGCACTGAAGTACGGAAAAGAAGCAAGGGGAAGAGAACACTGGGTTTTTTACAGTTTTTCAGAGTATGGGTATTAAAGGTCCCATGGCATGCTACTTTATGCTTTAATATAGATATTAGTGGACCCCTAACACAGTATTTGACGACCTTCCCGAAATTCATCATTGGTGCAGAATTACAGCCACTACGAGCCAGTCGCACATTGACCTTTCCCCAAACACGCTGTTTCGTTGTCTGTAGCATTAATGCAAATGAGGAGGAGAGAGGCGGGTCAAGGAGGAGGGTGGGGCCCTGAGCAGCTTGCGGACACGGTACCATGTGCTGTTTACAGCGGATGTAAACAGCTGTAAACAGCAAGCCTTTGGCCGAGTTCTGTAAATATTCTAGAACACTCCCGGTGCTCTGGCGGGAGTTTTGGAGCTCTATATCTAAATAATATCATACATAGATATCTATAACATACATATTATCACGGCCAAAAGCTGTTTGCGCCGCCAGACAATATTATGAATCTCAAACGACTGCGTCGGATACTCCGACGTCTCTGGTCCTTCCAAGTCCACATCAATCTGAAGTAGACTGAACCACGACATGGAGGAGAAAGGGATTGTTGCCCGCGATTGTTGACAGCGATTGTCTCCCGCCGGAGCCTCGCCGCAGCGGGAAGCGCTTAAGGCCAATTTCCACCGGAATCGGCACGGAAGCGGCACGGCAGCGAACCGGCTGCGTTCCATACGGCAATCGCCACTGGAAGCGGCACGGACACGTTCCGGCTGATGGCTCAAGACGTGCATAATTATAATAGGCCTATATGAATTGTAAAAATGATTATGATTAGAATGATTCATACAATATTACACACAAGTTATAATCAACCCCTACACATCAATATTATAACCCATTAAATACGGCATGATTTCTAGATGTCATGGCAACGTCCGCTCGCGACACAGGACTTGTGAGGCATCGACGCCGACTTTCATTTCTTCTTTGCCACTGATTAGCTATACCATAGAATGGACTGTATAATATTACAATAACCTGTGAATTGCATAGGGGTCGATGTGAGCTCATGAATATTAATGAGCAAAAGCAAACTGATTGGCTGAGACACGGCTGCGAACCGGCAACTTTCAAAAATAGAAGAGGCAAGTATCGTAAACGCAGTGCCGGTTTGGGGGCGGTTCCGTGCCATGCCACTGCGGTTTCCAGTGGCATAGCCTACATAGACTTTAATGGTTTCTATTATTTCGGCGACTGGTTTGCTGCCGCTTCCATCGCCTCCTGCAGCGGGCAGCGCCGAGGCGGTGGTCCCTTGGCAGCGGGAAGCGGGGCTCAAGCAGGAGACAAACGAGGGCAACAATCCATTTCGCCTCCATCTCGTGGTTCATGTACTTCAGGGAGTCAAAGCCAAAGTTATTTTTCCCCAATTACTTCTAAACCATGGCTGAGATAGCCCTTACTATGAATCTCGTTGTGGAAATACCAGAGATGAGAGTCTGACGTGTTAGGCGCCAACAGCAGAACGGTTATCCAAATAAAAAGGAAGTGTATAACACTTGCCTTACAGTCCTGGAGCTCTATCTAGATAATAAAATATAATAAATATCATATAATGCATACTATCACAGCCAAAAGTTGTGTGCGCCTCCAGACGATATTATGAATCCCAAACGACTGCGTCGGGTTCTCAGACGTCTCTGGTTCTTCCACTTCCACATCAATCTGAAGTAGACTGAACCGGGCACTGCCAGCTGCCGGCTGCCCTCTACCCACAGCCCGCTGCCGGGCGCTGGTGCTTCGTGGCGGTGGTGCCTCGGGGCAGCGGGCGGCGAGCAGTGAGGCTCAACGATGGCTGAGTTAACCCCAACTCTTGTTGGGGAAATACCAGAGCCTTCAATGAACCGACGTTTTATGCACTATAACAGCAATAGCAGAACGGTTATCCAAATAACAAAGAAGCACACAACACTTGCGTTACAGTGTGTGTAATCACACACACACACACACACACACACACACACACACACACACACACACACACACACACACACACACACACACACACACACACACACACACACACACACACACACACACACACACACACGTCGCTTTCACGGTCATAGCTCATTGGCGGGCCAAATTCTCTGGGCTGGCAAGGCAGAGAAAAGGAGAGGTGGCAGCTTCCCTTATGACGAGATACAGGGAGAATTCCAAATTGGCGCATCTGAGCTTCAGAATGCCTAGTGCTCGTTTTACACCCAACAAAGTTTCTAGCTACTGGGGGAGCATAGGTAGGCTAAGGGAACTCATATTAATGTTAGAAAACCTCAGAAAGTTAATTCTCATGCCATGGGATCTTTAAAGGGAACATTTTGCAGGCTTGAAGGCAACCATAACATTCCTTTGAATTGTCAATCATAGGGTGAGTGTTGTTTACATAAATTAGAATTTACATCGTGATTCAAACATCATAAGGTACCTTATGTCATCTTACTTATTGCACTGTATTTAATGTATAGGTTATTTGTCAAGGTCCAGCCAGAGAATACAAGGCAACACACAATGGCACATTTATGTTTGCCCACATCTTGTAGGCAAACATTGACAATAGCTCAGGCCTAGTTATAGCTTGTAACGTGGAATAATGAACAAATAACACTTATATATTGATGAAATAAGTATTTCTCAAAATTAAGTGTATGTTAATGTTGACCTTCAATATGATGACAGAAAATACTGATTACATATTTTGATTCTGATTAGTTTCGTACGTCTTAGGCTGTTAGACACTGTTTAAGCGCCACTATTTGACAAAGAGGCTTGTGCCTAACAAGCCATTACATGGCAATTCAAAAATATAGTGGTTTGTGACATCACAAAGGCTAGCAGTGTCCCCCCAGCCCTCCAGTTGGTACAATCCACCATGGAGGTTGACTGCTGAGTTGATCAGTCAATCTTACACCTGGGAGGACCCTCCTACTTGTGATGTAACAAACACACAAAGTATAGTTTAATGGGTCTTTACATACTGTGTTACTCCATAAACTGTAATCTGGAATGGCTATATTATATAATGCCCATGTCATGTGTTTATAAAAAAGGTATTTATAAAGGGTATTGATGAGGCATCAAAGTCAGGACCGGATCTTGGAGCACTGAGGTGGACATGTTTTCATGTGGTTTAGGAACGGATCTTCCTAATTTCACTGGAATAGGTATAAGAAGACATAAAGCATTAAACCAAATTAGATTTAAAACAGTAATCTTTCAATGGCTTTAACTAGTCAATACAAACATTACTCATTTATTGGACTTTGACAAGGATTTTGCAAGCCATCATGACTCAAATGTAAACAAGCTGTTTAAATAGTGCTGGTGTTTTCTGTTACCAAGGTCTTTGACACTCTGGTAAAATGTTGAATCTAAGGGTAAAGGTTAGGTGTAAATTCAACTTCACAAAGGCTTGTAGTAGAACTAGCCTAAAGGTATGGGTACTAAACTGTTGAGTTACAGAGGAGAGGCTGCCATCTAGTGGCAATGAAGCTATTAAAAACTAAACAAGTTACATTTTACAAGTTTAAGATCATTCACAACAGATTTCATTATATTGATGTTATGTTGCCACCATTAATGACTTTGAAACATACTTTGCTTTTGAAATGTTACTGTTAGTGTTAAACAATTCCCATGATGTCATTATAACAAAACATCAAATTAAATAACCCCAATTTTATAATAAGCCCTATCTATGGCATCAGATCTTAAATCTCTGTTCCACAGCAAATTTTCACCCTATGTATTTTTAGTGACAACTTTTTCCTCGTTCTCAGCTGTACAAGCAGTGAAAATGTCTTACCAGGCCCACCTCCCAGAATGACATCAGGGGGCCTAACAAAGCAGTTCACACATTTCAGATGAAAAAAATCATTTTTATTTGCAAGATGATAAAAATAAATGTGAAATCTGTAAACCATTGCATAACCGTAGTGAAACATTTAAACAACAGTTAACAAACTAGTAAAACACTAAAGAAAATATTACGCAGTACACAAATCTTAATTTAGAAAAAAAAAAGACTAGCATTATAATAGACTTGCAGGTAATGTCTTGTGTTCATTACACAATATCAGTATACAAACAAATATTTATTTTTCTGGGATTATCAGAATAGTGTCCTACATATCAACAGCTTGCCACAAAATAAGGGACATGTTCCATTTATAAATAAATGTATTAAACCAACCGACATCAAGGTAAATAAATCTGTGAAATGCCGTTTCCTCAGATTAAAAACATTGGTTCTCCATCAAATCATTGCTTTACCCTGAGAAACATCACATTTCTTTCTCTACCATTTCGATACACTGATACATACAGAAACTTCAGAAATTTTGCATGTTCTAGTTTGTGTACATATGAATGGATAGCGATTTACAACTAGATGCTACATCTTAATGATTCAACTGTTCTCCAGTGACCCATCCATGGTATATTTAAAATCAAGAATACATTCAATATTTCCGGGCTTAACAGTAATGTTAGTTAACAGTAACATTCCTACTTTTAAATATTTGTGGCATATGGAACAAGTTGTCCCTCAATATTGACAAAACTTGTGCTATTTTTCTTTCAACTTATTAAATTCCAACTGCCTAACTCGTATACATGTACTCAGGGTATGCACCGGTACAACATTGCATAAATCTTCAGGCTCAATTATTATTTTTTGAACAAAAAAAAGACATCACAAAACAACTAACAGTAATGCAACTATTCCACAACTGATGTTGATTATACATCAACTGGGCATTTTTATGGAGAACTGATGTCGGAATAATATAAAATTAGGTATTACTGCAATGTAATATTATGGCAAATACAGACAGCGGGACCCCCTTGGACAATATTGGACACCCTTGTGTCATGCGTTGGTTATTTTGTAAGTAGTTTAATCTAATTGTCCAAAGCCAAAGAAGCCTTTTATTAGGACCTTCAGTTAAAGAGCAGATAATTTAAAAGGTCTACAAAATGTCCTAAGGCACTGAAATATTGATCAGAATTAAGTCTTGTATTTTTCTATTCAACTTGTTATCAAAACACAATCTCGGCACAAAATATCCTTGATTCCAATTGAGATCATTGTAATTGAATTAAAGGCACAGGTGTAGAAGTTCAATTTGTCCAGTATCGGGATACATTTAAATCAAATTTAAGGAACATTTTAAAATGTAAACTGTACGTTCACAGAGCAAATAATCGTAAATTCTCTTAGAATTTTTTTTAGGGCAGGTAACATAAGTCAAGATTTCTTTAAATATGTCTGTATTTGCCATTGATGCTGGTCACCATTATTAAAGGAATATATTGATTAGAGTAAAACAGAATGATTTTCTAGCCATGATCACAAAAAGCTTAAACAAGAAGAAAAACAGTCAAAAGAAAAGCACCTGACAGGCATTGTAGATTTACTGTAGAAGCATACAGCACACAACCATTGATAGTCCAGAAAAGTAAAAGAACAAATTCTATGGCCTCTCAAGAACTTAAACACATCATTCACCTGACAATCCTTCCATGTAGAACTGTTCAAAAATGTATGTTAGCTTAAGGTACAACGGGCAAACAGACAATGTCACATTTGTCAGTAACACCAGAATATACGTCACAGAAAATGTAATATACAAATACAGATACTTTGTTAGAATTTGACCCATTCATTTTATATTTCTTTATCCCTAGAGACTAAATGGATATGGGAAATCATTCTGAGAATCTATTTAAGGTACTAGGTGATAATCAAATTGTTATTTCATTTTTATTCTGAAAAAAAAAAGATGAATATCGAAGGCGTAATATCAAATATCGTAGTGTAATTCAAAATAAATAACAGCAGAGGTCTTTGGTACAACTATAAAATCCTTAATATTGTAAGAAAAGCTAGTTCAACCTCTTATTTGCTCACTAAGAGAATAGTGTGTGGTATCAATTGACAAACGCAAAAGGAAAAATGTACCCTGAAATAGAATTTATAATAATTCAATTTATAATAGACGCGTGGAAATAAATTGACCATGAATTTGAAATGAGTAAAATCCACCATTGTTTGGACATTATATAAAGTTATTCCTAACTTAGTACTTTGGTAAAGTACCTTAGCAAAGTACTTTAGCTGCGTTACATAAATGTATGTGTCAACAAATGGAAACTTACTTTAGGAAATTAATACGAGAGCCTTGGTCTACAGTACATTTCTAGACGTGGACAAGACTTTTGGACTGAACACTGCGATAATATAAACATGACATTTGCATTCTATTTTTAGGGTCAAATGTCCCAAAAATACATACAACCACTTTGGTTAAATCTTATTTTTTGTTTTTTTTATCTATTCTAGACATCCTGAACTTGGGATGTCTGAAAACGCCCAAACAGAATAGCTTATCATACCCTTGTAAAAGTGGACCGATAGCACTGCGTATGCTGCAGTCTGTCGGAAGGGTATAATACAAAGAGAATACGATTTGAACATTCTTTTAGCTAATTACATAAGTGCAGACCTGCAAGTCAATCGCAGTGATTTAAGTTGATCAAAGGATGACAGCCTATTTAGAAAGACATACCGAGCATAAGATTTGCCAAGTCTGATGAAAAAGAACATAGTTTAGAAAAGTTTTGTTTCGTTTTATCCAAGTTTTTTATGCACAACATTCAAACACCTAAAATGTATTACAATAAACTACGATAATACCGTTTCTAGTTGCAGCAAAGCTTGCAGAAGTGACGTTAATAAGCCTTTAGTACACTAGAACTGTTTCATTACAAATATTCTGGCAGTGTGACAGTGCAAACCGATTTTTTTTGTCCTTTTTTTTAAGCTGGTTAAGAAATCGCATAATATAACATGCAATAGATCATATGCTATAATATCAACACAAAAACAAAATAACCATAAACTTTTATGAGGGTTGCCCTCCCGTGAGCCAATTGATTTCCATCCTTTTGAATGTAAACAAATCATTTTCCCACCCTTGCAAACAGCAAACGGTGTACCTGGAGATGGCATGTTTGTTATTTTCTTCTATCAAACTTAAAGCAAGAAAATGCAGTTGTTGTCGTTTAGTTTTTTTTACACAGTAGAAGGTCGTTTCAATTAGAGTAACCAAAGCACAATACACGGT
The DNA here is from genome assembly GCF_026213295.1 of Gadus chalcogrammus. Lineage (NCBI taxonomy): Eukaryota > Metazoa > Chordata > Actinopteri > Gadiformes > Gadidae > Gadus > Gadus chalcogrammus. The sequence continues at coordinate 7,181,119 of NC_079413.1, forward strand.
CGTAATTATTAACGCAACAAGCAAGTTTTAACCACAGAATTCTTCATTCACTGACAAAAAAGATATCACTTAACTGTTCAAAATAGTCTTGTCCCTATTACGTGTTTGCATACTTCCAAATGTTTACTTGAAAAACGTTTTCATAGCAGACTGATGGTGAAGCTGCACCAATCGAGCTCCACACAGGTTTGTGTGTGGTGCATATCAAAGGGGTAGAAGTCGGACCACGGGCGCTGACTAAATCTGTACTATTATAAATCGACAGATATACTTAGTTGAGTGAGGATCGTTCCTCTGTAACGCAGGGGCACACGATCTCTTCTGCCGTTAAAAAAGAGACATGTTTCGCACCCACGCATGAGAGCCGACTACCACGTTGACTGCTTGGACGTGAGCTTGGAATCTAAAAGGCAAGGCACTTAAAAGAGTGAGAGGCCGATATGTCCTAGACACAATCAGTAGGCGATCTACGAGATTCACAATAACCGGCATTCGATGACACGCAATTCAAATAGCTAGGGCTATACATAGGGTTATACCTCTACGTGAGTTAAAAAGGACCGATTGAATAACTGCCTTGCTGAGATCACAGCTGCTGGTTATGCCTTAAAAATTGCATTTTAAATGTGCACTTATTTGATTGAAATTGTATTCATTTACCGATTAAAATAGGAACTAATATGAACTCCTCTAACAGATTATTTTTTTAATGAGAGAGAGAGAGAGAGTGAGAGAGAGCTAGAGAGAGAAAACATACCATGATCTTAAAAAGGAAACCTATATCATTATGTTTCACAGTTTGCACAAAACTTCGAGAAATTTGCTTATTTAAGAAAAATATAAACCTACAATGCAGCTTAAAGCAAATGTCTATACATCCCAGGCCGACAAAGAAAAATAACTTCTGGAAAGTTGGTCAAAATAATGATGCTTGACTGGGTATAGTATACACATACTACAAATGATTGCTACTAAATATGTGGGCTTGAAAAAGTAATTGACTAAGGGGAACTGAAAAAAGGCTACATTTGTAATTTTCTATATTTCATTAAGATTATATAAAAGACACAATTTCTACATCAGCAAATCTTAACAACTTATGAGTATTGTACCGCATGTAGTGAATAAGGGTGCTGTTTTTTTTTTTTTTTTTTTTTTAATTTTAGTGCTGAATGCACATTTAGTTTTGGTCCCCTTAACAGAGCCAACCAGAGAGAGCAACACTCCTGAAACAAAATACCAACAATACTTTCACTGTGTGCTTCATCCTGAGGTCGGTGGCTTCAGGAAGAATCCCTCAAACGACTTATATAATAGGCCTTTTAGTTAATAAACACTTTGTTACATCATGCTCCATCTACTCTGCTATATCATCCAGACAATTGATAATATATCATATAAATTACTATAGAAATCAATTTGAGTGGGTCTAGAAAAGTTATATTTTGTAGTCGATGTGGTTCAAAAGATTCAATTTGTGATATGCGAAAAAACGATGGCAGCATTAGTTAGATAAAATGATTCAAATACTTTGAAGACATCACCCCAGGGGATGAGTCAAAACAGTGTGCTACTAAACTTTATCATGAAAGTAGCTAAAAGGATGTCTTTGGTAGGCTTGTTTAAAAACATTATTTTTGTTAGTTGTTTTTTTCAGTTTTAGGAACATTGTCTGTAAATCAATCTAAGAGCAGTATATGATGGTGGACCATCTCTAATCAAATTATTGCCCAGCTATGACACAATATTGTTTTGTGTCCAAGATACTTGGGTTGGGGCTAGAGTAGGTTTGCCAACTTTGGTTGCCAATATGAATAAATACTGTTGAAAATGATTAACTTGGTCGACCATTATCCCTCAAAGTACTAATATATGAATACATTTTGTGTGTTTGTATAATTGCATGCAAGGGTGATTGGACTTCCATCATGTGAAAGAACTATTTCCCAAAAAACTTGAACTACCCAATTTGTAATAGTTATTTGACCAGTCAAACATCATTAATCATCTGTGTATCAAGTTACTATCAAAACACAAATATCAATTTTAGAAAATTCTAAGCATAATGTGAATCCGTTTTTTTTATATCTTTACTAAAAGCTAGTTCTATAAATAGTACCCTTGTATAATTGTACATCACCACTTTAAAATCTTTGTTCTACAGTAAGGACATTCTGTTTTACTAGGCGCACAGTTCTCACAAAGTACATAATGTTGGCACGGTTGCAGTACAATGCAACGATCATGCTTTTGGCAAACTATACATTTCTTTGACTGTAGCTGATATATTACCTGTTGGAAAGGGAGGGAGAAATAAACATTAGTTGCAACTTTGTGTAAAAAGGATAAAAACAAAGAAATAGCCTACCGACTATTTATTTGATTTTAATTACCGGTGTAATATTTTTTTTAATGACAGAAATGACCCTTACCCCGTCTAGTAGCTCCAGGTCCTTGCGCAGCTGGCTCTGGATGGAGTGGAGCTTGGACAGGGGCAGCTGGTCCAGGTCCCCGTGACCACGCAGGAGGGGCGTACCGGGGCCGCGGCAGAGAGCGTCAAAGTCCCCCTGGGTCCCCTTCAGCCTGCGCTCCGTCTCCTCCCACCTCTGCTCCGCTAGCTGGCGCTCCGCCTCCGCCGACTTCACACGCTCCTTCGCCTCCAGCGCGTCTTTCTGGCACGCCTCGCACGCCTGCCACACGACAGAGGAGGCGGAACGTTGCGGCGCGAGGATGACTCAGTCCTGTGTTCCCCCGGTTCAAACCCAGCGCAGACCTAATCCGATCTAACCATTTCCTTTGGTTGTTGTTGCCGCCATGCCACTACAACTACATTTAGCATCCGAGATTAAATGGCGACATAATCAAATCCAACCCATTTCCTGCGATTAAATATGCTAAAAAATGAGACCCGGCTGCATGTTTCGTTGCATCATTGCTAAAGTTTGGAAAATCCAAACTTTGGCGATCCCTCAACGCTGCCAAACGCAATCGGATGAGGGAGGGAGGCGCTACTACCGACCTGCTTGACCTGGTGCCACGCTTCCTCCCACTGCTTCAGCTTCCTCTTGGCCTCGTCCAGCTCTCTGAAGAGGCGGGCCAGGTCCCCCCCGCCGCCGCTGCACCCCGAGGTCAGGCTGCTGAACACCGGCGACGGGCTGGGAGAGAAGTTGCCGCTCACAAAGTCCCAGATGCTGCTGGCGGCTCCGTTCAAACCTGGCGGGGAGCGCGGTGGGGGAGGGAGACAGTTTACCATGGGTGGTGCAGCCAGAGGGACTCAGTGAATCAGGACACAGGTAATTAAGGGGTAAGAAGACTAGCTAGGCATCGGGCTCAAGGTTGCCTGCAGGTCGATTGAGGTAAATAGACTCTTTTCGACAGGCGTATTCAACAAACACAGGTGGCGCACATAACACGAAGTTGCAAAGTTATCTCCTTTTTGCAACGGGAAACTTGTTGGGTAGTAGACTGATATACTGTCTCACAGGGATTTGATCAAATTCTACTATTCTACTACCCAGGCGCTGGTGCATAAAAAGAGCAGACCCATAATAAGTGTGTCGAATGATATCTGTATTTGTCCTCCAAGGACGCCACTGTGAAAAGGGTCTACGGGGAACAAACAGCACTGATAACATCTCAGTGAAAGGGGGTTTACCCAGTCACATCTCTTTATCATTGTTGGTTCAATAAGAAGAAACCCAGGCGTTGACATGGTACCCACCTAGGGAGTTCTGGGACGAGGAGGTGGGGGTTCCCAGGAGGCCGTGCTCCTGCTTGGCCAACATGGACGAGGGCTGATGGGGGGTCTGGGAGACCACCCCCCCGAGCAGGGACTGGGAGAGGGACTGGGACAGGGAGCTCATGGGCGAGGTGGAGAGCGATGACGAGGAGTTAAAGGAGGAGGAGCGGCCCAGGGAGCCCGGGATGTTAACGGGGGCCGATCCGGCGAGCAACCTTTGACCTTTGGGGAGTGGGGCGGGAACGCACAATGGGATTAGCAACAATTAATTTCATGGTGTGAACCTCAAAATCTAATCTTTTTATTAAGTTGAGCGTAGTCCTACTTGCAAACCCCACTTGGTCCTCTTGCTCCTCCAGATCTTGTTCAAGAGACGCAACGTTGATGTCACTGAAGTTGATATCTAGAGCCGAGCCTGCAAATGAAAAAAAAAAAGTATTATTATAATTACACATTAATCACATTTAATAAGTAAATGGTTGTAGGATCAGTAGGATCATTACACGTAATGTATACAACGCTTTTACCCAAAGCGTCTTATAATACCGTGTGTGCATGCAATCTTAGCCTGGGTGATAGCAGTGGGAGTCAAACTTCGTTGGTGCCCAGCTCACCCAATTGAGTTAGGCGGGAGAACACACACACACACACACACACACACACACACACACACACACACACACACACACACACACACACACACACACACACACACACACACACACACACACACACACACACACACACACACACACACACGTCTATATTTATCGTTTATATAACAAGCCACTACACGTGTTCCTTAACCACGTCGCCTTCTGCTTTGCAGCATGTCGAGGCGTGACTCACCAATGACGGACTCGACCGTGTTGCTCCCTGGGTAGAAGGGGGTGGCCTTGACGTTCATGGTGGACAGGGTGGTGGGCGAGGAGCTGTCGGAGCCGATGCTGGAAGCCAGGCTCGATGTGACGCTGGAGGTGACGCTGCACGTTAAGGGGTTCCCTGCGGAGAACACGGCGTTCTGCTGCCCAGGAAAATAACAGGACTGTTCAGAACACCATTGTTATGCGGGCGATGGCGAATTATAGCTTCTTTAGTTGAGATGTAAATAGAACAGCGGTAGGGATGAGGCTCATTTCGGAGCGCCAACGCCCACCGTCTGTTTGGTCTGAGGTTGGATTTATTTCAGCAAAGTGTGTTTTATATCCACAACATTATCATCCACTTTATGCAATGATTTCAGTATAACTCAAAGGGCGCTGTCACTGAAAGATGTGGTTCAAATCTTTAGCCATCCTCATCATCAGGGGGACATAATGATATACAACATCATCCATAGTGCTATTTCAGTATAATTTGAATATGCCAAACACTACACGTAATAGACGGATACTAACCTGCTTGTCTGAGTCATTCAGCTTTTGATCTCGATGTCCCTCATTCTTTATCTGAAGAAAAAAGACGAAGAAAAAAAGGCAGCCCTTTTAATAACTATTAATATGAATAGTGCACAAAACCATTACCGACATGGACATTTTCTTTGAAATTTGTTATCTTTTGAAAGTTTTATAGCTTGGCTTATTCATTTCTGCAAACTTTTAGAGTGGGGTTTGCAATTAATAAATTACCCGCATTCGTATTCAAGACCGTCGGCACATTGTTTATATAAGCCAACTACTAACTAGGTACTGTAACTAGACACACACAAACACAACTCCTAATTGGTGACACGACAAAAAGGCTCAACACAAAACGAGTTCAACTGACAAGGAAGAGGAACACAAAAAAACAACTCAAATCTAAATATAAGAAGGCGGGGCTAGGATATCAACTGTCCTCCTGAAACCAGAGAACAGTGCACCTGAATTTACTGTCCCACACCCGAAACCTGAAGTGGGGGATGGACACCCGCTCAGAGAGAGTTTGTTATCTTAAAAGTATATAAGTGCATGGTTACAATGAACTGGGAACTGGGTTCCTTTTCCTGGACACAATTAAGTGTGGTTGAGAGGAACGCGGCAGATATATTAGATCCACCGATCAATATAAAAAGGTTAAGAATACTAAAGGGTAGCGCAGAACACAACTGACAGCCTTATCAAATAAATATGAGAGTGAAAGCATTAAAGTACAGCTGACTCTAAAAGCAGAGGCAAAAGACAAACTTTCTGGCTTGAATTTACTGTTACGCAATACATTTCCGGAAAACATTTCTGAAACAAAACTCATGATGGCAGCTAGGAAAAGATCTGTTCTCATCTTCACCGTTTTTTTCCAATGCATGTCAAGCTACCAATTTGCAGTTTTTGCTTATAAAATATTTATGTTCAATATTCATCCCTCTTTTCTTTAGCAACTTTTGTCCCATTATGAAAAAGCACAGAGAGGGGCACATTTTCCATGCCCCAAATATCAAACCACCCAAAAAAAAACCAATATCTAGGTCCTCCAGATCAATGACTCGAAACCGCCAGGTATGTATGATGACAATAACAACAACAAACAAGCTACCTGGCCGTTGCTGCTGCCTGCAGGAGTGGAGGAGCTGCCTCCGCTGTTCCACTCACTGATTGGACACTCGGAATACTGCTGGGACTGGGAGCCGGACTGTATGGCGCTCAGCAGGGAGCTCATCGTCTCCTCTGCGGAGGGGATCCCTAGGAGGAGACACGTGCATTGTTTGAGGGCCCACAGTCTTAGCCTACACTCCACAGGGTTCAATGTTAGGTGTTTAGAAGGGACCCTAGTTTACTGCAAGGAACCTGTCGCGGCTCGTCAGCATGACCCCTAGTGGTCAGATGGGGGCCATTGATGTTTTTTTTGGAGGAAGGAATTGTTTTGCTTACGTTCCACGTGAGCAAAAGCACAGAATGGTCCTCTTGGACAGTAGCCAGTCTGCCTCATGTCGTTGCATTTAGTGGATTTGTAGATCTTAAAACAATGAGGCAATGAAGATAATCAGACAAGTAAGAGTCATAGTCAAATATTATTGATATGATAATAAGAAAAGGCTATTCGGTCATTATTAATTCCTGTATCGACACACACACAAACACACACACACACACACACACACACACACACACACACACACACACACACACACACACACACACACACACACACACACACACACACACACACACACACACACACACACACACACACACAATCTATGAAAAATCATGAAATATGACCACGATAAGATGCACATCTAGAATAATTTCAGATGTATAAACAAAAAGAAAGAACAGGATTTCCACAAATCCACAAAGAGTGTCAACAGCACAGCATATAAAAACAATGACCAAGCCTCCTGTCAATCAATCATTAAAGCATTAAATAGTCAATTATTAACTTAGCTGTAATCACAGCACAATGATGACAGGTTCGTTAAATGATTTAAAATAAACCCAACTCGTTCAATTGAATTACAAAGCAATAAAACATCAAATAGAGTGATATTAATATTAATGGCTAGAATGAGGTATTAGAACTCGTCCTTTCAGACAGTATACATTAACAATGTTATTGAAAAATATACATTTGTAGGATTTGTGTGAGAAACACTGCATTCCACATCCAAGCAATTACAAGAAAAAATGATATTATATTAGTTATAGTCCAGCAGGAATCCTATTGACCGACCTCTGGGTGAAACTGCTGCTCTGTGCGGGAGTGACAATACTGGCAGCCATCTCCACTGTCACACTTGGAGGGCTCGCCCCACTCATCCCCATGCTTCACATTGGGACAGGGAGTCGACCTGGGCGGGGGGGGGGGGGGGGGGGGGGGGGGGGGGGGGGGGGGGGACCGTCCGGATACCACACAACATCAACAACACCACCACAAATCACGGGGGCCTTTAACATTTGATCACATCCCTGTAATTTGAGTTTAGAGTCGAGACTTGGGTCACCTGTACTTGTATTTGCGGGGGTTCCTTCTCCGGTCTCTGCTGTTGTGATAGTGCGGGCAGGCGTAGCCCTGCCTGCACAGCCTGGGGGGCTTGGTGCATTGCTCCGTTTTGTAGTTTGCTAATACAAAATTGGTATCTGCAAGGAATAAGGCCCGTGTCATTCACCGACAAAGTGCACCGCGCAGAGTGACGGAACAACGTTTGAATGAACAGCGCGTGGGAGTGAGCGGACGTTGTGTCTCACCGTGCCATCGGGGGTCTTCCGTTAGAGTCTTCTCTATCATGGCCTGGCTTGCCAGGACACCAGGCTGGAGGTCTGGGATACCTTCGCCCGACCCAAGCTGCCCATTCTGGAGCGCCTCTTGTGCTTGAAGCTCTCTGTGGGACACAAGCGGATGCAGACTGCGTTAGTTCCGTTGGATGACACAAGTGGATCAAGTGCACAGAGCTTGTTTTACAGAAATAATCTCGATTCGGATGAGAACTCTCAAGTTATTTTTCAACCTGCACGAGCAGTTTATTAAGATGTCAAATCAGCTTATAACCCTCCTGACCACAAGACGCAACAACTTAAGCATGCTATCCCAGGTATGATCGATAAATATTTAAAATAATTTAAAATGATTGAGGTAACATAGGACCAAAATCGTCCGTGATAATAATGCTGACGCAAGGGCGGTTATTGACTTAACCCAACAGAATATTGTAAACTCTTCTTGGCTCCCACTTTCCAAAACCTTGACAAATCCTTCAATAAAGCCCCCAACTAACTGGCCGCCAACTGCCATAGTACTAAAGAGACCCGTTGAGCGTATTCGTTACAGACGGTACACTGGCCATTATATGCGTGCCGGGTTACTGTTGTGTATGTCGTTGTGTGTCCATGTCACCTGATATCATAGACCGGGGGTCGGAGGTCGTGGGGCCCATGAGCAAACGCACAGTGCAGACCATTCTTTACACAGTGCCCACGGGCGTCCGTCTCGTGTATACACGTCCCCGTCTTGTAGTAGCGGAGGTGGTACTTGCGCTCTGTGTCACCAGTGGTGCGGTGTAAGTACGGACAACTGAAGAAACCCAGGACAGGAAAGGACAGAGTTTGTTTGTTAATGAGTTATCTTCAAAACAAACACAACCATGCAAATTAAATCAAGAATATAGGCAATAAGTTGTGTCCGGCTTTTGATTAATAAAATGTGGAATAAAATTTTGATCATGTATGAATCCTGTTGAGATATCAACATTACAGAAAATGTGATGCTGTGCTGCACATTTTCCTGATGTGCTGGAACTTGTTGTTACAGTTTCCTGCTTCAAATTAGATAATGACAGCGAGGAATAACAAGAAAGAAATAATTTAAAATAACACCATTATAATTGCATATCATTGGAAGACATTTGTGATCGTGCGGTTTTACCAGTATAATGTGAGCACTCAGGAGCACACAGAGTCAAAACCTTCCTCGGGCTAAAGAGAAGTAAGCCTCCGGAGTTCACACAATCTTAATTTTCTGAATAGCAACAGTTGCTATAGCAACAGATAAGGTCATACAAAAATAGCAGTGATTCGTAGTAGAGGGATAGTAAAGACTGCAGCAGATCATTCAGGAGTCAGTCAACATTTACTTAAAGCTTTGTGGAGCAACAAAGCCCGTTTCCAATTCCAGATGTGCATAGTTGTGGTGAAATATAATTGAAAAACGATCCTGCTCTAACGGTATGGCTAAAAACTGTAATGTAGTCTAGTGCAGTCAACATGCTTTTCGGATAATGATTCAACTGTATAATGCATATTTCATTGTTATAATAAAATAAACCGTGAATATGGAACACTTGTGTACAAAGTAAAATACTCATTTGAATAACAAAAATAATTGGAACAATCTATTAATATTTCAGTACATACATTATTGTAATTTCTGTTTCATTGAGATATCATTTACCCAATCATACGAACATGATGTTTCTGTTTTGGCAATATCAACTAAAGACCTTTTCAGGAAACATAGCATTAATAACACATACATGTGTATATCTTTAAGGAATAACAACGGTTTAAGTCAATTGAAAGATTGTTTACATAATATTTTTGGTGACTCCCCGAAAAGTTAAATGACCTATACTTGGATTACAAAGTGAGTCAAAATCAACAAGAGCTACAAACTATATTTACTTCCAAAGTTCTATCTCTGACAAAAAACATTGGACTCTGAAAATAAACTTTGTATAAGTCTTTCTGATTAAAGCGACGCTTAGATTGAAGGAGGCACTGCTTACAAATGCGTCTGTTAAACTGCGGGTTAAAGAAACACATGGTGGTTTATCAATCATGTTAACCTGATGACTTATACAAATATGTGTTCTGTCCAGTAATGCAACAGTTGCTTTACCATCAGAAAACTCACATGTTCAGGGGCCAAGCACATATACAGTGTCAGCACAACACGTTTCTGATTCAGATTTTCTAGATAAATGTTGGATTTAAATAAACTGATAAAGAATCAAAGAAACTGAATCAAAAGGCGGAAACTAATGTTAATTGTGTTTCATGTACATACGCAAAATAGGTTCACTTTCATAGATTATTTATATGCATAATTCATTAATAATTTAAAGCAAGACTAAATATTGTGAAACAGCCTGCATATATTGCTTTGAGAACATTTGCATGGCAGTCTTGGGAGAAAATGTGTTGCAAAACAGAAACTTTTTAGGAAATGAAACTACATTTCATAAATGTATTGTACAATCGTATGGGTCATTGGTGGCATTGTACCGTTCATAAAGATGCATTCAAGTAAGAATGATCTACGAGTTATATATGCTGACAGCAAACGAGCAAGTATGTTTACATTCTAATATATGTTGGCCAAACCTAAATCAGAGTCCCCTCAAATTTCCTTCAGCACTCATGCTTTTTACAGTATGTAGGCAATTGTAGCAAGTTATTTTTGTGGGGCTGTTTCAGTGAGGAGTGAAATAAATTTCAGCAGCACTACCAAGGGGTTATTTAACTGCATAGCAGGGCCACTGCATGACATAGCAACTGAACAAATGGCTCTGTTAAGGTATAATCAAATGTAAAACCAAGGGTTCATCTTTTTGACTACAAAATAACAAACACAGAATTTGCTTCCTGAGCTGGGCCACCCACAGCTTATAATCTACATTGAGGTATCCTCAAACAAATCTTAAATATTTCCACAACAGGCAGGTGCATTGGAATATTTTGTTGATTTACATGATGCTGATTTTGCCATTCCATTACCTGCTGGCTTATCTGACCAAGTTATAAATAGTTGTAAACGAATGGCCCTCCACAATACCCATATAATTACTGATAACATTTTTCTGTGTGGAACATTCCGAATGTTGTGGAGAAACAAGATTTCACATGAAAGTTGGACTTACTCGTCTCCATCGGGACATATGCCTGTTGTCTCGTCATATTTTGTGCAATAAACATCGGGACTGTAGTTAAAAGTCCCATCTCTTCTTCGTATGGGCCGTCTTCGCCGCTGATTAAGAAAATGCCAATGAAAACAGGTAAAGGGTCTATGTTGCGTGCACTTGTGCTGGAGGAACAACGGGCACTGTTCTGTTCTGAATTCCTTCAAATAACTGAAATAAAGATGAGACTTTGTTAGTACTCATTCCTTTGCACACATTCGTTTGCAAATACTCATTGACTGTGACAAAAACAAAGAGTCGGACAAAAATAGTAACATTTCACGTTGTGTTGTTGTGGATGCTGCTTCAGGTTTACCAGCGTGTATTGGCCATTTACAAAAGTAGTACGCAGCGATTCGTACGTGACACTAGCAGAGGCGCGCTGAGCGTACGTCAAGTAAAGTGCGTAACAACAAGGAAGGAAATAAGGCCAAGCTATTTACAAGCAAACTGGATAGCGAGTCAATGGCTAATCGTTTAGCGTGGCAAGTTCACGCTTCGCACTCGAACAGTTATATCAATGCTAGATCAACACCGTATGGTAATAGTAAAAGTCAGAATCAACTAGTCGCTTACATTTTATTTTATTATGCGTCGAAAACATTATTGCTGTCGTGGTATTTGCTAATGTAGATAGTCACAAAGCCAAAGGAAAGCACCATGTTCAACGCAGAACAAAGAGTTTCACCAAGCAAGAATTGTAAATGCATTGTGCTGCATGTAAAACGATCATATACGTTACATATTGCCAACAGAGTAATTTTCTGCTGTAGCTTTACTTACGTATAGTGAGTAGGCTTCTCGGTTTGCGGAGAAGCATTGGCCGCCGTTTTCGAAACCGACGGCATTTTCAGTCAAAACAATCCAATACGCATGCGCGTCATCCTGCTGCTTGCATACCAAGCAGAGCCCGTCCCCCACGCTCCTAACAAGCAACGTGCGCCCTGTGTGCCTTTCTCAATAATTATTATCTATTTACTGGAAGGCCACAGCAGCCAAATTCATTCTGTTTAATTGATAATTATACGAAAGCGATTGTCGTTTATTCTCTTTGATTTATGGAGCTTGCTTGTACTATAGCCACTTAGTTTATTTTTCTGTTATTTGTTGTGCTTACTGTTTGTTTATTCATTTGCTTGGGTCTTCTGACATGCTATTTCCTCAGCAGCGACAACTATATATTTAACAATATTTAGCATACATATGTTTGTGTGTGTGTGTGTGTGTGTGTGTGTGTGTGTGTGTGTGTGTGTGTGTGTGTGTGTGTGTGTGTGTGTGTGTGTGTGTGTGTGTGTGTATGCGTGTGTGATTGCGCGGGTGTTTGTGTGCGTAGTTGCGTCTGTTCACGCTCCAAGACACGCAAAGAGGGTAAGGGAAAAAGAATATATGAGTTATAACTTATCTGAATATATCTGAAAATAAAAAAACAATGGAGTCAACTTGTTTGTCATTGAATTTAAGTATGTATTATATTGCAGCACATGTAGCCTATATGACGACCCCTTTCTTTGTCCTACAGTATATCTACTAAGCTTGTCTATTCTCAGCCCTTTTGCTGAAAGGAGTATTAATACACTAATGCAATTATAAATCGGATCAATTATTCAGCTGTTGAAGCCTACGGCGTGTGCTTCTTTGTAATTATGCATAAAGCGTGGGCTATCTTGTTGTAATTACTTTGACTTTCTCCAGTACCCACAGCTTTTTCAGCCTGCAGTTCTGTGACCACACAAGACCTTTGCCGTTAAGGGTATGTATGCCACACGCTTACATCAGAATGGCTCAAGCAGGAATGTTGTTTTAAGATAGTTAAGTTAATTAGGCTAATTAATGGTAGCCTTAATGAGTTTCTGAGCCTTAGATTCAGCATTAAGTAATTTTACATTGTGTTGTTCATCGAACTGAAATCCCTCCTTTCCTTTAAAAGGGTTCTCATCTTTTATTTGTATTCTTATTATTAGTCACTAGAAGTTTCCATTCAAAGCCCCCCTTCATTGAGTTAGGGGAAGCATCTCATGATGACCTCATCGAGAAAGCGAAGCCCCATACTTTGGATGAGTTGATCAAATTGTGAATATCCAACTCCTCAAACGTCAGCGATGGCCAATATGTTCTGTGGAGATGCACACGGTCAGTCGCGTGATGTCCTGTGAATACAAGAAAGGGGAAAAGTCGCCACCATTGTCCCTTGCATGACGTCAGTACCCACAAACCCTTAACCTTACGCTGTAGTCCCAGCTGTTAACACAGTCCTCTGTAAAGCCCTTCTCACAGTGTGTGTGTGTGGTATGTATGTTTGTGTGTTTGAGGGCAGGAGACAGGGACATGGAGGAAATAAATTATAAAATATAGAGTTTTCCACTGCATGGTTGAACATGCAGTTCAACCATAGAGTTTCTTGGTTTTGAGCTTGTTTAAAAGTTTTACAATTTTGGTATTTTTGCTTGCCAGAGTTTAAACAAATACTGGCCAAGTGGCTTTAATATGTAACCCTACATTATTTTACCTGCCAAATGGTCCGATCTATCGGCCATTGGCTGGGGAGCCTTTTTTTCCATTGATGATATTCAGAGGCATCCTTTCTGTTTCTGTTGCTGTCCTAATTTAACACACCTTTTTGGAATCCAAACATCCCATAAGCGTCATGTACAAGCCTGTCTGTCACTCTCCTCTAGAATTCAACATGCCGTTGCATCAGGGTGGCCCCGGGTGGCACCTACCCTACTGCCCCCCCCCCCCCCTCCCCCCCCCCTAAAATAATGGTTGGTCGAGTTCTCATTCTGTGATGTGAAAATTCTCCGCACTGCACTGCAAAGGCTGTGTTTTCCCCCCTGTGTTATCAAGGGCCATCCCTATTGAGTCAGTCTGGGCACGCCACTGAGCAGTAGCACCAGCGTCACAAACAAGTAGAGCATCAATAAAATGGCATTCTCAAGGCAACAACACCACCCTGTGAGAGACTTTCCCAGGCTGCTTGTTACAGCTGGAACAACATGCTCGAGCTGGAGGTTTTCTCATTGCAGACATCATCAATAGCTGCCTGCTCTATTAAAACAGCAAACACTCACTGCTCCAAGACCGCAGAGCGATTTCAACTATTGGTTAAGGCGCAAAGTTATTCACCCAGGATGTGTGAGGCTTCTCTTGTTGAGTTGTGGAAACAGTTCAAAACAACCCAAATAACTGAGTAAAGTGGTTGTCATTTGGGGAAATACAGTCAATGGAAGGTCTACAGTTTGGAGGTTTGGGCTTTTACCTATACTGGTATGATGTAAGTTGTGTCTTTGTACTGAACCTATCACCTTGCACCTTTGTTGAAAATTGTGTTTCTAAAGAATAAAACAAATCCAACTTCAGAATGAATGGATTTTTCTTTCTGTACCAATTTAGTCTGTGGAAATAAAGGCAAAACTATTTACTCTAATGGGCTAATAGCTGCAGTGAAAATTGTCCTGGAGCTGATTCTCATCTAGATAATCACAACGAATTGTTCAAACATTTTCATGGTGGATGTGGAACACTTTCTTGAGACAGCTTCCGGATCTATAGACCCATGGTTTATAATACCACCATTAGACGCCTATAGAGTTAGACGTCACAAGTTCACTCTGTGGGAATTTATGGTTTTGGTGATGGCCTTGAGTGTCTTGTGTTTTAAGAAGCTCTGTTATACAAGTGGGCAGACTGAGACACTAACATAAGGAAACCTCTACACTGCCTACACATAAAGACGTTAACTACACAAATGATCATGAATACTGAATTTAAACCATCGTCTCTAGAACACTTAATGTTACAATCTATAAATTCAACTTCGAATTTTGTCCAGTGGTTTTATAAAAACACATTTATTTCTAAACAGTATTACAATAAAGATTGCAAAGCTAGGCTCAAAGTGAGCGAGAAAATGAACACCATGTCATTTGTCTTGTCTTTTCACCAATGGCAACTTAATATGAACTTAAACCAAAGGCACATACCCCTAATGTTTGATTTTAACATTTGTTCAGCCTGAATAGGTTAACGGAACACAAATCAGTGGCCGATTCAATAGAAAACAGCAGTAGACGCAGGGAGAGGACAATAGGCAGTGGTGTTTTGTACTTGCTTTACATCCCTCCAATATACCTGATGTACACATTTGTACGTTACAATTAAGAAGTGGAATATTTCCTGTGTCATAATATAACTTCACTTTTTCATTTTTTCAGAAATGAAGATTGCTCATGTTTTTTCAACCTAACATCACTTTCCTCTCAGCATTGCTGTTTGAATGCGTGACGTTAAACAATGTCTGTTAAGGACAACAGATCGCAGCAGCTTTCCATCTTCTCGGTGGAGTAATGTGTTTACACAGACCCAGTCCTCTTGTACCAAAACAACACCTGCCTCTCTGCTGCTCTCGCTGCACACTTAACAGGAGCTGACAAGTAGGGATCGTGACAGCGGGGATCTCAGCCAACATTTAGCAGACTCCTATATTCCTTCCTGTCAGATGAGATTAAAAAAAAAAAACATACAAAAAAAAACTCCCATGGTAACTCTGATCTCTATTTATAGCCAACTGTTTCTTTGGGTTCTTCGTTTCCATTCGTGATTCGTTCGTTTTGTTCTGTAGAGTTGTGCAGTCATTAGTGCACATTAATAACTGTAGTTACTGATAGTTACTTTATTGAACGGCTGATGGTTGAAATCAAAGAACTACTGAGCAGATAATAAAAGCAGGAACAACTCCAGTGCATTACGCAATGACCCAGACTCACGTTGCCCTGTTCTTCAAAGGAAATAGAATAAACCAAATGTTAATGCTTACCCTTTTTGTGACCCGTACTTTTTGGTTTATTGATCTTTAATGCATAAACATATTTACTGAAGATTGAGGTTGATTTGAGGTTATTTTATGGTCATGATTTAATCCCAGCAGCGGCTGCAGAAAGAATAAGAACTAACAATGCTAGCATGATAATACTTTTTAAATTAATTTGTTTAGTTAAATTTGGGGGCCACATGTCTTTGTATTCACCAAATAGAACTAGATGCACGTGAAATGAATAGTTATAAACAAAATGTCACAACCTCTCCACAATGCTATAATTAATTGTTGTAGGCAACCTTTATATACCTAGGGGATACTTTGACATTTGCACTTTGTCCAATGGAAACATTTTTAGAAATACAGTAGCTTATACCGATTCCGTTTCTGTAGTACAATAACAAGAATCAGATCATCTTGTGCTATCGTATCTTGTTAACTGTTTCTATTTGCTTTTTAGCGTCACATAGCAGTGAATAAAGCATTCATGGTTAGCTGCCAGCTAACATTTGTGCATTTTCATCAAGGCTCTTCGATGATTTAGGATGCAATAAAAGAAAGCGACATGTTCCAAATCGGGTTCCTTTTAATGAAGAACAAAAAATGCTTTTGTTACTCCAGAAAACAGAGCTTTGTCCTTAAGGTGTCTTTAATTGTCACTTTAATCCACAGTTTCATTCACTTCATTCCAGTTCTCGCTCTTTGCACCCTAGGGACTCACACCTCGGACACCTCGCTCCTCACAGGAAGGTGTAAGTCGAGCGTGTGTTGACAGAAGCGGTTAAGCACGGACCAGCTGGCTTTACGCTTAATAAAGAGCCGCAGCTTATCCCGGAAGGTCTCACCGAGGAAGCTGTAGATGATGGGGTTCAGGCAGCTGTTGGAGAACGCCGCCAGGTTCACGATGTGGCCCGTGAGCGGGTAGTGGTGCCACAGCGTGGGGGCGGTCGGCTGGTCTGGGTCGGCGGCGCCCTGCAGCAGCTGGATGCTGATGAACACGTTCTCCGGCAGCCAGCAGATGAAGAACACTAGCACCACCACCAGGATCATGCGCAGGGCCTTCTGCCGTCGTGGCCACAGCCCCCGGTGCTTCTGGGCCTTCATGAGGACGCGCACGATCAGGGAGTAGCACAGGCCGATGACGGAGAAGGGCACCAGGAAGCCGATGGTCACCTCCAGCCACTGGATCTCCGACACGTTGGCGAAGCAGAAGTGAACCTCGCCGTTGTGCTGCGTCTGCACGATGGCGAAGGGCAGCAGCGTGGCCAGCAGCGACGCCGTCCAGATGAGGCCGCAGCTGAGCTTTGCGTGGCGCATGGTCCGTAGGGGGCTGCTGCTGAGGGTGCCGGCCAGCGCCACGTAGCGGTCGAAGCTCATCCACGTCAGGAAGAAGATGCTGCTGTACATGTTGACCTGCAGGAAGAGGGACATGAAGGTGCAGAGGACGGCGTAGTCGTAGTACTTCTCGTTGAGGTTGAACACCTCGATGAGCGAGTCGGCCACCAGGATGAGGTCGGCCAGGGCCAGGTTGACGAAGTAGAGGTCGGGGATGGTCATGCGCTCGCGGTGGTTCAGGTTGACCACCAGGATGAGGATGTTGCCGATGAAGCCGATGGGGAAGAGGAGGATGGTGTAGAGGCAGGACAGGAAGAGGCCGATCACGTAGTACGGGTACGTGTCCGGGTTTTCAGTCGTGGCGTTGTAGTCGTACGAGGTGTTCAGCCATTCCGTGGCGTTGACATAGATCCAAAGCATGGAGGTGGTGTGCTCTTCCATGCTGACGGTGCTCACAACGTTGTGAATCATGGGCCCCATAAAGGTCACCTACAGCGGCTACATTGTTGAACTGCAGGAGTTCCCAGATTGGTTTGCGGAAATTGAGACTCATTTATGCTGTTTTGGCATGCTGGCACACTCCTGTCATGGGAACGAGGGCATTGTTGTCATGGCTTGTTTGGCCCCCTGCATCAATACTAGGGTTCGCTAAAAAGTGGCCCACTGTCTGAACGTCGCACACAGCGCAGAATAAGAAGATGCTCCATGTCTTAAAATAGCCTCATCCTCCACTTACAGTCTCTGGTTAGCCTCACGCCGGCCCCGTCTGCCCAAACTCACACACCTGCGACTAGGGGATGGACTTCTTTCTCCGTCTCAGTTGGGTCGTCTGCTTTTCACATGTTCTGATTCTAGTGGTGGATTGTCTCTTCAAGTCCATGTGCATCTTTATTCAGCAAACCTCGGCCAGAGACAATATTGCAGGGACACCTGAGATGTACAGTGGAAGGAGGTGGGGGGGTCGGGGGTGGGGGTGGGGTAGGGGGGGTAGAAAATGATTTAAGGAAAAAATAGATAGATGCACACGCATGCACACACTTGCAGATACTTCGAAGTAATGGAAGCCTAATGGCACCACTCATCAAACTCAAATATGCCATGCGCGTTTATCGTACCATTGGTAAATTGTCGATTTTACACCGCACATGCATAAACTGTTGAGTGAGATTTTTCTAAGGCATTAGACGGTTGGTCACCGGCTAAGTGCATTAAAATTCAAGCCGCACACTTAAACAGATGCATTGAAACGCTCATGTGAAATCCCTGAGCGAACCCTGGCTCTTTCTAACGAGCTTGCCCCAACTTGATGACTATTAATAGTTGAGATGTTGAGAGAAAAAACCCAACACCTCCCTCACAAACATGTGCACGGATGAACCCATTTGCCAGAACGTTGTTATAGCATCAGTACCCTTCTTTTGCTTGCATTTCACTTCTGCATGCAAGGCATTTGTTTTTATAGTTTTGTTTTGCCTAACATATAGAATTGCTATACTGTTGAATGACAACAAGCCGTTGACCATGTTTTGAAAAGTAAGTAGGCCTTCATTGACCCAACATTTGTTGGAAATGCAGTGTAGTTCTCAAGCAATACCGTTTTGACATGCAATTACTTAAAGGGTAAAAAACAGTTACAGCTGTTATCAATACATATTGAGACACCGCAGAGTAGGTAGGTGCAGTGGTAGAGAAAGATGTGAAAAGTTTTCTTTTAAAATGTAATCCCCATTTCTTCGAAGCCCAAATCAAGTGACAATATTTTATTTGCATTTAATTGCTTCAAGTATTAATATGAATTAGATAGGAACAAGTTCAAGACAGATTGTGACTCCCTATAGTAACTCTGGTTACCTGAATCAATCAAGTTAGCCTTGTAGCAGCAACAGTACCGGTAACAGCAAGGGGCATCGAAAAGCAGTACTTACTTCTTCTTCTACAAAAAAAATGATGGTGATTGCTACCCTGGTTGTTATATCTCTGATGCGGACGCCGAAGTAGTGGCACAGATTTGTTAATCCAATGTCCAGCTGATGCTTTCTCTCTCCCCCATCCACCTCCTTCTGTTTGGCCCATCCCATCCACTGAGAGGGGAGGGGGCCAGACATGAGGGAGGCAGAGATGGACAGAATGATGGTTTGTAAACCAGAATTTAATAGAGAATCTATTCCAATTACCTTTAATTTCCCTCTCGTGCGTTATACTTCCTCCTTGTCTCCAGGTGTCCACTTAAATCAAACAAAAGAATAGAAGTTCATAGAACTAGATAGATAATTGGAGGGGAATGCTTTGAAATGCAAGTTGTTATGTAAATCATTTATGTTTTGCTTATATTTTATTCTTATGGTTTGTCAATCCATGAAGACCTGTTAACATGCATACTATATGTTACATGAATTAAATTGAAGACGGTCAATTGCATTATGGGATGACAAAAAACACATTTCCATGTCATTTTGAATATGGGACATAGTGAGAAGGAATTGAAGTTGGTCTGGCATGAACTGATAAGACATAATATAATATGACATTTGATGCTGTTATATGACATGATATCCTACGACATGATATGATTTATGTGCTCTGTTTAGCTCTGATCAAATTGTCCTGTTCTCTAATCTTCTCCTCCTTCCTTCTCTTGTCTCTTCAGATGAGGCATAAACACCTGTGTAAGCTACTGTCAATTCGGGGGAATGAACCGATAATGTAGTGGGGCTGCCGACTTGCCCCCCCCCCGGGGAATAAACAAGGAAGGAAGGCACAGGAAGGAAGCATGGAGAAGGTTGAGCTTGGAAGGATAGCTGGATGGGTGGGTGGGTTGATGGATGGATGGATGGATGGATGGGTGGATGGATGGATGGATGGATGGATGGATGGATGGATGGATGGTAGGTATGTGATGTGAGGTTGAATGGGTGGGTGGATCCAACGGTAGATGGATAACGGAGTGGATGGAGGTGTCTGTTTGGATGTATTATTGGTTGTATGGATACATAAGTGCTATTATATTAAATGGCCTCTAATGTGGCTTTTGCTCCCAATCTACAGTCAAAACAGAAACATTGAAATTTTCTTGATGTCTAGACTGGAGAACAGATCATGGGTCAAGAGCTCCAGCCGGAATTGTCCAACAGCGACCATGCTTCATTTGAAATGCTAATTCAAGGGATGCCGGATTTATGAAGGAGTATTATGGAGGCGGAGGCCCAGACAGACAGCCTTTTGGATAAAAAATATTCATAAACCCTATGAACATTTAAGTACATTTTATTATCATTTGTTTAATTGTTTCAAATGTACATAGACAAAATGGGCCATCATTATGAATAGATTAATTGCTTTATGATAATTTCTTAATTAACCTTTATTGTTGCATATGATATCACGGGTATGCAGATTGGATTTCATTATTTTAGGCGTCGACCTAATGTCTGACGATTGCGTATGTTGTAAGAAGTTGACCACTAGGTGGTGCACCAGGACAAGTCATGTTTTTATATGTTCTGGCACATTACAGCTGATGAATAGTAATAATAATAATAATAATAGAAAAGGCAATCAAATAGTAAGCATGTGTTGGTTGGCACTGAAAGAAATGTATTTTCAGTGCCTTTCAAAATAAATTATGCATCCTAATGTTACATGCAAACATTTAACAGTCAATGTTAAAACACATGATGGTAGCCTTAACCTCAGTAGAATATTCAAATAGCCAACATGATTTTGAATTGTAACCGTGTGGACAAGTCCTTAGTGAGCCTCATTTTTTTTGCAAACATAAAAACTGATTGAAAATACTGATTGCTACTAACCCTGCTCGAAATGAAAGGGCTGATGTTTACCACCCGGGCAGGAACAACAAATATTCACCGCCAAACCAATCAATGACCAGCACAACATAAACCATTCAAGTTTTGTTTGTGTACAAAATGTGGCATCACACACTTAGTGGCTAGGAGTGAGAGTGAAAGTGGGAGGTCTTGAATGGTTACACTGGGGAGGGGAGGGGGGGGGGGGGGGGGGGGCAGAAAACCCTCTCATCTGCCTCCACTTATGAGTGTGGTTCTGGTTCTGAGACCGGCTCTCTATACGCTGTCTGCTGCATGGAACTTTATACACAATCGTTCTGATTGCCACCAATGATTCCTGTCCGAGCCATGGTCAATATTTTGCTGAATCGGCCACTCCTCATTGTCTTCTGCGTACGTATTTATTTATTGTTTTACTTCTCTGGCACAAAGGAGGGGAAGAGGGTAAGGGATTGGGGTGGGTTGATGGGGGGGGGGGGGGGTGGTGGTGGTGGTAAAGAATACGGGTGTATTGTATTTCAAGCATCTGCTCTGGACTAGTTGTCTTCCAAGAACTACGACGATGGGTGGGGCGAGAGAAAGAGAGAGAGAGAGAGAGAGAGTGAGAGAGAGAGAAAGAGAGAGAGAGAGAGAGAGAGAGAGAGAGAGAGAGAGAGAGAGAGAGAGAGAGAGAGAGAGAGAGAGAGAGAGAGAGAGAGAGAGAGAGAGAGAGAGAGAGAGAGAGAGAGAGAGACACACACACACACACACACACACACACACACACACACACACACACACACACACACACACACACACACACACACACACACACACACACACACACACACACACACACACACACCACACCAAACAACTACGGGGGTCCCCTTGCAGCCTCTGCTTTGTTCTACAGATTCAAGGTGATAAAAGATAAAAGATAAATAAAGTCTATCAATGACTGCTTTTTGAACAAATATAAAATGTACTCCCTCTCAGGTAACCCACACCGATTTCTTTGTCTGTGTGAACAACCCCGGAACGGTCGACATACAGACATCATGAGAGAATCTGGGAAAAGCTTATTTTTCAAAGCTAAACCCATTTGGATGGTGATGACGGAGCCGTTTTTGATCGCGGCCTTCAAAACTACATCTAACACAAAAACGGATACGGGCCTGGTTTTTTGTTTTACCTGCGGTAACAAAAGACCACCGGTGCCTCTGGTTCCTGAGCCAAAACTGGTTGACAGCCAATTGAAACAAACATCGGTGCAAAATAGCCTCTCCTTCATAGGTGGTCTGATGTTTTACATTGTGAGACACTTCATACTGTAAGCAGCAGGAACTGGTTGAACCGCTGTAGGGAAAAAGAACAACATTAAATCGCAAAAACACATTCAAGTAGTGTGAATCTTGGCCGGTTTTACCGTTTCCCTCCCCTTTTGTTACACAAAAAGACCACAATACACTTATGGCCTGTAGACTTATGCATTTTCTGTTCTCTTTTCATATAAAGGCCTTAGCTAAATATATGTCTCTTCCTTATTTCTCCTTTTCAGATCATAAATCTGTTAACTACGCTTTTCCAACTAATTCTAAAGTGGTAAAATTAAGGCAGTGACCTATTTGACCTCACAGGCCTTTTGCTTTTATTCTTTTTAAATAAAATAAATGTGTGCGAGATGGTGTGACGTGTTGTGATTTGTCCATTGTCAAATTAGATGAGAGCCTATCATCCTATACATATAGGCCCATCGTTTTACAATTCCCAGACCACCATTTATATGTCGTGGTGCTAGACATCAAATTGAGTGAAGAGAAGAGCGATATGTTGGCTTTGGCCCAAAAAACAGACCTTCTTTAGGAAAGGTTTCAATATCAAAAATCTTTATTTATGAGCACATATGGGCGCATATGATCCCTAGCACGTTTATCGTACTTGCTGGGAATCATATTAAGCAAGAACTGAATAATTCCCAAGAAATGCACACTTGATGGCAAGAGATCTTTGTCTATGTTTGCTTAAACTAACGGCTGTAGTCACGTCAAGGCCTCATAAACTCAGTTCTGGGAGGGAAACCGTCACCATGGCAACTACTTTCAATCCACAGCATTATCATATCATTTCCAGATGTAAGCATGTATAATTCAAGACCTCCACCTCAAGTCTGAGCTCTGCTGTTTTCCTCTTTTTTGGTCTGGCTTTGAGGACTCGCAAACACTGCTGTAAATACCTGTGGAAAGTTTGCGTCGCCGAAGGCCTGAACAATCCTTTTGGAATCTATATTGAATAATCCTTTTGGAGGAATAAGCACCTGAAATGACATGGCCAGCCGTGGATTTGTTGCAGCGAAAGCTCTTTCACATTTCTCTTTCACAGCCAAACCTATTCAAATATTGCAGGAAACGTGTCTTGCGAATGTACAACTTCATGATGAAAGATCATCATTGTTGTCCAGGCTCCATTGTGCCACATTTCCCTCCCCCCCCCCCCCCCCCCCCCCCACATCTATCACACACAAACCCTCGGATTGTGCGCCTTCAGATACGACACCAAAACAACATTGTGTTAGTTCAGATTGACAATAACACCATTGAATTGATGTTCCCTGAGATAGACTAAACAATTCCCAAGCATGGCTGGAATGCTGCCGTTTCCCTGCCCTCCTTCCCCCCCCCCCCCCCCCCCCGTTCTGAGTGGCGTGGTTAGGGGGGAACTCGCCACAATCAATCTGTTGTTTGCGGTCATCGGAACTGAGAAAGGGGTCCAGTGGTATCCCCGCCATTGCACACCATCTTGAAGCCCTACATACAATACGTACTGTATGTGTCCGTTCCATGAGTGCTCAGGGAACAGACACATACGGTGTGCGTTGTGTTTGTTGCGAGACGGTGGCGTGCATATATACAGTACATTACAGTGCCCCGTTAACACTGTGATTCCACAGGTAATTACTGTGTATTAAGCAGTGTAATGATGTTTAACAGCATGTAGTTCATATGCAATAACATATGTTGCTTAAGGGTGTAGTATAGGGTTAAGGGTTAAGGTTAAGGGTAGCCGAAAGAGCAAGTTACGCTCTGGGGAGTGGTGAGGCTGTTTCATAATGTTAGTACATCTCAAGCTGTTATAGGTTGTTACATTGTTTATAACATGTGTTATTACACTGTGCCAAGGCCACTGGCATAAAAAGCATAAACAATAAATGTAAGAGCGCAAAGTACAGTACTATTTGTACTGCTGAGCAGAGATGGATGAAACAGGAGATTAGATCCGTCCCGTGAATGGTAACACTTGGAAATGAAAGACACAGAGCTTAGGAGAGGCCTGTGTGTATTTCTAGCAAAATTACTGTTGGTTGTGTGGTGGTGACATGGATTTGTGAGAAGGATCAATGCTAGCATTGTGCTCCACAGCAGTGATGCATTAGCTTATTGAAACCGCTTTGAATAAATGGCCCATTTATTCATCACTTTTTATCAGACAATAACATATGAATATGAAAGAAAACAGGGCTAGTAGATAGGATTTGTACGTTTATTGTGTAATCAGGTCTTCGACTCAGTTGACAGTTAAAAATGCTACAGTATCTACTGTATAACTTTCTGAAGATAATTTATTGAATTATTTTTTAAAAAGGGCATGGTGTCCCCTGGTATATCTCTAACACACTCTACATACACACTTTCCGAGACTTTACACACAGATCTTGGACACAAAGCAACCGATCAGAATGTGAATTTGTTTTTTGGTGAGAGCCATTAGTGCAGTGTTATTTTTCACTCATTTTCATTTAAATATTTTGCAGACATTAGTTGTTAAACCGAAGAGGAAACTAATGTATGTGATTTAACCACCTTTCAAGGGAACTTTACACATTAGTGAAGGCCCCTCTGGTCTTCAGTGTATTTAGAGAGGTTACAAACTACGTGATTTGTTGATAAAATGATTATTTTAGGGATATGTTCTGAAGGTATTGCATGCGTCCAAATAATAGATGAAATAGATGCAACATGTTTAGTGCCAAATATAAAGACAACCTGATATAATATAAAGACAACCTGATTAATGATCACTGGGGGCCATTATGATTAAGGCTAAAGACGGAGCCATCATTAGCCTAGCCTTGTAATGTTTAATCAATACTTTAAATTGCTCATTCAATTAATCTATTCTATTGCTTAAGAGCATACATGTTGAACTGCTTATCAAAAACGCAATGTGTTAAGAGGTCCCAGGCATCCTCAGAGCTGTGGTGTAGGATTGACACGATGTGGAAGCTTTACAATGTGGAAGCTTTAACACACCTTAATCATTGCCACTGGGATTGAACTTTAAATTAATGATTAACTGTGTTAAGATGATCTGAGATAGTACGGGAACTGTCCGAACTGTTATTATTTTATTGTGGCCTGCTCGAAGATACAAGCATGACTGATTCAAGTCACACCTCGAAGAACCAACAAAACAGGAACCATGACAAACATTTAATGCCCGTCTCAAACACTTCCTTCATTACTTCATCACATGATGCTTTTCTGTTTGCCAACTTCACTTTTTGTAACCATGCAAATTTACGAAGACGCAATCGTTCTATTGTAAGTGATGTAAGAACAAGGGTTGGTTATGTATTGTTAGCAGCTCAGAAACGATGCGTGACTGCCAATCTCACTCGGTGGTCAGCAGCAACACACAAGTCTGTTTGACAGTCGTGAGCTCTCTTGTTTTTGTCAGCAAAGAAGTCCTCATAGGAATGCAGCCATTTTGATCGACAGAGCGTCTGCCACAGGTTTTCTGGGGTCAGCCAATAAACCCAATCTTTCCACCAGGGAATGTGCTTGCCATGCAATGACAATAAATAAACTGGCCATCCTCTTTTACACTGTTTACAAAAAAATATTTTATTATAATGAAAAGCAGGAATATATCTAAATTGGGAAAATGTCATAGCATATTTACTCATTTGTTTTTAAACTAAGTGGGAACATTCCTTAGCTTTTCCCCCCATGCGACATGCTGAATACCCTTAATCCTTCCAGCAGTGCTTTCAGTTGTTACGATGGCGCTCTCTCTCTCCAGCACAGCGGTTGCAGGTGTTTGGCAGGTGATCCTCTGTGCTCGTGTGAAGCGTTCTCCTGAGTTTCTGAAGTCAAACAGTCCCGTCTGCATGTCTCCGCTACGCTGCTATTATAAGTGCCTTTTTACCCCCCCCCCCCCCCTCCCCCATTTGAACACGCGCTTCTCCCCGAGGAGCATACAGTATAAACTGTATATATTTGTGTATATTTATAGCTTAAGAGTTTCATTTGATGCTTGACCGAGGTAAGTGTAATCAATACAAATTGATCCGGTGTTTTTCATGTCTTCACTAGTTCCAGAACTAGTAATAATAGTTTAACAGGTGACGTGATTTCATCATAGATGGCTAGAGGTACGGCGGTTATGTTTGAACCCCAGATACACACATCCTTGTTTGAATCGTATATATTCTATCTATATATATATATATATATAAATCTGTCTAGATTTCTAAAATGGTGTGATAATACACTGATGCAACAATTCTGAAAAAAACAAAAACAATGACAGTTCTGTCCATGCGTGAAAGAAGATTTCATACCCTCTGCATAATTCAAGTTCCTGATTGTAGCTCCTTTACGCTACTACTGGCATATATAGCCATATACAGATAACAAATGGAACTTCAACACAGTTGTCTTGTGCATATAACAAGGTGTGTGTGTGTGTGTGTGTGTGTGTGTGTGTGTGTGTGTGTGTGTGTGTGTGTGTGTGTGTGTGTGTGTGTGTGTGTGAGAGAGAAGTAACCAAAGGGAGAACTAAGATCTAAGGCGTACAAGTCGGCAAGTAGAGTTCCCTTTCCGGTTCTAGTGATCAAGTGTCATAGTGGAGCGAGCTTTTACCTAGCTAACGGACGACAGAAAAACAACACAGCACTTAGTGGTATTTAGCAACTTAGGTACGACTCTCCGATCAGATACCCCTCATATGGTACGAGAGCTCAAATCAAGTTCTGGACGACGGTCAACGACACAGGAAATGCCGCTCTCAGCAATGTCCGCTTCTTTCACAGTCCACAGCAGCAGCAGGAAAGCGCGACAGGATACTGGCTCTGTAAGGGGGGGGGGGGGGTGGGTCGGGGATGGGGATAAGTGCCGGCTAGTCCAAAGAGAGACTGGGGGGTTGGGGGGGGGAGAGGGGGATGGGGTGGGCTTGGTGGGATCGGACCGGTCTCGGAGCGGGGAGACTCACGTGACCACCTGCTGCACGGCGGAGCGTTCGTGGGGGCAGGCGCGCTCGCGGCCGCAGTGCAGCCGCACGAGCAGCCGCTGCAGCTTGTGCGAGAAGTTCTTGTTCATCTGCCGGTACATGAGCGGCATGGCGAAGCTGCTGGAGAACGCCATCAGCTCGGCCAAGCACCGCAGGAAGTAGTACACGGTGAGGCCCGGCCTTCTACTACCGCCGCCGCCGCTGCCGCCGCCGCCGCCGCCACTGTGGTTGCCCGGCGCGCCCACCACGGTGTGCACCAGCAGCGTCATGTAGTAGGGCGTCCACAGGGCGAACTGCACGCACACCGACGCCAGCAGCAGCCGGTGGATGGACGGGTCCAGGCGCGCCGAGTCCTGGTCCAGCGGCGTGGACTCCTTGCGGATGCGCAGGATGAGCGCGAAGGCGTACAGCACGGCCGCCGCCGGCACGGCGTAGCCGATGAAGATCATGATGGCGTCGGCCGCCTCCTTGTTCTGCATCTTGGAGCACTCGATGATCTTGGTGGACACGTGGTTGCACACGTAGAAGAGCAGCGAGGAGAAGCTGGTGAGCACGGCGCCGCCCCAGATGAAGCCGCACACGTGCTTGGTGTTGTACACGCTGGACATGTAGGTGCGCGGCAGCGCCCGCTCGATGTAGTAGTCCAGGCTGAGCAGCGTGGTGGAGTACATGACCACCAGGGAGGAGACGTTGAACAGGATGAGCAGGGTGATGTACACCTCGTTGTTGTACTCCCAGGCGGGCCAGCGGGTGAAGTGCGGCCCCAGGAGCTCAACGGGCGCCACCAGGTTGAGCACCAGGCCGGCGATGGCCATGTTGACAAAGTACACGTCGGGCATGGTCATGGACGCCTTGTTGGACAGGTTGACGGCCACCAGCAGGGCGTTGTAGCACAGACCCACGGGGAAGCCCACGGCGAGGTAGAGGACGGAGAACGCCGACAGGATGAGGCCCAGGTCCTGGCAGAGCTGGTGGTCCGCGTCGCTGGCGTCTGACTCATTGTGGGCCATGCAGCTCCACATCGCTGAGAGGGTCCGCGGAAGGCCAGCGTCGTGGGGGGGGGGGGAGGGGGCTGGAGGGGATGGTAGACTAGGTGTCACTGGAAGAACAGAGAGAGAGAGAGAGAGAGAGGGAGGGAGAGAGAGATAGTGAGAGAGAGAGAGAGCGAGAGAGAGAGAGAGAGAGAGAGAGAGAGAGGAGAGGGAGAGAGGAGAGGAGAGGGAGAGAAAAGAGAGAGAGAGAGGAGAGAGAGAGAGAGAGGGAAGAGAGAGAGAGAGATGAGAGAGAGAGAGAGAGAGAGGAGAGAGAGAGGAGAGAGGAGAAGAAGAGGAGAGAGGGGAAAGAGGGAGAGGAGGAGAGAGAGAGAGAGGGAAGAAAACACATTAATAACGGCACATTACTTCACACAGTCCATCAAATAGGATGGCCTTGTTTGAAGAAAAAAATAAAAACATGGACACAGCAACAAATCGTGAAAAACAAATAACCGAAAGGGCAAAGAGAAGCCGTAAGGACTTGGCACAGATTCGATGTCCAGTCTTTCTCCTGGGACCTTCGGCATGGTGGGTTAGTGCTGACATGGGGAGCAGAACGGGGTTACTTTGAGGAACATTCCTGACCACTGTGCCATTCTGTGTTGCCCAAGTTTCCTGTGTCTTGAAAGACTTGTACTGTAGGGCTTTGTGTGGTAATAACAACGAGTCACTCAACAATGGTGAACACTGTGCCTTTTTCCCCTTCTCTCTCTCCATACAACTGAATTCAAAACTAAATTTGATTCATGGGTCTCGCCTACTTTTGTGGTTCTTGGTTACAACTCTGTGAGGCAAAAGGAGTCCCCTCCACTCACAGTGAACCCAGCCGCGACATGGCCATTATTACCTAATACTATTAATCCCACCTCACTGGAGATGACTCGACGAGCATGAATGCCTCACAACATGTTTCACTGGGCCGCCACAACCTTGTAAAAAACTTTTTTTTTTCTTTCTCTTTTCAACACTATCCGTTGCAAAACACCATCTGGCCCCATGTGGAAGAATACAAACCTGGATTTATTTTCATTCTTCCTTTCTTTTTTTTTGGAACAAAAAGAGGGCCAATTTCTCTCTCTGTCTGGGTCTGTTTCTCATTCCGTATCTCTGCCTGTATTGTATTTATTTCTTCATATGCGTCAGCTAGACGGCGGACAGAGGCAGGGCGGAGGATGTGCGTGTAGCAGGCTTTCCCGCTTCGCACGGTCAAGCGAAAAACAACACAAACGCTGAAGCCTCTCTGACTGAACCTGCCCGGGTCTGCTCGGGAACGCTCGGACACCAACGCCCGGACCGAAGCGTTTCCGCAGAGCGGAGGAGGAAAGGGTGGGAAGAGGGCAGGAGGTCGGGGTTTGTGTGGTGGTGATGGGTGGGTTTATAGAGAGTGAAATGTGAACCGGGCTCTGGCGAGAGGTTAGCGAAGAACGAGGGGCTGGGAGGTCGGAGTTCAGGGTGGGGTCGTGGAGGGAGGGGGGGCTGTTTAGTGGCGCTGAATCCGATACATGGGGAACCACACTGAGAGGATGGCGAAGGAAGACGTTGGTCAAGGGGGTATCTGGTTTCATAGCCCGCTAAACATGTGTAGCAGCCCCTGTGATGAGCTTTGGCATCTCAAGAGGACGATAAACCAAAATTGTTCAGATGTAATTAGCCATGGTGAAAAAAAGGTGTTACATCGCATAGGGAGATAAGAATATTAATAACACTGGCGACATGAGAATAGCATTGGGGGACATCCAGTGAATAGATTTCAAATTCAAAATGTGGTGCAATTGGTCACCAAAACAGTACAGAAACTTCCAGAAAGCTGCCTTTATTGTTTCCCATGCACACTGCAGGCAGGCATTGTTGTGTACAGCAGGATAAGTAAGGAATGCCAGCAAAGCAGAGCATTCTCCTGTTTGACTTACATAACACCCGTACAGAGGTACTGCTTGGCCTGAAGACTCACCCGCACGTAGCAAACACACACACGCACACACAAACACACACACATCCGCACATACACATCACCCACACACATGCACACGCACACACCCACATACACACACACACAAACAAAGCCGCACGTACACATTACACAGACACACATGCACTTGCACACACACACACACGTTCCGAGCTGGATAGGGTCGAAGATAGTTCTGACTACTCTTTAATAAGAAACCCCTGCAACCTATCCCCTGGGAACTATAAAGCCCAGCCAATTGTAAACACGCGCACACTATTCGCACCAAATCTGACTAAGGCCAACTTGGTTGGAGGCACCTGGCTGCCTCTGGTGTTATTCCAGAGAGCATGAGCTGTCTCGGAATACCGCTAGTTGCCTGGTTGTCCCGGCCCCATCACCTGCTTCCCTTTGGGGATCTCTGTGACTAATCAGCATGAAAACGGCTTTGGAGTGGAGTCTATTTAGTTTCTGCCTCAACTGAGGTGAGATTTGTGCAAAGGGGCTCGTCCTTGTTGACTGGCTGCCTTGCATTTACCTCGCATTGAAAAAAAATGCTATTATGCATTTGTGGTTTGTCGGTGTTGAATGAGGCGTTGAACCGTCCATGTATGACACGTTTCCAAGTAAAGCAGGAAATCAGGGCTGTACGAAACATAGGCGGTCACCGCAGAGATTGTGATTCATGATTCACACAGTGCTTAGATCACGCTCCTATTCTATCCTATTTGTGGTCAGATAGTTATGCACGAAATCCCCAATGTCGCAATCACAAAAAAGTGAATTTGATGTCTTATCAGTTTCCTGTCTTTCTCATGGGCGCATACACTCATAACATGGGTGGGCCAGGGTGGGAATCGAACCCGTAACCGTGGCAGTGTTGGGTCTATTAGTTGAGCTGTAACGTCACCAAAAAAAGACTACTTTAAATGGCCAATCATCAGCGAGGCATGATTTATTCATTTTCTTAAACGCCTGCCATACGCATACAAACACAAGTCTACGACGGTAACACGGCTGGTGAGGAAACCCCGCGTGTGAACTTCCCTTCACACCGTTCCCGGCTGTCAGCAACAGTTACGCCCACTCCCCTCCAGACGGGCCGCGATCAGCACGTCTCGGCCCCCCCCCCCCCCCCCAATGTGTACCCCCCACCTCCTCCCGAAAGTGTTTTCACTGTCAGTTGAAGCCAGATCCTGGAGCTCTGATAGGAAGATTGTGATAGAACGGGAACGCCATCACCACCACCCCCCCCACCCCTCCCACTCCCATGTAACCTTACGGGAATCTATACCGAGGCCCTTCTCAGAAGAGTGATGTCACATGATGCTGATCTGCGGTAGTGAGTGTGTGCCGTGTGGAGTGCAGTCTGAAGGAGGAACGATTGCATCGAAGTTGAAACCCACGGGTTTTCCGTACCCCCTTTAACCGACCTAGGTAGTTGATTCATTTACTTTATCTTTTTAGATCAAAGGCCTGAGTACATCATGCGCAACGGTTACTAACAGGTCATTATTGTGTTATGTATAATTCAAAGGTCTTGTTTAAACCAGGTCTATACTTTGCCTCAAATGAGGTTATACAGGTAGGGTCTGATTTCAGAGGAAATACCTTGTTATTATATGGAGGGCTCCACTGCCAAAATATAGATGTTGTTGAAAGGTGCTTTGAAAAAGCCCCAATTTAACTGCCCAATACATCTTTGGTCGAGATGAGAGGAAGAGGCCAACAGAAGCCAAATCTATAAACTAAGTGCCCGTAAATGCCCATGATTTATTTATAGCATCCAGAGTTGTTTCCTGTTCCATAATTCAATGTTGATGATCTCTAAACAGGTAGGCACCATACAAAGGTCATAATAGCTTCCTTCCCGACTGGCAAAAGAGAATAAAAAAAAACGTCAACAGTACAAACAGGAACAAAAGTCACAGATCAATGGTCAGCACAAAACAGGCTTAGTAACTTTAAGCCCCCGCGCACGCGTCCCTGGGCCACTAGGTCACATGGATAAAGTTAAGGACGTTGAACTATTTGGTCGGGCAGTTGTTTCAACAGAGCTGTTGCGCAGAATAAACACTTCTTTTTTTTCTTTCTTTTTTTTACATCTCAGGACTTGAATGGATAGCTTTCCAGCCACTGATCCAGCCACTAAATGCTACCTTTAATTGGCACTTAATTAAAATGTTCACGCGTGCCTATTATGTTTTACTGCATAATGAAACGAAGCTTAGATTAAGACTAAAAACGTGTTACTACAATCCCAAAGATAAACAAATATGGAATGTGCACACGATTTGCTTTCCTCTACACTTAGTAAGCTCAGTTCTGGTCTTGATTCTGCTAAACTCACAATGTATTAATTGGTGACATTTTCTTACTGTTTGAATTAAACACATTTATATGGATCCTATGTTATAACAATTCAATAGCAGTAGTAGTAGTAGGCTAGTAGTAGTAGTAGTAGTAGTAGTAACGTCACTATAATTTTCCTTGTAGTCTGCATGCATATTCTGTGACAGGACGCTTGTCGTTTACCATGAGATCCACATTTAAAAAGGCTCAACCCACTGCAAACAATAGGAATCGACTTGCTTTTTCACTTGAGTATTTCTTAAATTGTAATGTTGAACTTTAACAATCAAAACAAATGTAGCCTGCCCTGCAGCCACTATAAAGCCGTCAAACGTCAGTAGAACCAGTCTAAACTAAAACAATATCTCGGCAGTAACATTACCCTCTTGCCGTGCATGTAACGCTGGGAAGATTGGGATATTCTGTCATATGTACTATGATTATACTACTACTACTACTACTACTACTAGTAGTAGTAGTAGTAGTAGTAGTATGATAGGCTACTATCACTTTCCCATAACATTTACAACTGTTGGCATTACACACGACCATCTGAACGCATGGAGAGCTTTTCAGCCCCTAAAGCTTTTAACAACATACATAACTGTAAAGACTACTACATTTGCTCATTAATAACAACAACAAAAAACGCAGCAAAACTTACCACTCAGATATTTAGATCGTAATGCCAACAGATCTACGGCGGCATTGGGTTAGATGTAGCGTTTCCATTGGTAAAACTCCGTTGCAGCATTTCAATAACAGTCGAGAAACTATCTTTATTCTTACAAGCGACCAGAAAGGGAAACTACAGCGCTACATGTTTAGTTTGAAGCGCTTTCCTCGGTCCGCTTTGCCCATCGGCTGGGGCTTGTTTTCGATACGGGACGGCATATAGCCTACTACTTACTGGGACGAGTGGTGCTGAGCGCTACAGTGTATACACACGTGACCCTCCCCCACTGTCTCCTTGATACTGGGCTGGTTCTTTTTTGTCGATGAGGCCCGAACGGCCGTTCTGTGTTCTGATTGGTTGCAGATTGTGACCGTGGGGGATGGGGGAGCCGTGCGGAGGGGAGGATGAGGAAAACATTTCAAACTTACTACAATGCACTTTCTACTGACTTGCAATAGTTTTCCCTCACATCCATATCGATATATATTTTGTAAAGATGTTTCTTACCCTATTCGCAGCCAGTGAGGAAATCGGCTTTGTGTGTGTGGAAGTTGAAAATGAAAAATGCATTAGGTCAGTTCATTCATGCCTCAATGCTCTGGAAACGTGCACAAAATGCATTTTGATTCACACAGCACAATTTAACTTAACATTATGAATGTGCTGATGTCAAAGCATACACAAATAAATCTCAAAAATCATTGGTGAATCTCTATGGATCTTTTCAGAAATGTTTATATCATACCAATTAAGTTCTAGTTTGTCCATCAAAGACACAGTAGTCTATTTGTCTATTAGTTGTAGACATTTTGAAGATCAACATTACTAATCCAACTGTGCATGATCATAACACCGAAAAAACGCCCTTTGTGTTGTGAGGATCCACATCAACTTTAATAGAGCAAGCCGAGTTTCACTAAGACGATTATGGATTACAGATTGGCCCATCGGTCAACCCTTCACTGTGTATAGCTCACCTCATCCTCCTCATCCACATCGTCATCCTCCACAAGCCACCGAGGGCAGCTGGGCGCAGGACGAGATCCCCATGGCGATAGGGGATGTTGGATTGGATGAACCTTTCCTGGGTGTGTGCGGGCGAATCCTCCTAGGGAGGGATTCATGGTCGGCTCAAGCAGGGATTGTGTGCACCGTGATAACATCAGGTCTGCATTAGTGCTCTCGTAGGCTGAACCGTTCTTTAATTTCCTGCACAGCCCCCCCCCCCCCCCCCCCCCCCCGGAGGGGCAGGAAGGACAGACAGACAGGCGGAACCTGGAGCTCAGGGGCGCAATGGTGACTGTCTGCGACTCCGAAGCCGACGTGTAATCACATGAGGGATGGCGCTCATTCATATCGCTGTCGGGATCAACGGTTACCCAGAACCGAATAACAGGGAACTACAAGTCTGGTGTACGGATGCAAGAGGCATGGCTTCTTTGGTCTTAATAGGAAGAATGTACAATGACAACACACACACATACACACACAGACAGACAGACAGACAGACACACAGACACGCACACACACACACGCACGCACGCACGCACGCACGCACGCACGCACGCACGCACGCACGCACGCACGCACGCACGCACGCACGCACGCACGCACGCACGCACGCACGCACGCACGCACGCACGCACGCACGCACGCACGCACACACACACACACACACACACACACACACACACACACACACACACACACACACACACACACACACATATATACACACAAAGGCACACACACAGACACAACCACACATACACACACACACACAGACAACCACACACACACACACACACACACACACACACACACACACACACACACACACACACACACACACACACACACAGACACACACACACACACACACACACACACACACACACACACACACACACCCAACAATACTTCGACGGTACGTAATGAAATTATTGTTATAGATGCTGGGTGTCATCTCTTCAGTCTCAGATATTCACACACTGACTTTCAACGTCCTAATAAGCCTCCCCAGAGAAATGAAAATGAAAGATGTTATGCGATGTTACAGATTACAAGGTGGATACCTTCGGGTTTCTGAAGATTGACCGTACAAATTGTTCATTTGTTATCCACTCCCCCTGGGTGTTACTGAAAGAATCCTTTGACAAGAGGATTGATCCACTATGTTTTCATCACTGTTGAGTTAAATAAGAAGGAAGGCGTCAATGTGTGAATGTATCTGATTCTACGCTTGTGGTTTAGTTTCAGTATTATCAATTGCACATCTGCAAACCTGATACAAAATCCACTAAATCTGTGCTGTGGCACCATGGGGAAAAGGCCTTCTTTGAGTTTCCTGCCTCGTACAAGACAAACGGAAACCCTGCGTAATTAAATGTACATCCGCGTTTCAAATTAGATTGTGGTGGAGTGTGGAATGAATGGGGTCCTAGCCATATAGTCCCTCGTAGCAAATTACAATGGAGCCCTGGAACACGTGATCTTTGTCTTCTTAAAGCATTATCTGTAATTAACTGGATCTTTAATTACTGGGCTTGTGTTTGCATGCTGGGCTGCATAAGTAAGTGATAAGAAGAGCATGCGACTGTGTCTCCCTTCATGCATTGTCTCCATGGGACCAGCCTTAGAACGTGTTTCCATGTTTATGTTGTCAGCCAAATGAACAAATCAAGTATTGACTTTGAGCCTTTCGTCAAACGTAATTATGTTGTTATCACAGCTAATGATGTTTTCATTGCAAAATGCCATAGTTCATAATTCAGAATACAAACACATTTAGTCTAAATGTCCTTTGGATTATTGGAACAGTATGCTTCTCCAGGTACCAATTTTTAACCATGACACATTAAACAATTAATTTATCCTGTTTAATCGTGGCATGTTCAAGAAGATGCAACCTCAATACCTGAATAAGAACTGGCATGGCTGACATTATGAAACATATGTTATCAACATACGAGTTGTTGCTTTTCCCAGTGGGAAGGTTTAGAATGTCTAACATCTTTGATGCTTTTGCATTGGATAATATTACAATCATTTGTCATCACATCTTACATTGAACATTATTCATCCGTTTGTGTGTAATCAATAATCCATGTGCCTGCATGTTTTACGGCTTACATACACTTACTGGGACATGGATGAGCACTGCTTCAGTTTAACTTATGTTGAACAATGGCATCTTATGGCTTGATAATCACTGCACTCTCAATTATGGCGTACACATCCAATATTCTCTGATCACACCCTAATCTCCTCAATAAAGGCGGGAATTAGAATAGGAGAAACAGAGAATATACTCATTCAAGGATGTTGCTGTGAGGAATTGAATTCATATCACTAAATGCTATTCCATTAGTGCCAAGAGGTTCTTTTTCTCAAAATGTTTAAGATTGACCTGAGTAATCTAATTTAAAAGGTGATTTTGCAGTTCGATTACCCAGTCCCCACATCCAAGCCGACGGCTTATGGAGTGTGAGGCTGTAGCTCTCTCGACACAGGGAGAAAGTGAGCCGGGAAGGACTCCCACCATCCGCCACAGACGTAGATCACAGTTTATCCCTAATCAGGCTCTGAGATCTGTTGCTATTTGTGGCAGCAGCACCCATGTGTAGTCAGGCCCTGCTGGCCAGCCTTAACCTCGTTCTAAGGCCATTAGCCGTTCACAGAGACATCTGTCTGTCTGGAAGGTCGGCGTGCTGTCACTTTCACGCAGATTTCCACCGAAACAATGGTCGTCATTAAAAAAAAAAGATTGGGCGAGATCACAAAGAACATATTTTTGTAATCAAAACCAAAAATGTCGAACTGCTCTTTTTGACCCTGCTTTCTCCATGCAGACTATTTTTGGTAAGTCGTAAAAAGATGATGGCATTTATATGGAATTTCTGATGGTATCAAAGTTCAAGTTCAAACACGCACACACGTACACACGTTCAAACGCTCATACAAGCACACATACACACAAACACACACACACACACACACACACACACACACACACACACACACACACACACACACACACACACACACACACACACACACACACACACATACACACACACACACACACACACACATCAATTTAGGAAAACACTAGTGTTGTTCTCTGCGCAAGCCCATTGAGTTCAGATGCCTTGTCGTTCACATTAAGCTCATTAACTCTGTGGTGGAGATTATGGTCTGTCGTAGACCATAAGGCAGCCACAGCCAGTGGCTTTTCTCCAGATAGAAAGGGTAAAGAGTGAAACTTTCCCTGCTGCTCCCCACAACGCGGCCCAATGGAGTCCGCTTGCACGCCTCATTAACACACAAACTGTATGGGATGATGACATTGGTCTCAGAGTATGCATGTATCTCACATAGTATCGCGGAAGCATGACGCACTTTGCATTATTTCGATTGTGAAGGCATTTAATTTTGTACCTAATTGTTGTTTTATTGATTTCAGCGGGCACATAGAAGACAACGACCGTCATCAAACATTTGTGGATGGATTTGGATGGAATGGATTGATTTCATGGATTCTTTAATCCAAAACAAAACTTTCGAAACAGAAAACGTGCTCACACAAATAAAAAAATGTGAGGAAGAAGAGAGGCTTTGAGGAAAGCCATGTTAGTTCTGAGAATGCATATATTCTCGAAACCAACATGGCACATGTTAGTAACATAGCACAGTACAGTGACTTGATTGTCACTTTACTTGTACTCTTGTACTTGTACATGTAATAAAGTTGAATCGGAATCGGAATATACAAAGCAAAGTTGACTGCTTTGGTCCGTAAGCGATGACTAAGAAAACACTGATGCTACTCCCCGACTGGGCTGTGTGTTGAGCATCGTGATGCAGACAGCGCAGCCAAGCTTCAACCTAGCCTCTCTTTGTCTGGCTGATCCAAGTCAACAGACTGGTGGCTAACGCTACGCTAAACTCAGGCCCTTCATCCCACCAGACCTTCTTCCTGGATAACGGTTTCCGATCGTGGGCCAAAAGGGAAGCGTGCTGTTGGAGCGCTGCATGTGTGAGTACGTCTGCTCTTCAAGGGACTTTTTATCCGGGAACAGATCATGACGTCTTGGTCGAGTCCTACGCCTGTTGATGGTGCAATCGCATGTGTTTTGGGATTTGTTGGATTTGTGTGTGTGTGTGTGTGTGTGTGTGTGTGTGTGTGTGTGTGTTTATTTTGGTGTGTGTTTGTGTGTGTCTGTATGTGTGTGAGTGTGTGTGGGTATCATAGCCTATATATGTACAGTATGAACTGTTCTGTAACATAATTAGATTGTGGAGAAAAACACTAGGTAAGTCTTTCATAAACTTAGACCTTTGCGTTTCCCTGCTGGTACCAGTGATACTTTGTTATATTATATATTTTTAATGATGAACTTTTGCCCTAATCCGCTTCTTCAGTTTGACTCATTTTTTCACCAGAGGATTCTACTTCCTTCATACTTTGCAAGGTAAATGATGCCCTTAGCATCTGGGTTTGCATTGGGTTTGTTTCATTTTTTGCTTATAATCAAATCAGCATTGTGGACCTGCCGTGTTTGACACCCGGTGTCTGAGTCAACCAGGCCGACCGCTGATTGATACAAAGTGTGTGTGCCAAAAGAACCGCTTACGCTTAGATTCAGAGTACACATATAAATAATCCCAACATAAAGTAAAAACAACCAATGGACACAAAGCCCCAGCGATTCGGTCTGTGTGAAACCTGTTTAGTTTGCATCCAAGCAAGCAAAATACAACACGACACATGACCCCACACTGGAGTAATGACCCTACGCTGGAGTATGAAAGGCACTGTGTGCCTTTCATACTCCACACTCCACAAATAACAAGACATTACTCCCATGAAGTCATCATGCTCCGAGCGAACACCACCCTTTATACACGTCCAGTGAGGACAACCCCGCTCAACACTTATTTTACCCCCCTTCTCCGGCATTGCTACTCAAGCAACAAGAATTTGGCTGACGCTGCACATGTCTGCGTGCACGCAGGCTGATCCACGGCCCAGATCCTTGGCCGCAACCATGCAGCGTGCGTAAGTGCACCGCATTCCTAGAGTAAGTTCACTCGGCAGATGTTTTTTGTTTTTCGTTTATTCTAGGGGGGGGGGGGGGGGCGTGTCTGAGTGCCTGGAATCCTGGATCCCGGAATTGAGGTGTCTTTGGCAAGACTTTGTGGAAAATCCCAAAGGAGGCGGAAGGATGTCTCTGGAAAAAAAAAAGAAAGAAAAGCAAAAGCAACGAAAACAACGAATCAAAGCAACTCTGGCCGCTCTCCACCTCCGCGATGCTTTCCTGGGTGAACCCGGTGTCGCCCCCTGAAACCGATCCTTTCTAATAACATCCACCTCAGGCCCACCATTAACAGAGTGTTTCTACGGCGCGTGCCTCAGTTGCGCTTCCCTTTCTCCGGGGAAATCGAGAACCTTTTTTCCACCGTAACTGAATACACTTCTGACCCGGAGCCATTGACGTTCTCTAAATGAAGCGCAGTAAGCTGGTCGTATATTATGTGGGGATTTTGTGTGTTACAATACATCGCCAATGGGGTCTGATGTGCTTTAACGCGGTCTCGTGGTTCTCTCTGATCATCACAGAGATGGCATTATTGTTTGGTTTAATCAGGAGATAGACTACAGACGCATAACCTTATTGAAAGCACAACACTGTAATTAGCAATTCATGTACTGCACCAGTGCATATGGGTCAGTTCTGTAGTTGATATGAAATCCAGTACTTGTTTTGAGCTTTCATTTGATCTGCCTTATCAGGGGAGGCCATGTTAATCTGCTTTCACCTAATCCTGTTAAGAATGTATCGGGTTTAAACCGTTTATTGTATAAGAGAGTCTTGTTGCTTTTTTCCCCTGAATCCGAAACCCTCACTCATAACACTTCTACATAGAGATTTTGTTTGGTACCCCAACCACATGGTCATCTGCTACAGTTCTAACTCTATTAAAATGACGGGCAACGTGCAATAAACACTCCCGTTCCCCAGAACAAAACTGTTGCCAAAACAAGACGGTTGGATAAGAGAGTCTGGTTCCTTTTTCCACCTGAACCTGTAACCCTTACATAGAGATAGTTCTCTATTAAAATAAGACAGGCAGCGTGCATTAAAACACTCCTCTTCCAGAGAGCAAAACTGATACCAAAACGAAACGGATGACAGATAAATAAAAAAGTGAATGTTTTCGAGACAGATCGATTCACTACAACAGGGGGGGGGGGGGGGGGGGGGGGGGGGGGGGGTGGGGGGGGGGGAGGGGCCTTCGCTTGTGGGGGGTGCGGGGGAGGAGAGGGTTATTCTAGCGCTGGGGTTCCAGCAGATGTGGCGGCACCGCTGGAGGGACACAGCTCTGGCCCAGGTCTGGCCCCCTTGATGAGCAGATAGCAGAAGGATTAGCGGGGGCTGTTGTGGTGGATTGGCAAGAACACTGGAAGGCTGTTCACACACAGCTGTGGCAGGCTTGTGTGCGTGTTTGTGTGTGTGTCTGCGCGCGTGTGTGTGTGTCTGCGCGCGCGCGCGTGTGTGTGTGTGTGTCCGGCGTGTGTGTGGGTGTGTGTGCGTCTTACAAAATACTGCTGGCCTCTGCTCCAGGTCTGGCTCAGTTCCCCAGACCTTTCCTAACAGACCCCCCCCCCCCCCCCCCCCCCCCCCCCTACACCTCTCTCCCTCTCTCACTGACCTCACAGTTCAGAGAGCTCTTTGGACTGCCGGGACAGCGGGGAACTCCTCTGGAACGAGATGAAAGCTTTTCCTCCGAGGAACGTCCTGCCGCCGCCTCTCCTGGGGTTTATCTCCGGCCTCCCACAACACTGGCTTCAGGAGTGTAATCCTCTTGATGTGTTTAGGTGTTGTTTGCTCTTCCGTCCGGACGGACGTGTTCGGATAGGCGTCGGCTGCGTCTGTGGGGATTCTCTGTGTTCAAGGCCATCAGGTCATGATCCCAAATGTCTCAAACGTTCTGACCCATTGTATGGAGTTGAGGTTCACACCTTACAAAACATGAAATGTTGCAATGAGATGAAGAAAAACTTCTAGCTTCAGTTTTAAACATGGCCTGTCTCTCGAAAGGCCTTGTGTGCACCTCATTTGTCTTTTAAAAGTCCTTGGATTCACTTCGCTTCACACTTCACTTTGTCTTCTGAAAAGCTTCAAGTTCACTTCACATGTCTTATGAAAGGTCAAGGACATCATTCGTAATTCCTTGGTCCCAGGACCATTCGTGGCTGGGGTTCGGTCCAGGGGAATTCCCCAAGCGTACCTCTGTTAAGTGTCTGTGTGGTCGTATGACGCAACCCCCAAGTTGTCTCTTCACAGGTGTTAAGCACGTTTTTTATGAGATCCTAGAAGGATCTACAGTGTAATAAAAAGAAAAATACCTTAGCTTTAGTTGGGTCGTTGTGAACGTGGGGCGTGTGTTTGTGTGTCTGTGTGCATGTGTGTGTGTGTGTGTGCATGTGTGTGTGTCTGTGTGTGTGTGTGTGTGTGTGTGTGTGTGTGTGTGTGTGTGTGTGTGTGTGTGTGTGTATGTGCATGTGCTTGCGTGAGAGTGTTTCTGTGTATGTATGTGTGTGTTTGTGTGAATGACTGAGAGCCATATTTGAGATAAAAAAGTGCTTTTTATAAAAATACAGAAAATTGTACTGCTTACTGACTTTTGATAATTTCTGTTACTTCTGTACGATTAATTATATTCCATATTTTTCATTTCACACAGCCATTGGTGATTGCTGTACTTTAAACACATTACCCAGATTCATGCCTTGATGACATTAAATGGGGACTCTAACCCACTGTTAACACAAATAAACCACAAGCTGGTCAGAAAAAGACCGTGGCTCACTAAATTCTTTCTAGAATGGACGATTCAACAAAAACAACCATTTCAGAGCAAGGATCGTGTGTGTGTGTGTGTGTATGTGTGTGTGTGTGTGTTGTGGTTTGGATACCATCCTAAGCATTTCCTTCTGCGTGGTTAAATCGGGCCTCAGTGTGACTGACTGGCTTCATGTCAACACCTTGTGGTTTACCTCCCACTGTGTATGCGTGCATATCTGTGGACGTGCGGCTTTTGTGTGTATGAGTGTGTGGATATTTATGCACATGTCTGCTTCATTGAGTGCATGAGTATGAATGTATGTGTGCGTGTGTGTGTGTGTGTGTGCCTGCTTGCGTGTGCATGTGTGTGTGCGTGTGTGTATGTGTGTGAGTGCGTGTGAATCTGCGTGTGTGTGTGAGTCCGCGTGTGTCTGTATGTGTGTCTGTGTGTCTTTAAGTGGGAGCGTGCGTGTTAATATGTGTTTTTCATTTGCACACGTGAATGTGTGCGCGTGAGTGTGCGTGTGTGTTTCGCACCCATCCATGCAAGTTGCGGTCATCCTTTCGTGTCTCTTAGCTTTTACGTTTTCCTCCCTCTTCTTATTTGACTTAAGCACAGATGAAAGGAGATGAAAGGAGCCGTTGTAAACACAGCAATCTCACCGCCGTCAGCTGATGCTGCTCGGTCCTCCGCTAATCACCCAGGAGTCTGTGCAGTCGGGCGTGTTCTAAGGGAGCGTAGCGGAGGTGTTGTTGTGGTGCAGGAGGAGGTGCACAGAGAGGGGAGCACACGTGGTGAATTCAACTGTACCGAACGGCCGTCGCTACCCCCCCCCCCCCCCCTCCGAGAGGCGTAAGAGAGGTAGAAGGATGGGTGAGGGGGGGAGAGAAGAGGGAGGCAGGAGGGACGGCGTTAGGAGACGGATGGAGACGGAGGGAGGGGAGGATGGCCGAAAGGAGGAAGGGGTGAAGGGTGGGAGTGAAGGGGGGATTGAAGGGATGCATGAAGAGATGGGAGGGAGGACATGATTGGGGAAGGGAAGAGATGAGAGATGAGGGATGGTGGGAGGGATAGAAGGGAGAGACAGAGGGAGGGAGGACGCATTGAGGGATGGTGGGAGGGATGGAAGGGAGAGACAGAGGGAGGGAGGACGCATTGAGGGATGGTGGGAGGGATGGAAGGGAGAGACAGAGGGAGGGAGGACACGATGGAGGAAGGGACGGATGGAGTTTTTTTTTTGAGGGATAGAAGGAGAGACAGATGAAGAGAGAGCTGCAGGGATGGCCACAGTGGAAGACTCCCATCAGAGTCATTTGGTAATGCGGTACTTCCTCTAGATCCTCTAGGTACAGTGAAAAACTCAAAACAAGCAAGAACATGTATCCTGTTTGACACAGTATTTGTTCAAGGCACACAATGCTTCATTATTGAATGCTCGTACAAACGTTTCATTGTTTTCCTGCGAGAAGCTTGTTTGATGTCTGAGGCTTTTTATTTTGAAGGAGGAGGAGGCGGAGGAGGAGGCGGAGGAGGAGGAGGAGGAGGAGGAAGGAAGTGAACGATTATGATCTCTTATGATTTTTTTCAAACAAAGAGCCCCTCCCCCTAGGGAAGCAGACTCCCAGGCCAGGTTGTCCAGAGACTGAAGTTAGACACTTTGTTCAGTCCCTGGCGCCGCACCCAGCTAGGCTCTCGCCGAGCAGTCCCCTTAACTGCAGAAGGTGTGGAGAATTGAAATGCCGTGGATGTTTGCATAAGTGCCTGAAAAACATCAGACTATGAAATGCTAACGATCTCCATGGGCAATAAAGCGCACACATATATCTTGCAGTTCTTAGACACTCACGACCTCGGTAAAAGATTTAGCTACGCCCGGGA
Organism: Gadus chalcogrammus; assembly: GCF_026213295.1. Taxonomy (NCBI): domain Eukaryota; kingdom Metazoa; phylum Chordata; class Actinopteri; order Gadiformes; family Gadidae; genus Gadus; species Gadus chalcogrammus. The sequence goes on from NC_079413.1 coordinate 7,225,192, forward strand.
ATCGGTTCGGCGCCGTCCGTGGAAGATTTACGCGTGTATGTATAAGACTATTAAGTAGCTCCACGTTTCTGGGAACACCTATGGTGTCACATAGTTCTAAGAGGAGCAATGCAACATTACCTTGCAGTCCTGTGGCCGGGGCTATTCTTAAAGCTTCAGCAGTCAGCGTATTCTCCTGATTACGCCTCCTCAGCACACACCCCATATCAGTTGACATAGTATTGATCCAATGCGTGCTGCAGCAAGCCTGCATATAGGTAAATACTGTACATCTCCCTACCACCGCTCTGACGCTGCACGTTTGTTAGTAGCATAGATAGTTAGATAGTTAGAGAGAGAGAGAGAGAGAGAGAGAGAGAGAGAGAGAGAGAGAGAGAGAGAGAGAGAGAGAGAGATAGATAGATAGATAGATAGATAGATAGATCGATTATGATTAAGATTAAGAAACAAGTATAAATGTGCAAAAGTACAAAATGCAAAATGCAAAATGAAAAAAATATGTATGCAGGGAAACAATATACAAGAACATCATAGCACTAGCAGCGCTCATAGGCAACGAGGGGGGGGGGGGAGGGTAAAGGTAAGGGAGGGAGGGCAACAACAACCCCCCCCCCCCCCCCTCTCCCCAACATCCCTCCAACCCCTGTCTTTTCTTTGTCTCTCCTCCCTGTCCTCTTTTTCCTCTGCCATAGCGGAGCAGCAATGAGGCCTCCCTACTATCAGATAAGACTGCAGCGGATAAGCATGTGTTTGCAGCCAGGTCTAGCGTCTGAGCGCCAGGTTACCGGCCTCTGACACAGAGCCAGGCTCCATGAACGGTCCAAGAGAAAAACACCTTTGAATCCCAGTGGAGTGAGGGATAATACCTCTAAACTGCTCTGGACATTTACGAACAATGTTATATATGTGTGAATTGCAAATCGTTGTGCATTGTGAAACAAATACGTTTTTTGTCTCCCAATTTATTTGATACAGAGTAACATTTTCGAGACTTTTGTTGTTAATTTAGTCAATTGCGTGTATCGCCATCCCTTCTCTCTTTGCTCAACTCGTGTTGTGTTTGGAGTGCGTGCTTCAACTCTGCCACTGAATCGTGTGAAGAACACAATTGATGAAAGATGTATCTCGAGGCGTCTTTGTGGTGAACTAAATAGTGACCACACATCTAGCTTAAACAGACCACACATGTAGAAAACTCGCAACAGCAAAGGACCACACGTTCCTTAGTTAACAGAAATATGAGATATGAGATATACGTTCACAATGGCCAAGGTCATCCGTTTGTAATCGGTCAAGATATGTCCACACATGTGGACGTTTCTAAACAATCTTTCAAATGCTACAAAGTCACTGGTTTAATTCCCAAACTTGCAGAAACCTTTTTGATCGACTTTGTGTTAGAAGTAAATAGGCTTTACACTTTCCCTCAGTACACTGTATTTACTGCACGTATTATTTCCACACGCAGAGTGTAAGGTTGTACACACTTGTACTTCTAGATGCATCTAAAAAAAGCCATTGGAGATTTGCATCCTGGAACTGAAAATCATGTAAATGTTATTAGTCTAACCCCATCTAAAGTCTCCTTTGAGTTTAGTGCTGAATATTGTATGCTAATCAACTGGCAACATTGTAAAAAGAAAGAAGGAATTGAGACACCTTAAAGTGAATATATTCAACAGAGTGGTCACAGTGTATTCCTAGGAGACTGGGATGATCACTGGAACGGATTCAGACAAGATTAATCATTTGCTACTTCATTATGTACACAATGGCTCCTTTCACTGCCAAGAGAGAAAAAAGAAACATATACAAGCCACATGAAGAGATGGAGCTAAATGCAATCTTCCAGATCCGTTTGCAGTCCATCGTGTTCCCTCCCCACACACACTTTTTATTATTTATTTCAGGGAGATTAGGTTTCAGTATCAGTCACACGTCTGTAACAACAAAAACGAAACAAAGGGTTAAACCTAACAAAATAAAACAGAAGTCCAGGACCTTGAGGCATGATGCACCGTATCACCATGCTTGATTAATAACATCATGTCAATAATGAAACAGTTATTGAACCCTATGGTGGTTCTGTGTGCACGCTAGTGCTTCTGCAGTGTGCTATAGCTGTAGGCCCCTCAGCAGCGCCCCTCTCTTGGGCCCCTTTCCCCCCATTAAATCCAACGCAGGCTCCATTGTTCACAAGCCTTGTCTGAGGCAGCCCACGAAAGCAGCCAAAACCTATTTCTCTGCTCGTTTTTCTCTACATCTTATCAACGAAAATCTCTCTCTCTCTCTCTCTCTCTCTCTCTCTCTCTCTCTCTCTCTCTCTCTCCCCCTTCACTCACTTTCTCTCTCTCTCTCTCTCTCTCTCTCGCTCTCTCTCTCTCTCTCTCTCGCTCCTCTCTCTCTCTCTCTCTCTCGCTCTCTCTCTCTCTCTCTCTCTCTCTCTCTCTCTCTCTCTCTCTCTCTCTCTCTCTCTCTCTCTCTCTCTCTCCCCCTTCACTCACTTTCTCCAAATCCTCTACCCTCCCATTATTATCTCTCTCTGTCTGGGGATGTTTGTTTTCTTGTAATTTTACAAAGATTGATGATTTGAACACTGAACAAATCTAGGGGTCAGAGGTCATGCCTGCCTAGATACTCCCAGTCTCTCCTCTAACTGCCCCCTGTGGACACACCCTTCACTTTGCTTTACCATTGCTTCACTTTATTGCCTTTTTTGCCTTTTTTAATGCATTGCAGGGAGCTTTGTTTGGAGGTGCGATTGTGATTGGGCAGCTACAGTCGCTAGAGGTGTGTGTGTGTGTGTGTGTGTGTGTGTGTGTGTGTGTGTGTGTGTGTGTGTGTGTGTGTGTGTGTGTGTGTGTGTGTGTGTGTGTGTGTGTGTGTGTGTGTGTGTGTGTTTGTGTGTGTGTGTGTGTGTGAGATAATTTATGCTGCTGAAGACCTGGGGGATCAGTATCCCACTAAAATATTTGTTTATATCTACCCCATTCACCAGGCCCTCATAAAGTCCCAATTCCACTTAAAACCAAAACACATGATCATTAAATCGGCTGTTAGGAAGCTAGAGGCATCACTTCAATCCATGTTTTTCTCTGTAACCAGGGTAAGCCAGCTTTGCTGCAAGGGTAATTATCTTACTAGACCATCCTGATAGTGTAATCATGCTAGGGTAATTATCCTTCCTTCTAGACAACTAATTAAATACTTGCAGCAAGATAGCCTAGATTAATCTGGTAGGTTAGTCTGGTAACTAATTAACTAATAGAATTCTGCCAGACTAATTAACTACCAGAATAACCTGCTTGACTAATTAAGTAGGCCTATCCTGCTCGTGTTCTTCCTAGACTACCCTCCTTGTGATTAAAGCGAGTATCAGTCTCGATTATATAGTTCAGCTTCCACAGGATCCTAGACATCCACAGAAATCCATGTCCTATCGTTTAAAAAAATCAATAGAAATAATGACAGAACAGCTAGCTACAGTATGCTGTGGTGCAGTGAATGAGACCACAGCGAAAGGGGAAAAGGTCAAAAGTAAGATCCCGTTAACAACAGCATCAGGAATGCTCTCTGTGTCTGAGGCTGTTTCAAAAGAACATACATGAGAGGAGTTGTAGGCGAAAGAAGAGCCATGCACTTTGTTGTCCCCTTCTGTCGTGTCTTTGCTTGGAAATGAATCCAGATATTCTGTATTTGCTTCCAGTCTCTTCATTTTACGGTTCAGTATGCCTGTTTTCATTCGTGGGACCTGGTGTGATTTAAGAATATAAACCACACTTTACGAGCCCACTTTTGGAAACCATTGCTCTGTTTTGTTTACCCCTCCTAGCTAACTGAAGAGTTTCCCTGCTGCAAGGCCTGAAACATTATATAGTCAGTCTCTCACAATCTATTGTTCCAAATACACGGATCATGTAGATGTTATAAAAAAGAAAAGGAATAAAGACATGGATTTTTACTGCTTGCCAATTTTGTTACTGAGTAATGGAAAGAAAATTGTGTTGAAGAACCAGAGATGAACCCCACTGTTCAAGAAAGGTTGTTAACCTACCTTGACCAGCGTCGCTCCTTTTATCTCCATAGGGAGACCAAAGACCTTCGAAGCCAGCTGTTTCGCTGCCAAGAACAGAAACAAATAGGTTGCCTAGGGATTTCTTTTTGTAACTAACAGTGAGGGCCGATATATGGCCGTGCGTGTGCGTGCGTGTGTGTGTGCGCGCGTGTGTGTATGTGTGTGTGTATATGGGTGCGTGCTGTGGGCATGCGTGCACGTGTGTGTGTGTGTGTGTGTGTGCCATGGTGGGTGTGTGTGTGCGTGTCTGTGTGTGTCTGTGTGCAACGTTTACAAAGAAAGGGCTTTTCTTGGGAATGTCGACGCACGGCACCTTTCCCTCCTGACTATGTTTGAAGTCTGCCAAGTATCGGGCCGGTTTTCCAGTTGCACATCTGAACCGGGAGGTGTTGGAGGAAGTCAGCCCCCGGGGACGGGGGGGGACGGGGGGACGGGGGGACGGAAGGGTAAACATTGGCACCATGGGAGGCGAGGATGCACTTCTGCCGGTAAATCACAAACTAGTTCAAGCCAGTCGCCTCCTTTTTAACATCTCCATGGAGCAAGACTGTGAGGAATACGCGGAGGAAATTAATTAGATCTGGCAAACGTACAAGCATTAGAAAACAACTGGGGTGTCTCTGGGTCTGTGTGAATGACGAAACAAAAAAAAACATGACAAAACAAAACGCAACATTATGATTATAATCAAACCACAGGGACGGGACATATGCTATGCTATTTCTAAGCGCTGCTGTGCCACCGCATCAGCCGGCACACGTTTAACTCGTCTGCAAAACAAACTAGCCCGTGTTCCAACGGAGACTGGGGTCGTCCCCGTCTGTCTACCGGTCTTTATCGCAATATATCTGTGGTGGGGGGGGGGGGCAGGGAGAGGTAAAGTTCAGTTCGGAATGATTTCTCGGTACGACTTGTGTTAAAAGACAAACCAGAAGAAACACAAGGGTATTTATTGGAAGTAGCAGGCGATGGCGACGACTGGTATAGCACAAGACAAGTTTAACACAAGGCATCTGTATCGCGTGGTGAGCAGATGGTGCTTTCCATATAGTGCACTGCTGATTAGAGCCAGAGGGCAGATCCCTGCATTTACTTGCACTTATATCATGCGTGCTTGTCAGAAGGCCTTGTTTTAATAACCCCTCCCGAGGGAGAGTACAGTTCCCCCTCTAAGGAGTACTGTGGTCGGCCGCAGGAAAGGCTTCATTAACTTTGACAAAGAATATGTTCTGATCTAGAGTTGTGTTTCTTTTTTTAATGCTAGGCGTGTTCAATTGAAAGAATAACTGCCAGCATTGATTGGTTAACCTTGAAGAGTGATTTATTGTGTCCGGGTGTTTGCTTTTGACTGTCGGTAAAAAGAAAAGCGAGCATTTGAAATTGGAATTTGTAATAAGAGCATCAAAGGCGCATGGAAACACACAGGACTCTCTGAGCAAACCCACTTTGCAATAAAACCCTCATGAAAGAATGGTGTGTAATTTAAATCACATCTTATTTCTTCTCAAGATCCACTTTGCTCTGCAAGTTGTTATTTTTTTCAGGGACAACGAACAACATTTTTTGTGTTTTACCTACCATCTACCCTACAACTAGAACACATGTTCTTTTTCTGTGATTATGGTGCACCAGAGAGAACGGGCTGCTCTAAACCCAGGGCTGGAATATTAGACGACAGGTTCTTTTGAAAAGCTCACCGCATGATGTCCACATGACACAAAAACAGAGTGCAGTGCTGGACCACAATGAACACAAAGTGGACTGACTGCTGGATCAAGTGTGTGTGTGTGTGTGTGTGTGTGTGTGTGTGTGTGTGTGTGTGTGTGTGTGTGTGTGTGTGTGTGTGTGTGTGTGTGTGCGTGTGCCTGTGTGTGTAGGTGTGTGTGTGAGTGTGTGTGCCTGTGTGTGTGTGTGTGTGTGTGTGTGTGTGTGTGTGTGTGTGTGTGTGGTGTGTGTGTGTGTGTGTTTTTCTTTGCCTGTGTGTGTGTGTGTGTGTGTGCATGTGTGGGTGTCTCAGTGTGTGCGTGTGATTGTGTGTGTGGAGGGGGGGCAAAGTGTAAGTGTTGGCACCGACCACGGTGGTCCTGCTAGTCGATGATGACATCCATTAGGCTTTGAGTTAGGCCTCAGGAGCAGCGCTGGACTTGTGCTAAAGCCCGGGCCAAACGGGCAAAGAGATTTTGGGCTTGAGTCTTGAGTGCTGGCTACACACACACACACGCACACGCACACGCACACACACACACACACACACACACACACACACACACACACAAAAATAAAACCGTTACCTCAATTCTTATCTTTCTCTTGGGGCAGTGAAATTCGAGAGCGGCGAACCACAGAATTGTTCTCAGAGTCGAGAAGAAACACGACCGATCTAAACATCTCATTCTGAAATCTGCTCTTATTGTAAACATGGTTTATAAATACAGTTGTGCGACAGGAAACCCATTCACACTATAATCCAACATAACGCTTAACATTTAATGAATGTATTTTAAAGTGTCTGCAACATAACTCTTGTACAATAACATTCACCTTTTTTAATGTCGTCGAATTAATGTACCCCCTCCCACTCCATCTCCAAACGTATCTGAAAACATTGTTTTTGTGTCATCATGTTGATATTCCTCCCACAGCTATCACAGCGTAGCGCGGTGCTCCCATTAGAGAGCAGCAGTCTTTGTACAGAGACAGGACAGCTGTGGGAGGTATGTGCCGAAAGAAGTGGCTTATCTGGTGACACACCAGGTTATTGACCTGGTCGTGACACAACTCATTAAAAGTCGACCAATTTGTCGTCGTTCCGACCCTCCCACCACCAAGAACCATATGCATACAAAGATAGATCTGTAAATGCACGATTGCATAACGGCGCAAGCTCTTCAAGTCAGGTTTTCTACCGCAATGATGGCAGCAGATGTTCCCCACAATGGGGGTCTTTATGAGCACATCCTTGACTTGGGGGTAGGGGGGGGGGGCTGGGGTGTGGGGTGTGGTGAGGGAGTGAAACTATCCAGCCCTCACCTGGGGTTCATTCCAATGAGGTAAAGACTCCCAAACCCACAGGATGCCCAAAGAAACAAGAAGAGAACATCAGAGAGAGAGGAAAAAGGGGGACATCAGAACCAGTTGTGCGCTTTTATCGAGAGGCAGCATAACATTTTAACAGCTGTCCCCCCCCCCCCCCCCCCCCCCCCGTGTCATATAAAAACAACAACAACCAACCGACACACTCACCCCTATCCCTAGCATATGTTTCCTCAGAGTGTATTCCCTCAGAGAGAATTCCACTTTTTTGGCCATTTATTTTGTGGGGGGGGGGACTTTCAGAGCATGAGAGCCAGAAGTAATTCAGCGGACCGCCTGTACGATACAACAAACTGTACCCACACTACACTGTGACCCAGAATGGGCCCTTTTTGGAATCACATTCACTTGTTCCCCTTTGGGAGTGACCGTTTGGTACATTCCCACAGTTTTTCCGAGGAGCCTCCAATCAGAAGCCATGAACGTCACAGGAATAGACACGTTAGGAAGAAGCGGCTTAACACTGAAAGAGCTAAATGAAAAGAAAGCTAAAGTAGCCTGCAATGTCTCCTTCTATGTTCTGCTTCATATCGCCTCGAGCTCTATTGGGACTTAAACCAATACCTGGTACAAGAATCCCAATTTAAAAGTATTACGTAAAATCTATCTTAGTACAGTTAAGTTAAACAATTCTTTACAGGGATTAGCTTTTGTGGAGAGATAGAGTGGGGAGATTCAGCAGCACGATTAGCTTAGCAAAGGCTCCACACACTGCGGCCCAGTGTAATGTATAGCACTAGGGCCTTTTAGGTCAACTTACTGGAACTCCTCCAAGCTAACTGAATAGTTGGCGCACCATTAAAGCCAGCACACTTTAAAGAAGCTTAAGCCAAACAGATCAAAGACGTGCATATACTTAAGGAAGCCTTTTACATTCTAAGAGTTTAGGATGAATGTGAAATGCAGTCTCATGTGCTCCATTTGGCGTTGTTATTGGTTTCCTTCTGTGTGGTCTTTCTCGTATCAAGTTTATCCGTTCAGATCTTGTTGGGAACCTCAGTCTTTCACTTACTGCTTCCATAAAGGTTATCAGGATCATCAGCAGGATGGTCTAATAGTGGCTATGTTACTCATCTCATCTGTGAGGTCCTGGGTTTGATTCCAGGCATCTGCAGTCTGCTTCTAGGTTATCCCTGATGCCTAATCTAACCTGCTTCTCAATGACATGTTTTTCTGTTCTAAGGTCAGCGGTAACTAAGTCCCTTTGGATGAAACAAAGTGTATACTCCATCACTAAATAGCCACACATGACTTTGTCCGGCGTCTCCGATCAAAGGATTCAAAGGCGTCTACTGACCCCGCGTTGAACCGGCAGAAAATAGACCAGGGAAAACCGTCACATTCTTCCTCTTTCACCGACGTTCGCCATGGAGACGCTGTTCTTTGTTGGTTAGTGGCCAATCGACGCCTTCAAAAGGCCGTTGTATACACTGTGGCTGTGCCGCTGACCACTTGACCCTTGGAGGCCCCCGTAGGGGCCCACCGCACTAGGAAATGAAGTAAAGATTACTCCCCACCACAATGAGAGCACGGGGGGGATAAGGAAGGCCTTTAAACCAAAGGATATTAGACCTTCGGTCTGAGGACAGAAGAACACTGCGGATGGCCACGGATAAACGCTAGGATGGTGGTCCCCTCCGCAACACAATAAACACAGACTCGTGGGTGGTATAGCAGAACGGAGGGGGCTTTTTTAAAAGTGCTCGCAGCAAGTTTGGCTCTGCTGTATGAACTATTGGAGAACAGGGAGGAAAATGTATCACAAGGGACTGCACATTTTTGCTCAAAATACAATGTATACGTGATGCTAGATACTAGCGTCACTTATATATAACTGTATTAACAATGATGACCCTGTAATCATGAAGACAAACCAATCGACTGATTCCCATACATTCGTCCTTTTCCTCATTAAACGCCCCGAAGGAAGGATCTACACTAGGCCACAGTTCCCGACAACTGTGGCCTCCCAGAAGATCTCGGCGGAACGTTGCCCTGTCCCGGGTTCGCAGGAAGTCACCGCCTGACGCATGTTTTAATTGCCGCAGAAGCCCCCCGGAAAGAGGGGGGGAGATACTGCCGGCGCGGTAGACGTTTATCTCCTTCCTCCTCGTCGGAATAAACACACACCGTCAGAGGAGCCACATCACAAGAGCACTCCGTACATCAGACACAGCTCATAGGGGTTAGCCGCCGGCGTGCATCGCTGTGCATCATGGGGGCGCTGTATCGGTAAAACAAAGAGAGTTACGTTAAACTATATATATATATTAATGTTGAATATGAAATGATGATATGTTATTGTGTTTTATTGTATATAAATATATATATATATGTTTTATATATATTTATAAATAAGTTTTCTTTTATTTCTATTTCTATTGTTATCCCTATAGTTGACAGTATAAAAAAGTTAATAAAAAAAATTACAAAAATAATATGCATAGGCCTATACACAAACACCACCATATTATATTATATGCACACATATAATATGTCTGTCTGTCTGTCTGTCTGTCTGTCTGTCTGTCTGTCTGTCTGTCTGTCTGTCTGTCTGTCTCCCCCCCCCCCCCCCTGTCTGGTGGGGGGGGGGGGGGGGGAGGGGATCCACCGGCGCTGCTCTAATCACGGCTCCGCTGGCATTCCACTGGAGCGAGCTTACCGACATCATCTATACTCTCGCTGATAGGGGGGGCGGGGTCGGGGGGGGGGGGGGGGGGGGGGGGGGGGATAGGATGGGGTGGAGGAAGCGGGATCCACAATAGACCTGCTGTGTTTGTCTCTCTCTCTCCTCACTCCTCCGGTCTGATTAGCGTGGCGGGCGGCGAACGGGCAGCACTCTGAAGGGCCCTAATTACAGGGACGCCACCACGCACGCACCGCGCACGCACGCACGCACGCACACACGCACGCACGCACGCACGCACACACACACACACACACACACGCACACGCACACGCACGCGCACACACACACACACACACACACACACACGTTCCCACACACCCATGTCCAACAGGCAATGAGAAGAAATTAAAACCCTGAAAATTTGTATTTGTGAGCTGTGGTGGTCTTAATTTGTAAATGGTTGTGTGAACTTTGTCAAATGTAAATCAGGTCAATTTATTATTTATCTGTCTGTAAGACAAAGTGCAACATGCTATCCTGAATAAGATAAAGTGGGAAAAACACTCTTGGGTACTGTGAGGTAAAAGTTATACTTTTGGATTTAACTGTGTAGTGACAGGCGTCTAAACTCATGTCTGGGACATGATCTAAGTCTGGGGCTTAGTAGGCCTAGCCTTTTAACATTGATGGCTGTACCGTATATATTCAAGGAATAGTGAAAAGGCAACGATTCTGGGAATCAGATACAGATGTTTAACTTGGACTGAACACAATTCAAGCTGCTGAGGCCTGATGTGCCGACAGGGATAAAACCAGTGTTTGATTATATAAGGCAGACACTGTTGGTCCATGTTCTAAATCTCCATGCAATGCATTAACTCTACAAGTGAAACCTCTACAAGTGAAACCTGAAATGACGCAGGCATTTCAGGATCTGAGTATTCTTACGAACCCTGTCAGTATTTTGTCAACTTTTCCGACTACTCCTTTCAACTCAAACTGTTATTGATTTGGTGAACTTATTTTAAAGGAGACGTATTATGGTGTTTTCCCAACAAGTAAACATAGTATATGAGTTCCCGAAAACATGTTTTTAAAGCTGTTTGTTGGAAATAGCTTTTAGGAAAAAAAAGTCTCGCCTAACGCTATTCCCCTTTGTTTTAGTCTCTTCAGAATGTGCTGTTTCTGGTGTCTGTAGCTGCAAAGCTGTCAGAGTCCCACAGCATGGAGAAGAAGTGATTGTTGCCATTTGCGAACTCCTGGAGCTCTATATCTATATAATATAATAATAATAATAATATTATTATATTATGTATAGGTATTTATATAATATTACATCTAATATCATGGCCAAAAGCTATGTGCGCCTCGGATGATATTATGAATCATTACTTCTCTGGTACTTCCACAACAAGTAAAGACTCATAGTGGGAGTTATCTTGGCCATGGTTGAGAATAATTGGGGCAAAGGAACTTAGGCCTTGACTCTCTGAAGTCCAAATTGAACTGCGACATGGAGGAGAAGAAAGGGATTGAACTCCCGGAGCCGAGCTGCCGGACTGCCGTCGAGAGCCGACGGCAGTCCGGCAGCCCTCGTCCGCTTGTCCACAAAATCTTAGCTATGTTCTAATTGGAGGGGGATGGGGAAGTGGGAGGTAATATTCAAATGTGCCCCCTTCCTACGTAGGAGGTGGCACCGAAACTGACTCGCTCGTTTGGTAACTGTCGGCGGGGTACTTTTCAGAAATGCATATCTCACTCAAAAAATCATGTGCAGACTTTTTTCAAAGTTTGTTATGCGTGTGGGAGAACCAGAGACCCAAACACAGACAACACCGCAATCCCAAGAAAAGTGTTGTTTTCATAATATGTCCCCTTTAGGAATCTCGGTAGAACCACAATCCCGAAATCGGATTACCTTTACCTATCTGGTGAATCTATGAATCGCTTGCTGTATTTTCAGATAATTGTATCTCCGCCTGGCTCACACTGTTGAGATGATTAGTGTGTTCTCTGTCAGAACATTTCTGCATTACAAACACCAGAGCTCCTTTATGTTATTGTATGTCATGTTTGTGAATAATAATGATGACTAGTCTCAAAACACTAATTTCAAGTTGATTGTTTGCTCTTACTAGAGCTTGTGATTCAGCAGGGGTCAGATATTTGTTTGGATTGGTGGACAATGCTCCCCTGCTGAGTGCATTGCGTGCGGGTTTTAAAACATTGGTCTGCGTTTGAAGCCCAAATTAAATTAACTTGGCTTGAACGAGAGGGCTTGACTTTGGTGAAACGTGTTTTTTTTTGTTTTCTTGTGTCCCTCTCAGAAATTGTTTATTGTTTTATGGCATACTTGTGACATGGTAAGAATCTTGTGACCATTTTCCTTTTATGGGAGAATTGTCACATGGTAAGTAGGACCATGGGCCCTATCTTGCATCCGGCGCAATTGACTTAATCACTGGCGCATGTGTCGTTGCTAGTTTGCAACTGGCGCAGAGAGTTCTTTTCCCGCCTGCGCCACGCGTCTGTAAATTAGGGAATGATCTTGCGCCCCAAGGGGCGGCTCGGCGAAAGGACAAGACGTGCTCTGGCGCTATCTTGGCGTTTCAGAATCCACTTGCGCCACAAACTCTTCGCGCCACACATTCTTGGTAAATTATTTGGGAAAGAACAGCTGATACAACGGTAATAAGTTGTACTTTTAAATCAATGCATCTGCAAACACCGTAAAGCAAACACATATTTTTTTGGACACAGACATCGTGTACACGCCCATAACTTTTAGGATTGATGAGTATTTGATCGTTAGAAAACATTGTTTTACCGCGAGTGAGTGTTAAAAAGAATGAATGAATGCGGGTGTGTGTGTTTCGCGTGTTGCGCGTGTTTCTTTGCCGAATTTTATTTGAGGACTCAGTATTTCTGAAGTTGTGGAAGAAAACCTTATTCCCTGTGTGAATTAGGCCATATTATTTGGCAATAAACTGAGCCATTTGAAGTTTTGAATTCATGTGCATCTGTCTCATCGGAGACTGCAGACGCGCTATCAAAATATCAACTCGTCAGATTCAAATGCGCTCATGGTTCTTAAAGGGGATGGGAGCTGGCACTCTCATTGGTTTATTGCACGTTACGCCCAAACCACACCTAAGGGTAATTAGGCTACTTCAGACCAACCCTTTTTAGATATGCGCCGGGCACAAGAGTCATTTTTCGCGCCGGTAAACTAGCGACATCGCCGTAGAACCGCCAACAAAGCTACTTGCGCTTGGCGCTTCTCACTTGCATTTCAGACCGTTAAAATAGGGCCCCATGTGTGAAAAGGGGGGAATTTAGAGAATGGTACATCATGTAAATATTATATTTGGATGTTTTTTACTTCTTGTGCTTCTCTCTTTATGCACCCAGTATTATACCTTCTCCGCTCTCTTATGCAGGAGAAAAACGTATTGTGCTTCCTCTGCAGCAATGATTGTAGGCCTACACATCGTCTAATTTGTGCCACACTTTGAATGCAGTGCTATCATACAGACAGTATAATCTCAGGTTTTGTAATGATTGGCAATTTACTTTAGTTTCTAAATGTTCCTTAGTGTCGTCATGTAAACGTGCAGCTTCTACATCGCAAAGATGGAGATCTTGGAGGGATCCCTGCAAGAAATAAGGTACAATCTCTGTAAAATGACGGAGTAGCATCCCCACTGCAAAAGACCACAAACTGACAACACTGTTAAGGTGCTTCTTCTGTGGTGAGTCATTGCACTAGTAACCTCTGACTCCAGAAGACAGAAGGGCTTTCAACAGATGCCACACAATGCTTCAGTAGCAGCATCCTGTGTCACTCCCCACGGTAATACACTTATTTTTGGACGAAATAAAGTCCCATGGGTACAGAGGAAGGGTTGTGACTCAGGCTTTCAATTGTATTTCAACTATGAAAGCTGAACAAGAAATGACTCACCACAGATTTTCAAAATTTGTTGGAACTCCAGCCCATTTTCGATTCCTTGACATCTCTCGGCCTTTTCCGTTGAACAAATCAACTTGCTTTTTCTTTCATTTTCTAGTTAACTCATACATTTATTTTCCCAGAATTCAAGCTCATTTAACCTAGGGCATCCCTATCTGTAAAACCCTCTCCTTTCCAGGAGTTTATTTCGTTTTTACAGGAAGACAATTTTTAGTTTGTGTTTAGCCATGAAATAAGCTAATGCTAATTAATTAGCTAGCTAATTAGTGAGCTAATTGTCAATGTAAAAGATGAATTTGCGGGGCAAAAAGGGAGCAGTTTGTTGTTAAACCACTGAAGTATAAGATTTAAAAATACATATTTAGCAAGACAACACACCCAACGATCAGATATCTGACATTATCACTTTGCCTCTCCACAAGCTGCCCTTATAAAAATAAGTGTTTCATGCTCCCAAGATCATTTCCACGACAACACACAAGGAACATGTCATCAATGGCCTTCATGGTGCCAATCTGAACAAGTGAGCCACAGAGAACCCATTCAACAGAGCTACAGGTGGGTATGCTTTTATCTGAGGGACTGGAGAGAGACCGAGAGATACACAGATATAAACAGAGAGAGAGAGAGAGAGAGAGAGAGAGAGAGAGAGAGAGAGAGAGAGAGAGAGAGAGAGAGAGAGAGAGAGAGAGAGAGAGAGAGAGAGAGAGAGAAGGAGGGAGACAGAGAGATGCACCGATATAGACAGGGAGAAAGGGAGCTATAGAGAGAAACTGAGAGAGGGGGAGAGAGATAGAGGGAAAGAGAGTGAGAGAGAAAGGGAGACAGAGAGAGGGATGATGAGAGAGAGAGGGACAGAGGGTGGGACAAAGGGTGAGAGAGAGTGGAGGCAGAGAGCACCTGATTCTATTCTGGGCCTGGGAATAGGATTGGCAGTGGGCGTACGGGTGTATCACTTCTGTGTGGGGGGAGGGGTGGGATGGTGAGGGGAGGGTGGGGATTAGGGATGTCTGAGTAGAGATAAGACACTGTCGGATCACCGGTGCTGTTAAATGTCTCTGCCAAAGCCATCAGGCCAGCCAGCATTCCAGGAGATCAAAAACCCACAGTACCAGGCAGCAACCCCTCCTCCTCCTCCACCATCACCACCACCCACCACCCCCCCTACCCCCAGCCTCTCCACCACCCCCCCACCCACCACCACCCACCACTGTCTAAACTAACAAAACAAGCCCAGAGTAAGCACCCGGTCTGTCTGACACACAGCTCAGCTTTTATCTTTGACTCCGCCCATCCTGTTGGACATATGTGGTGGGCCATTACTTTTTTTTCTTGCATAACATAACATGTCAACCTTTTTTTTCTTTCGTTTCTTTTAAGTTTTGAAATGCAACCCCACTCAGGGTGTACCCCCCGGACTTGAGTTGAGGACAACATGAGCTTACAGGATTTCATTTTTGGATTGGTTTTACTGTTTTGTATGTTGCTCAGCAGGGTTTTTAGTAAATGTTACCATTGTGGATGCTGTATGGTGCAGTAGATGAAAAAAACTGATGACATTTATGTCTGTTGTATAGCCTCTCGGCTATTTCATGTGATCAGGCGTGATAGAACAGGCCAGCTCAACAGTTTTAAAAGTTGAAATCCTCCCAGTTGGCATAGACAGATCATTAA
>NC_079413.1:7245635-7270635 GCF_026213295.1 Gadus chalcogrammus
GCTACTTTGTCTGGAAAGCAAGAGAAGCCATGGTTTCTTGTGAGCTTGAGAAATGTATGTTGTGCTTTCAACAAAATAGCTAGCAGGTAATCATGTGTTTATAATGAATTATGGTAATCATGTTTCACTTGTAAACATAAGGAAATATCTACTTTCAAGAAGCCGTGTGTGTAAAATCCTTAATCAGTTTATACTGCATTTCAATGGTGTGTAAGCATTTCCAATGCTCACATGCCTTATCGTATCAAACCATCATGTTATGTCCAGTGAAAGGACAAAATTATAATAAACCGATTACCCATGTGCTCTCTGGCATTCTCAAAAGAAGCTTCTACAGCAAACAAATGTCTTTGTTGCTATCCCTTTAAGCTGCTACACAGGCTTGTCATCTTGAATGAGATCCATGGCCTTCCACTCCAGCCACTTCAGCTTTTAGAGCAGCTTTCAAAATAATGACAATCCATCCTTTAGTATTGTGATTAACAAAGGGCAAAGAAAACACCTCTGATTTCTCCTGCAAAAACACCCTGCTATATCGTTATTCTCTAGGAATCCGTTTACTAAGATCGTCTGAGTGGGTCAATACTGGGTCAGTTAGTTCCTGTGCAACTTCAGAAATGTGTTTTTGTAACAGTGTCTTCACAACTCATGAACGCGTATGAGGTATAGATTCAATACTCACTGAGACTAATACTGTTCCATGTAAGCTACTGCCACAAAATAGTTAAATCTATTATATCAAAGATTGTACAAACGACAGAGATAACCATGAACTCTTTACAAAAAGAAAATAGAGTAGTTAGCAACATTCAGTATCAACTAGTCATTAGATTCTCGAATATAGTTTGAAGCCGAGACGCACAGTGACGGGATGCGACACTTCCACACTCTCCGGAGAACGGTGACCACCTCAGCGCCTCCCTTCTTTTGCTTCTTGCGCGGTGGTCATTTTGGCATAATCATGACTGCACGTACGATAGATTTTGATAAGAAACGGAAAACAAAGAAAAACGTCATATATTGCATACGTGATACAACAAAGTACAAAAGCACGTGGTCACAAAATGCGGTCGGAGCAGCAAGCCGTGCTGCAGAGGAGAGCCACGGGAGCGACCCGCCGCCTCCCCCTTCCCCTTACTCCTCGTCCATGGACTTCTCGATCTCCTTCAGCCGGCGGACCAACTCCTGTGCCTCCCTGTCTCCAGTGCGTGCCTCCAGCATCCTCATGATTGGCTTCTCTGGATGAGAAGGGGGGGGGGGGGGGGGGAGAAGCAATGATTGAAGATTCGACGAAGGATTGAGAACCCCCTCCTTTCTTCGTTTGAGTCTAAAGCCCAAAGTATATGGGGGGTGAATTCCGCTCCATACTTGTAGAGCGATCGGAGATTTAACTATAATCGTATGGTTATAACGGTGCATGAATTCAATTTGTCTTCTTTCGCTAGCTTGGGAAAAAACAAAAGATTATTTGGCACAGAAACGTTTTAAAACAATAGCTACTGTCTGCCCCCCGAGACGGCTCCCATATATGTATTGTACAAGTCCGTTTTTGATAAAGTATGTGCTTATTTTTGCTGCCTTTATGGACAGGACAGTCTAGACAGACAGCAAAGAGAGGGAAATAACACATTGCCGAGGACACCGCAGGTCAGAATCAAACCTGGGGTCACAAAAAGGCGCATTGCCTATACCTCAGTTGATCCACGAGCCCACATAATAAGGACAATAATAATAAAAAAAACAATCAATCAATTAATTTATGTAGCTCCTTTCTGTGCGCTTGAAGACACTTTACATCACATTAAAAGACTAAAGACTAAAAAACTAAACTAAATATGAATCAATGTGGTGGCGGTACCGCTGGGCTTGTTGCGGGAGAGGTGCAGGATGACCGGCTGGACGCTCTTGCCGGTCGCCGATGCGTTGGGTCGCCCCGGCCAGCAGAAGTCACTGAGGGGGGCCAAGGCTTCCCCGGCGAAGTCGTTGGTTGAGAGCCAGTCGTAGTCCATGACGGTGAAGGTCAGACATGCAAACCTGTGTCTGTACTGCTCGGGACTCACTTGGCTGGAGGGGGGTGGGGTGGGGTAGTGGTGGTGGGGGGGGGGGGGGGGGGGATCGCAAATCACAAAGGAAGAGGAAATGGGATAAAAAACGTTGACAAGTGCTTCAGGGTCATTCTTTATCGATAGGCTGTCAAAACGTTCCCCTAGTGGAGGTGCTTTCAGATCGACTGCCTCTCTGCTCCTCACCACTGCTTAAAGGTCCCATGACATGCTACCAGGTGTGTGTGAGATTAGCTGTTACAAGCCGTTTTGAATATCTGCCCCTTATGACACCACAAATGGACGCGTCCACCTAGATGTGTGACGGATAGATGAGCAACGTTTGCTACAGTCCACTGGGTAGGCTGGTAGATTGATCGATCCAGCCCACATCTAGGTGGACACGTCCACTTCTGATGTTATAATGGGCAGATCTAAATAACACATTTGGTCAAATAAACAGCAACATCCTATTGAGCAGATGAGAGAGAGAGAGAGAGAGAGAGAGAGAGAGAGAGAACAAAATAGCGACAGAGAGAGAATGCAATAAAGAGAGAGAGAGAATGCAATAAAGAGAGAGAGAGAGAGAGAGAGAGAGAGAGAGAGAGAGAGAGAGAGAGAGAAAAAAATAGCGACAGAGAGAGAATGCAATAAAGAGAGAGAGAGAATGCAATAAAGAGAGAGAGAGAGAGAGAGAGAGAGAGAGAGAGAGAGAGAGAGAGAGAGAGAGAGAGAGAGAGAGAGAGAGAGAATGCAATAGAGAGAGAAAGAGAATGATGGAGAGAGAGTGAGAGAGAACACAATAGAGACAGAGAGAGAGCGAGAGCGAGAGCGAGAGAGAAAATATCTAAATACCAAATTTGGTCAAATAAACATTGTTATTGTGCAGACGACAGGGGAACGGAAACGGAGCTCACAAGTGGAACAGTTCGTCGAAGACCGGGTGCAGGGTCTTCAGTTTGACCTGCGTGCGCTGGCTCTTCGCCAGAGGGAACAGGTGGTGGGGACACAGCTCCACGATGACAAACGGGTCGCTCAGACCTGGCGCACAAAGAGTGTCTGGTTATGAACCAGGACCGAACGAGGGTACCGTCTGAACGGCCTCTGAAGGACTCAAGCAACATATTCTACAAATAAAACTAAAAATGGTTCCAAACCGTTGGCGTCCAGGGCGATGATGTCAGCGGCGTGGAGGATCTCCACTGTGAGACGCTGCTCCGGGGCGTCATAGTAACACTTGACACTGATTCGGCCGAAGCGCGTGTGCTTCAGAGTCCTCTGAAAAGGGTCGACGGGATTGTGATTATTATTGTCCAAAATGGCTGCTCTTTAAGTACCATGTCCGTAGATTACAGTGGCACGGCAGTTACAAAAGCATTTTGTCCAGATGAAACTGACAGCTATCAGTTCTCTATTTATAGGTAGGGAGTGGGCGTTTTGTTCAAGGGTGTCTCCAAGCATAGAGTATTGTGTGAGAACCCCAGAACCGTTTGGCTTGGGAGGCATCCTAAACACTAGGCCACCCTGCTCAATCCATGCCAATTA
Organism: Gadus chalcogrammus; assembly: GCF_026213295.1. Lineage (NCBI taxonomy): Eukaryota > Metazoa > Chordata > Actinopteri > Gadiformes > Gadidae > Gadus > Gadus chalcogrammus. The sequence continues at coordinate 7,249,223 of NC_079413.1, forward strand.
ATGCCAGAGCCATGGTTAGATTTTATTTTTCAAGCAAGATGTACCTACCTGTCGACTGCCATTGGTAAATTTGAGTACTACCTGGTCATAAGGGGAGAATAAGGGGAGACTCTTGCAGCTCAGAGCTCAAGCACAGGGCTTTCGCATGGATCGATGCTGGTTTGGCCCAGGGCGATATCAGCACTAGGTTACCTGCTGGGAGATCTTCTCCAGGAAGTACTGCTCAATCAACTCAGAGGACGAGCACTTGTTCATTTTCAGCTCCTCTTCCAGGACCTGGGAGAAAAAGCAGATGAGAAAGCCGGTGAAGGACAAATACAAATAAGAGGAAAAATCAACGACAACCTAAACCCACATCGCACGTTTTTTCCATGGGAAAGATAATTTGTCACTTACCTTGTGGTCTGAGTTCTTCATGTCCTCTATTGTGAGGCCATTTCCCTCGGCGTGGAAGAACTGCAGCAGGGTCTGCATGCAGGGCACATTGGAATAACAATAACTATAATCATATTCATGATAAAGAACGGAAAAAACAGAACTGTGTTTGCGAAGAACGGCAGAAAAACAACTTAGCAGTCCATGGCCTTTTATTTTACATTTTGTGTCCGTCTCGTTTTTTCTGAATTCTAGCAATCAGGCTAACAGGATGAAACCCCATGCAGCCTAATGGGATAATCATGTGCCAAAGCAGAGGGCCCAGCCCGCCCACGGAGAACACTGCCAATATCCATGAAGTGCTGTTTTCCCCCACCTTGATGGATGCATTTGCCTGACAGGACCCCAACCAACAGGCATGTCTTTGCCAGGACTCCGGGGAGAAAATATTTTAATTTATCTTTTCTTTATTTAGTACATTCGATTTAGGTTGGCCAGGGAATAATGATGAGCCTTTCAGTACAGAGTTCACACATATAAATATATATCTCACCTCCCTAGCGCTCTCATTTTCTCTCACTTTCTACAGTATGTTACAAAACCTCTCTCTCTCTCTCTCTCTCTCTCTCTCTCTCCCTCTCTCCCTCCCTCCCTCTCCCTCCCTCCCTCTCCCTCCCTCTCCCTCCTAAGGAGACCCTGGTATCCAAGGAGACTCACAGGAAGATCAGATGCATGTCATTAAGGAGCAGGTAAGGAGTGATTTATTAAGAGATTTTCCTATAGAATATATTTATCCAAAGGAACCCATTGTTTCTGGATACAAGTCGGGGAGCAGGTTAGGGAGGTCAGGCAGCTATTTGGCTGGGCAAGACATTGAGATCCTCGGGAGAGCTGCGCCCCGGTTGGTGCTGACCTCCACGGTGTACTGGAAGCGGTTGTAGAACTCCTCCTGCACTCCTCTGTTCTCCGCCACCGTGTCCAGGATCATCTGGAGGAGAAGGCTCCACATGCTCTGAAGAACCCTGGGCCGGGAACACACAACACACACACACCATCAGACACACACCTGGTTCCTCACAGCCCTGACAGTCTCCTTATTATATACATCCTTATTATAGTGATTTATTCAATATTTTATCATTTAACTAATTCACCGGCTTTTGATATACGATATATTTGATCCATTCTAATCCATATATTGTACTTCATTGGATGTTTTTTTGTTCCTTTCCTGTACTCTACTCCTTCCAACCGGCTGCTCTGACCCCGCTTCACATAAGTGATCAGAGTGGAGGAGATAATTATGTGTTAAAATTTCTCTGCAAAGATGTCACAAGGGGTTAATTATGATTAATCCTTAGAATACAAAGAGAAGGGAAGACGAGGGGGGAGGGGAGAAGAGGAAAGGAGAGGAGAGGAGAGGAGAGGAGAGGAGAGGAGAGGAGAGGAGAGGAGAGGAGAGGAGAGGAGAGGAGGGGAGGGGAGGGGAGGGGAGGGGAGGAGGAGGATCAGGGATAATTACCTTGTCAGATTCTCCTTTACGAGTGACTCGGTAAAGATGACCATGGTGTCGTTTAAGTACTTCATGAGAGGAGCCACTGCCTGGAAGAGAAGGTTGGTGGTTGAATAGAGGCGGGGGGGGGGGGGGGGGGGGGGGTATGAGGAGGAAGCAGAAAATGGAGGGCTTGGAAAAATGGAGGACTCCACCGTGATCAAGACCATTACCTCGTCGTTGTTGATGGAGTCCGGGGACAGGCTGATGTGCTGGATGTACCGGCGTAGCTCCGGGAGCATCTGGGAGAAAAATGTCAGTTATGAAAGTAACTGTAATTCAAAAGACCATATGGAGAGCGACTTTCTGAAGCGTGGTTTGGCGCCCTGGGCGGGCGTCAGTCCTCAACACTCTTGGAGCCGTGTAGGTAATGGAGGTAGCCCGGTACACAGAGTGATAACATCTTGTGTGTGCCTTCAACCGATTGGATCCGACCGTTGAAACGGAAGCAGACGTGTATTTACTACTACAGGGGGATTATTCATGTTATGCGTTGTAAGGTGTAATGTTGCCCGAGGCACAGACACGCAGATCCGATACATAATTATTCCACTGATTATATGTAATTATGAATAACATCGCACATCTTAATCATGAAACAACGGCGCTTTCGAACGGCTTTCCTCTCCCCGACTGAAAACAATTCCACTCAGATACTACTACTATTATGATGACTAGGATTACGATAACAAGTATAGCAGAATGCAATGATTCAAAGTATTAATATGAGGAAGTGATCGTCATTGTTATGTGCTGTAATGTTCTTGACCTGGTCTCTCTCTTTATAAAAATATGGTTTAATTGACCTGTTTATACAGACCTTCCTAATAAAATATACGGAAAATACGGAAAACAAAACACTAAAACATTTTAGTTGAAATGAAACACAATATAGTGAGTTACAAAGTAGGTCTAGTGCTGTGGATTGATCCTGGTCAAAATCTCAACTTAAATGCCCACAAGTTTTAAAAACATAGGATGAGACTCAAATTGGCCTCGATAGGTTCAGTACTAGTTGATAATAGTTACCCTTATTGACATTTATGGGTAACCAGTGTAGAATGTTGGTGAATTTTAGTGTATCTCCGTGTTCACATTTCTTAGTCTAGGAACAGGCCAGTGCCTCTCCTACCGATATAAGGTGTTATTTCCAACATTCCGCCATTTGTGATGTCCGAACAAGGATGAACCAACCCGGTCATCTTGGACATAGCCAGGGCCATATACCTTATCAAGGGAGACACTGCATCTGTTATTTTGTTATTCACGCTTTATTTCCTATAATACTCGCCCCAAACCATTGGTTCGGTGGGAAGAGGGATCGACGGCCAAGGAGCACGTGGGGAGACTGCTCCTCACCACCTACACTAAGACTGTTCCACCTAAGTCTGTACCTGTTCTGTATTACGTCCTCGAATAAACCATCTTTTCGACCCTCTGATCCAACCTGTCCAGTTCTCTTGATTTCCACCTCAAGAATTACTACTACGACGAAAGAATACACAACGCAGAGTCTATACCAACAGTTTAGAAATAAGCTGAAATCTAACACCAGGTAGCGTCAATCATATATTTAACCTATATCCCTGCTCCCAAGTATGATTGTAATGGGTGACAGCAATACAGTATAGCCACATCCCTAAATGTATGTATATATATTTTTTTTAACGTCTACCAGAAAATGTATTTTCTAATGTTGAAAGTGGGACTTTCCCTGAAAGGAGAACCAAACTCCAAACTCCATTGGTTTGAATTGAACCGCTCTGTGTCTCGGTTAAACACATGCTACTGCTTGCACTACTTTGTCTGATGTGGTTGCCTGGTCCCTTGCTGATTAGGTGACGAGGTGTCACACTGGCCTCCGCTTATTGAAACCGACTCGACCGTTTTTGACAGAGGCGTCGCTCATTTCGCTCATTAGTTGCTCGCTCGTTTTAGGGAACGGTTGCAGTAGACTAGTGAAGACAACACATTAACCATTGACGGAGCTTTGACACACATATGTTAAACACATGCCTACCTTCCTCATGTTAACGTTGGGTGCTACACACTTCCTATGACAGCTCTGCGACAAGGGTCCATGCTCTACGCGTGTTACCGTCACCAGTTGATTCTACTACCTAAACATTGGTACGTACAAGGAGCAGACCCATAACTAGTCTCCAGTGACACCTGCTGTGTTTGTCCTACGATAACCCCTGTGTTTGATGATGACCCCTATGTTCGCCCTACAATGACCCCTGTGTTTGTCGTACGATGACCCCTGTCTTTGTCCTACAATGACCCCTGTTCTTGTCCTACGATGACCCCTGTTCTTGTCCTACGGTGACCCCTGTGTTTGTCCTACGGTGACCCCTGTGTTTGTCCTACGATGACCCCTGTCTTTGTCCTACGATGACCCCTGTCTTTGTCCTACGGTGACCCCTGTGTTTGTCCTACGGTGACCCCTGTGTTTGTCCTACGATGACCCCTGTCTTTGTCCTACGATGACCCCTGTCTTTGTCCTACGGTGACCCCTGTGTTTGTCCTACGGTGACCCCTGTCTTGGTCCTACGGTGACCCCTGTCTTTGTCCTACGATGACCCCTGTCTTTGTCCTATGGTGACCCCTGTGTTTGTCCTACGGTGACCCCTGTGTTTGTCCTACGGTGACCCCTGTGTTTGTCCTACGGTGACCCCTGTCTTTGTCCTACGGTGACCCCTGTCTTTGTCCTACGGTGACCCCTGTCTTTGTCCTACCTTGTCGGTGAGCAGGGTGATGAGCCGCTGGGCCTCCCTCTGCAGGTCCAGGTCCATGTTGTACAGCTGCCCGTTCAGCGCCTTGTACACCTGCTCCTTGCCCTCCGCCCCGCACGACTCCTCCATGGCCCGCTCCACCACCTGCCACTCCAGGTCCCGGGGCAGGTGGCCCAGGAAGAGACGCACCCGCTCCATGTTGTTCAGGGCGATGCACAGCTAGCAGAGAGGGGTGGAGAGGGGGCGAGAGAGGGAGAGAGAGGGAGAGAGGGAGACCCCTCCCCAGGTGGGTGCAGCAGCAGAGGAGAGGTGGAAGAGTGGAAGGCAGTAGGGGGGAGGGGGGGGGGGGGGGGGGAAGGTAGAAGGAGGCAAGGGGACAAAAAGCAGTGAAGAAAAAACAAAGGAGGAAGGAAGGAAGTCTACGCAGAGTCTGAGTTGGAGGGGAGCATAAGGAGTGCAGATGTATAGCCGGGGGTTATTATGCTGTGAGGTGCAATGGCTTGCGAGAGCAGTCTCTCGGTTACGATTTGGTGATTTGTTGGTGTAATGTCAGGCTTCAGTATTCAATATTAAAGTGATACTTCACCGGTGGAGATATGAAGGTTATATGAGGTCAATAATTCTATGTATTATAAATGTGCAGAAAAAATTGAAATTGGTTCAACCTAGCCTGAGAAAGGGCAGAACGTGTCTCTCTAGCTCAAAAGTAAGAAATCCTCCAACTCCCACAGTGCATTGCGCCCGCTGCACTGCCCGCCTGTTTCCGTTTGGAGGGGGAAGGACCCATGGTCCTGGCGCGATTGGTAGCGCATATTAAACTTTGTGTAAACATATCCCTGTGATACGTTGACTAGTTCGACTTCTGCTCTTGTTTTTTCAAACGCATTTTTGCATTTTACTGTAAAGCATAAAAACATTAGCTAATTACAGTAGCTCAGCATATCAAGTATTTGTACTCAACCTTTTCTCCCAAGTTGAAATAAATGTTTATCTTATACAGTAGGCTTACTTTAGTATAGCAACACTTGGGTTAGGCCTAGTAAACAAATCACAACAACCAACATGAATTTGAAGGTTTATTCAGGAAAAAATACAACGTGGATGGTGCGTTTCCAGTTCACTTTCTGGGTCCAGAAATATGTATCCAATACCCAACTGTTCAGATGAGGCGTAAAGCCTGGTTGAGAGGTTACAAACATGGCCCCGTCCTCCCCAGATTCAGCCATTTAGTGTCTGAATCTGTGTTAGTGTGTCTGAGTTAGTGTCTATAGGCGAACAGAGCAAACCGGCGCGCTCCGGCTCCTCGTCCTCGGCAGCAGACGAGGCTTGTTCAGCTGCAGCCGCAGTAGCCTCCTCCTCTATTTGTTTCAATTCTTCCTGGGTGTATTCTGGCTCGTACAAATAGCCCTGAATGTCCGAATCCAGCTATAGATTTTCAAAAATCCACTTGGGCTGTTTCCCGTTGCAAATTTGTTCTCTAGCTAAACGGTGAACAAACATGGCGGAAATTGTTTACATCTCGTACGCAAGCTCCCGCCCCGCCTCGTTCCTTATAGGTGGGCTCACAAATTTGGGGAACCAGTGGTTTGTAGTCCTCGGCCCTTCTAGCAGGCAAGCAAAGTTTTACTGAGATTACGTCAAACGCGTCATTTGACATCTTCTCAGGAGAAAATTAGATCAGGAAAGCTGGTCCAAGGGAAGACTGGGTTAGAATTATTTATTATTTATACTCATCATCAACATCAATATCTAAACTTTAGCCACCTTCCAACGTCAGATAATAATCTAATGAAAGGGCCGTTGGTCGGAATCCTTCCGCCATTGCAGTTTTTAGTGTAGTTTGTGCTTCATCAAAGTCTGAAACGTCCGTAGCTCCGTTCATCTGCACCGTCGCCTAACTGCCGCCGTAACGCAAGTGTGCATAATGGGTCACTGGCTGGGCCACGGAAGTGTTGGGAAATCGATCACCCGCTTGGCTACGTAGCCAGGAGGGGAATTGGCTTGAAGGGAATAATGGCTGAAATTGCGCTGCTAGGTTATTTTGTTTATGTTTTATGTTTGGGTCTCGCGTTTTTAAGAAACCGCTAAGTTGGTTACCGTGGAGATACCATTATTACTATAGCATGCGTTTGGAGTTGATGGTTGAATATACCATGGATTAGACACTGCCTCCGCCTCGTATTTGAGAACACTACATTGGAAGACAAGATTGACAAAAGTCTAAAAGGAAAGACTGAAATTCCGTAAGACTCCAATGGGTTTCATGGAATGTCGTTCCCTGATGTAAAAATGCACACCTTGATAACCCTTCATAATAAGAAGTTAATTACTAATATTCATTAATCTCAAAAAAAGTGATGCACGCCTCACAACTTAATACCTAAACTATGTGCACTTTCAATTACACAAATGCGAGGGTTAATTTATTATGAATGATTTATTCATGTTTTGATGTTTGTTATGCTTCTGACTGTGATGTGCAAAGGTTTCGGGAACACGGCCTTTGGGTCAATCGCCATCTAGTCTGCATCAGGGAGATGGAGACGACGATGAGTATAATGTTAATAAAAAAAGGGTAATTTATAGGCCTTTCACACACGCACCGTAAGTCTGGCATTCTCTGAATAATAATACCAAGTTGGGGCTGTATGTGTGAACGCAAATGTCTGAATCCAACCCTCCGGAGTTTACCCAGAGTTTTTCCCCAACCACGTCGGTGCACACACACACACTTACACATATGCATAAACACACATGCGCACACACACATAGACACAAACAACCACACACACACACACACACACACACACACACACACACACACACACACACACACACACACACACACACACACACACACACACACAATGTCTGGTGGGGTCCTCCCAGGGGCAGTACCTGCACAGTGAGGCTCTTGTGGTCACGCCCCTGCTGGTTCCTCTCTATCTTGCGCGTGATCATCTCAGAGTAACACACCGCCTCACTGCAGAAGTTCTGCAGAAACACATGCGAAAACTCAGATCAGACGTAATTACCAACAAAATCACAAGCCCTCAATTTTCTGTCTGAAAAACAGGAATTTATGATTGTTTTCATTTGAAGAGGCTTTTAAAAGAGCGTGTGCAGGTCCCTGCATGCAGCTGTGTTTTGCTAGACTTGTGTGTCTAAATGGATTTTACTAGTATTTGTGCGTGTGTGTGTGTGTGTGTGTGTGTGTGTGTGTGTGTGTGTGTGTGTTTTCAAATGTATCTTTGTGTGTGTCTGCTGTCAGAGTGTGTAACCGGGTGTAATTGGTATGACCCTAACCATGTATCTTTAAGGTTTTTCGCGGCATGTGGCTGTGTGTTACTGTACGAGTGTACACGTGTGTGTGTGTGTGTGTGTGTGTGTGTGTGTGTGTGTGTGTGTGTGTGTGTGTGTGTGTGTGTGTGTGTGTGTGTGTGTGTGTGTGTGTGTGTGTGTGTGTGTGTTTGTGTTTGCACGCGTGAGACAGTCTATCTACGAACATACATATCATGTTTTGCTTTTGAGGAGGTGCACGTCTGAATGTGTGCATCTGTGCGTGTTCGTGCGTGTGTGTGTACATGGTTGTTTGCGGGTGCGCGCGGAGGGGGGGGGGCTCACATCCGTCAGGCGGGTGACAAAGATGAAGGCTCCTGCCGAGTCGGGCCAGGCCAGCTGGGACCAGATCTCCCGGACCTGGCTGAAGCAGGCCGTCACCTCCTCCGCCGAGCTGCTGTGTTTGTCCTGCAGAATGGGCTCCAGCTGCCCGCCGACACAACCACCAAGGCAGTGAGCGGCTCCATACATTATGTACATATTTTACAATTTACACTCAACACTTGACACTTTATAATTTATCATTTGTATTGCTTATTCCTTCGGTTTGTTGTTTTTTTGTTCTGTTTGTCTTGTCTCGTACTTTAGCATTTAGTTTATCATTAACCTCAGCGTACATTTTTGTTTGCATTAGAACTTTGTATTTTTATTGTAGTGTATTGTATTTTTTTTATCCTGTCTAATCTAATATACCACTCCCATTCTAGCTATAGGGCTTGCACATCGTGACATCACAACGTGATGATCCTTGTATTGCTAGATATGAAGTTGGCCGGGATATTTTTTATGTTCATTTAAAAAAGATAATCCCATGAGGCATTGTGATGTGCAAGTTTTATGCAGTATAAAGGCTTGGTGTACTCTATTAAAGTGATTTTCATGCACCTTTTTTGTCTCATGTTCCCCCACAGCCCCGTCAGTATGGCTAAAGGATTGACAGCAAACCAGAAATGTCTTCCTTTGAACCAATGCTGTACTTGTGTATGATGTAATAATAATTTAGCATATTTAATCCAACACCATTATTAATACATTAGAGGCTTTGAGGCATTTGAAATTAAAGAAGCTGGGACCAACTTCAATTTCTGTTCCCCTATTTTACCACCGGGTGCAATGTGGGTAGCCGTTACAAGCCATTTCACCACCTACCCTCTAGTGACTTGGACATGGAAGAGTCCACCCTCATGTACGATAGCTTGATCAAGCTACCAGTATACCCACTGGACTGTAGACCTGTAGACTGATCTATTCGTCATACATCTGGGTTGACATCACACCTGGTGGTAAAATGGGGGGTCCTTTAAAGGTGCTCACTGTTCAATTTAAGAGCCGACTATCCGAGTGTAATTTGCGGGAAATTGCAGAGCCATCCGTCAGCCATTAAGTGAGTAAAATGTGCTGTGAGATTATCTGTTTCTAGTTTACTGCGCTTGCCTCTGTAATGAGACCGTTTCGATTCTAGACCACTTGAGATGGTGCCGATGTTTTTGGGTTGCTGCGCTTTAAACTCGTGCACTATTCTGCTCTCTTCAGCTCTCTCTCTTTCCAACTATCGATATCCTACCTACAGAAGCTTGGATTGTACTGTATATACCAATATGAGTATTTGACAGTGTCTTTTATGTTCTGTAGGTTTTAACAAAGCATGAATCATTAATCAAATCAAACCTTTACAACTATTTCCTGGAACCTGCGCATGCATCCCTCTAGGGCACCCCGGTTCCATAACTCACGCCAGGAGTAACTACTCTGCACCCACACAGAGACATCTCCTACATTAGCCACTACTCTGTATCTATAGCTACACAGAGACACAGAGACATCCCCTACCTTATCCACTGCTCTGTATCTATAGATACACAGAGAAACACAGAGACATCTCCTACCTAGTCCGCTGCTCTGTGTGTGTATAGCTCCACAGAGAAACACAGAGACAGCCCCCACCTAGTCCACTGTTCTGTGTGCATAGCTACACAGAGACACACGGAGACATCACCTACCTTGTCCACTGCACTGTATGTATAAAGAAACACAGAGACGTCCCCTACCTTGTCCACTGCCCTGTATGTATAAAGCAACACAGAGACGTCCCCTACCTTGTCCATGTCCACTGCACGACGGATCCTATCGCTTGACCGCTCATGGACGATCTGCAGCCACTTGTGGATGGAGGACTTGAACCAGTTATGGAAGCCGGTCAGGGCTAGCATTTTAGCATCCCTGTTTGAAACAAAAAAGCAGTTTTTCCCGTTTTGTGATCAGTTTGATGATAGTGCTACCTTCCCCGTACGACAATTACCCAACGGCCTACAAAAATAAAACCATATCCCGGTGGACTGAATCAAATATTACACAAAAGATGTAGTAATAAACCTCCACTACATTTCTGTGAGTGTCATGTGCCGACTGCCAATGAGCATCACGACTTTCCGGCTTTACTCCCTCTCTGTAGCGGACGTTTAGGAAACGGAGCGGCACGCTGACGCAGGGCTCACTTGAGAGGCAGGAACTCCCGGTAGCCCTTGAGTATCTTGAGGGAGATGAAGAGCTCGAAGATGGTCTCCCCCATGCTCTGAGTCAGCTTGGAGTTCTCCTGCTCCAGGGTGCCACACACCCGCTCCATGGCGATGTTCACGTCGTCCGCGACCTGCAGGGGAGGGGGGGGGGTCAGACAGCCGGCTGGTTCAGATGCCAAGTCGGATTCAGAGGGTTGTGCTTTATGTCGCTGATGGGTAATTCTTATCTCGGCGCATGAGCCACGAGCAGTCCTGGAAGACGAAGGTCAAATGAGAGCTGTGCTACAAAATTGTTTCTAAAATATGAGGGTACAAGTGTGTTGTGTATTGAAGAACGTACGGGGAGAAAATAATGCATTGGTTTAGGATTTTATCCTCTCATAACGTTAACGGTGGAGGTGTGCATTGAAATAGTACAACTCAATGCGTTTCGGAATCCAGAGCTATAAATAGCTATGTATGGAACTAACACTATTATCCACGCCGATGGCATTAATGACACATTTGTTCTGATTCCTAGCGCTGCTGTGACCAGCTGTGTTCCCAAACTTTGTGCTTTTGATTGTTCTAAGCCTCACTTATCAAACGCTTGGGATAAAAGTGTCAGCTGTAAATGAATGGGAAAGTGAAGGTTTAATTTGTTCTTGAAGGAGCACTTACTGAGAGTATACTGTATATATATATATATATAGCCATGCATAGCCTCACAGACACAAACGCAGGGAGTCTCACAGTCGGATGAATATTTGATTTGATTATCGACGGAGCAAAAAAACAACAAAACAACAAAAGCAACGCGCCAGAGTTTGTTATTTCTGAACGACATAACGTTGCTGTTGTTTCTAACACCCCTACCAGTTTCTCCAACTGCCGGTACGAAACGCTGAAGAAGTCCACCTTCACGGCACTGTGTGGGTCCAAGTGTCCGGTGGGTGACAAAAACAAACACAGACAACACTTTTTTTAAATGTCAACCGGTCCATCCGTATGCGGTTAGGATCGATCGAGCTGCAATGCGGTGGACATTGATTGGCTAACGGATTGACCTGTGGAAGAGCTTGTTGTAGGTGTGGTGAGCCTTCTGCGCGTCCGCACACACCGCATCCAACACATGGACCAGCCTCTTCAGCTGCTCCTCTAGAGACTGGGGGACACACGCATGCAGAGCAGACACAGAACACGATAGCACGATGATCCAATGGCTAACGTAGTAGAAGGAAGGAGAGTGTGAGACTATGAGAGTGTATAAGGGAGTGGTCATTTTCAGGCTGTTAGACTTGTTCAGGGTTCAGGTTTTTAGGAGACAAAATAACAGAGTTAAGCGTTCTTCTTTTTATATAATAAACTCACCCCTTCTTCTGGTTTGTATTGTGAGATAATATTTTCGTACCACTCCGCTGTACCTTTCTGTTCAAAAAAATGGACGGGAAAACTTGTAAGGAAACGTAGATAAGCCCACCTCAATATGTGTTCCGTCTCGTTGACTTTTACCTTAACAACGGTGGTGATGTCCATGTGCAGTTCATTTCGAAGCGGGCATACCGTCTTAAATGCCTGCATGCTCTGCATGTAGCCAACGCCCCTAAACACACACAAATAGCGCGCACACACACACACACACACACACACACACACACACACACACACACACACACACACACACACACACACACACACACACACACACACACACACACACAAACACATACACACAAAGAAAAAGTATTTTTTTTTCAGTGGCGGGAGAATACATTTCTTTAGATGTCACCCGTAGTTTCTTGTAAGTGCATGTGAGTGTGCAACGTGACTTTGAACTGAAATGTCTTTCATGCGGCAAACGCGATCCTCATTCTAAACATCCCCTAAATAATGTCTTTGGATTTCTTTGGCACTCACACAGTGAGCAATTGGAGCTTCGAGGAGCTTCCCTGGAGCTTGTGGTTTACACTTTCCAATTGACTCCTCCATAGAGTCGGATAGACTCACTGTTTGTAGTCCAAGTTTCTATGCAAGGGAAAGGTTGAGTGTATTTCTGGCATGAAATCACAGGCATGTGTGATGACACCAAGTCTACTGTGGTGAAAGCTAGGGGTGGTTTACTTTTTTATCAACAACAATCATGTTTTCATGAATACCTTTCTATTGAAGATTTTACAGCTAGCTTTCATTCAGAGAGACTGGATTGTTTTCTTCTTCTATAATAGCTCACATAAGATGAAGCTAAGGGGGGAGAGCCTAACTTGCTCAAAGATGTCTAAAAGTAGTCTGCAGACACTGGGTTTTTAACCCAGATCTAAATCTCTGCAGATAACTGTGTTGGACATTGTGTGTGATGAGTCAGAAATGCACGGTTGGCCTGTTTTGTGTTGAACTGACTTTTGAACTTTGTACCTCCCTCATTTACCCGGCTCCACTGGTCTTAACCAATGGGTCTTTCAGGGGGGAAACCTGAAACCGCCTGTGAGATATAGTATATAAAAACGAGTTGGTCTGCAAAGTACTTCTTTAGTCTCAGATAAATAAGATAAATAAGATAAATAAAATCATTCTCTTTCTTAAATCGGTTCCTTAAAGTAGGCAATTATTTAAGAACCTTTCATTTCATATTTTTGGGAATTCCTGAGAGACACAATAAATCAATGAAATTGATGAAGTAAATCTATTATCTGTTGTCGTCACAGGCCTGTAATAAGCCCGTCCAATAATCAAATTTGGGAAAGATCAATAAAATGATTGAAGGGTTTACCTACCTACCGTGTTCCAGCCCATCCACGCTGAGCACATGATAGGAGTCTTCACCAAGGCAAGGCAGATCTATTGCTAAAGTTAGCGAGCGAGTCTGGTGTATCTGGTGTATTTATAGCTGTGTAGGGAGGCCTGAAGTGAGGTGTGTTATTTTTTCGGGGTTGATACCTTTTAAAATGAAGCTTTCCCTGTCTGGTTTCTCCAAATTGCCAAGCCTTAAACCCACTAGAGACCACTTTTCTGCCCGTTTAAGTTTTACCTGAGCATGAGCTCGAAGCGTGTGATGGCCGCCGGGCTGGTGCAGGGGAACACCTGCCGCATGTTCTTCATCAGACACAGACAGTGCTCCGTGTACAGCCTGAAGCTGTCTGACAGCTGACGCTCCTGCAGGAGGAGGAGCAGGAGGAGGAGGAGGACAAAGACGAGGAGGGAAATGTAGAAGAGGAGGAGGAGGATGGTGAGCAGGAGGAAGAGCAGGGGGAGGAGCAGGAGGAGGAGGAGGAGGAGCAGGAAGAGGAGGAGGAGGAAAATGGAGAAGAGGAGAAGGATGGCGAGGAGAAGGAAGAGAAAGGGGAGGAGCAGGAGGAGTTTGAGGTAGAGGAAGAGACGGCGGGAATGAGGAGAAGCGGGAGGAGGTCGAGGAGGGAGATGAAAGGGGAGGAGGAGAAGGAGGAGGATGGGGAGGAGAGGCAGGAAGAGGAGGAGAAGGATGATGGGGAGGTAGAGGAGGAGCAGGGGGAGGAGTTGAAGGAGGAAGAGGAGGATGAAGAGGAAGAGGAAGAGCAGGGCGAGTATAAGGAGCAAGAGGAGGTGGAGGAGGGGGAAGAAGGTGAGGAATCGAAGGAGAAGGATCGGGAGGAGAGGCATGAATAGTGGGAGGAAGGTGATGAGGAGGGGGAGGAGGAGGATGAGGAAGAACGAGGAGGAAGAGGAGGAGGAGCAGAAGGAGAATGAAGAAAACCACCAGTTATAGCTTCAGACAAGACAGCCGCATTGAGACGTTTTTGCAGGGTGCCGGAAAAACTGTGACGGATGTCAACCAGGAGGAGATAATAAGATGAGGATGAGAGGTTGGCGATTTGCTGGCAGTAACCCTCTGGCGTGGGGTCTGTGGTGTGTGTGTGTGTGTGTGTGTGTGTGTGTGTGTGTGTGTGTGTGTGTGTGTGTGTGTGTGTGTGTGTGTGTGTGTGTGTGAACTCACCAGGTCCCCTCGCACAGCGGGGGGGTCCCAGTCGGCGTCGATGGCCCGCAGGAGGCGCAGCAGCAGGGAGTAGCAGAGCCTCTGGCCGCGGTGGTGGCTGCTGTAGCACTGCCAGCGGCTGGCGGGGAGGGGGGCGGGACCAGACACAACATGTCTTACTGCACAGCTACCTGCTCCTCACCCTCTGAGCGAGCGCACGCGTGCGCGCGCGCGTGCGTGCGTGCGTGCGTGCGTGCGTGCGTGCGTGCGTGCGTGCGTGCGTGCGTGCGTGTAGGTGTAGGTGTGTAGCCAGGTGTAGTATGGTGTCTCTGTACTATAGGTATGTGTCTCTACAGCTTTTACTGGATTATTCTGTCTGTATGTGTGTGTGTGTGTGTGTGTGTGTGTGTGTGTGTGTGTGTGTGTGTGTGTGTGTGTGTGTGTGTGTGTGTGTGTGTGTGTGTGTGTGTGTGTGTGTCTACTGTGTGGCCTCTGCAGCTGTACAACACTACATTATCTACCACCGTGCGTGTGGTATGTTTGTAGCATTTCAAGTAGTGTATTTCACAGCAGAGTGGGATAGTGTCATTTCATCCACCCAATAAAGCTGCTGCTCGGTGTGTGTGTGTGTGTGTGTGTGTGTGTGTGTGTGTGTGTGTGTGTGTGTGTGTGTGTGTGTGTGTGTGTGTGTGTGTGTGCTATGCTAAGGCTTACATAATGGCCTGCTGCAGAGGGGAGAGGTCGGTCTGCACAGCGTGGTGTGTGAGCAGGGTCCAGGCGGGGGGGCTCACCAGTCCGTTCCAGTTATAGGGCTCTCTCTGAAAGACCACGGCACATAATGAGGCTCATCACGACGCAATGGGTGTACTGGTAATGAGGTGTACTCGCGCTGTAAGAGACTGCATGTGTCCGAGGTAGGATTTAAGGGCTGTAATATGAGTTGTTTTTTTCCAGTGGGCAATGTCACAGAGATTCGTCAGCTATTAGCGAGTGAAGTGCTCTGTGAGGATTTCTGTTCTGGGTGACTTACTCTGTGTCAATGAGCCAATTTATATTTATTTTTTGACCGCTCCCGGACCATTTCTGTTCCATCGGCATCCCTTTCCTGATTGGTGCAATCGAATACATCCTGCTTGTCAATCACATTAGCGTTCAAAGCCTTAGCCTCCTAGCTCCACCACAGGTGGGTGGATGCAACCCTTCTCAATGGTGGAGTAACGGAGGGAGGGAGCAGAGAGGGAGGGGGGCATTTGGCTAGTTGCTTAAATTATAAATTTGCTCTCTGCTTTCTCTTAATGACTCTCCAATCGTGCCTACAGCAGCTGGAGGCTAATGAAACCTCGGCTACTAACCCAGACACTATCACCAGAGACCAAACCAAGGACATGGTGCTGTTGTTGTGTGGTGGATGTTGTTGTTGTTACTTACCTTTACATTGGCATGCTCATACTCCAGAATCTGGGTCAGTAACTTCTTGTGAATGGCCACGTTGGTCTCCCTCTTTGTCAAGGTTGTGTCCCTCTGGAAAAATATTTTTTTTGCAGATATTTAGAGCGCAATTCAGCTCCTACCTCCATCTTCTTTTAACATGAAATGTCTAACATGTCTGTACGCATGTATGTCCATACGGAAGATCTATACCCGGCAGAATGTGCAAACCTGATTGGTGAAGAGCTTCATGATGAGGTGGCACTCTCCTTGAACCTTAGACGCACTCGATCGGGGCTCGAGCTTGAACCACTTGTCAAAGCCGTTCACGGGTAATTCCTGTAAAGGAACAACAACAACAGCAACAATAACTTTAGGTGATCTTTGTCGCTCGATGCTTCAGTTCATGGAGCCGTTGCCGTGGCGTTGGGGACTCACGTTCAGGGGCATGTTGATACACCCCAGGAAGTCGTCGGCGTTCTCCTCGGAGCCCGACGACGCCGATCCGTTGGCGCGCACCGATTTGGCGATTTGTTTGAAATACCTGATTACAAGAAGAAATAAGAAAATAAGGACATCCGGGTGCGTGGAAGGGGTCATGACCTCACCGTATGGACAACCAACAGTGTGGCTTTATTATTTGATTTTTTATGTTTGTTATTATATACTAACCGATCGGAAGATGGGTACGTACAAGGAAAAATGTACATTGCTAATATGGCGATATTTCTTTTTTATTAAGAACATTTTAATTGTGTTAGGGTTATTGTGAATTTTCCATTCTATATATAGAGAATGTGGCCACATTCTGATAACTAATGTCAGGAAGTCTGGGTTGGAATATCAAGGGTGTGAGAGTTGAAAGGAGACTAAGGAGGAGATCAAATGTCACGTTACTATGGGAACGTGCAGTGCCTGAGCTGGGGACCTTAACTGCTACTTCATCTCTGGGTAAGAAAACACAGTCTGTAATCAATCTGAACATGTATATAAGCATAATGTAACCTGCTGGGTTACTTCTGGTCTTAGATCCTTGTTAAAATCCTTGAAAAAAAATAAAACTGTATTTGCCCCCCCCCCCCCGCCACAGACACACACACAAACATACATTGTGAGGATCAAGGTTGTGTTAGCTGTTCCACCTCTTTCAGTGATTTCTATGGGATACAAATCCCAGTCTCCAGTTGCAGAGTATTTTGGCCCCCATTTTTTAACTCAGGTAATGTGGATTATCAAGGGACTTAACGGAGCAAAGTCTGAATGAAATTGGCCGCGGTGGTGTGATGTAAATATATTATTTTTGAACAAGTCAGCTGGGTAGACACTAATTAATCCTCACTGCTGGAAAGAGCGAGAATACTTTGAAGAAAAGAGGGAAGGCATTAAAAAAGCTACATGTAACCTTTTAGAAAAAATGTATGCTCAATGGTAGAACGGAAAACAGAAACCAAATGGCGTTTCGGTTCTACCTGCCCATCCCTCGGAGGCCGCTGACTTCGTTGAGCTTTTTGCAGGCCTCAGCCACGGAGACGTCATCGTCGTGGTCCCTTCAGAAAGAACCAACAACAAGATCACTTATGACACATTACCTTCAGTTCACCGCTGTGTGATTTATTGGGCCGTTTCGTTATTGTCCGACCCTTACTTTCCTTCCCCCCCTCAAGGTTGTCCAATGAAAATAAATTCTCGTCGAATCCACACTATACGTTTTTATTTAGTTTCCCGGTTTTGAAATAACAACCATGTTCAATAAGGGGCCGTGAGATGTTATCCCAGCCTAAGACAGATAGAGATTTAGTCTACGATAGCTAGGGGGGAAAGAAGTAAGCCTTACATTGCTCCTTATGAGCGACATCAGTTCTAATTCCAGTCATGCCCCCGAACAACGGGGTATGCAGGACACGGCAGAAGGCTTTACCGAGGATAGGGCTCTGTGGAAGATGGGCTTTAAACAATACATTCTGGTGCCTCAATGAGCGGGAGAAATGACAGCAAGTCAGGGATTAAGGAGCAATCAGCAGGTGAGTGTCTGCCCACGCCGTCGTAAATAAAGCCCCGAGTTGTCCACCGGGAGAGCAAGCAAACCAGAGTGGAAATCGAGTCTTGCGTAAGGATGAGGGACGTGTTGTTTATTCGTAATGACCACTGACCATATATCGAGATGCAGCAGATCGTTGTGGACGTCATCGATGTCACTGTTAACCGCAAGAGGGAAAAGACAGGAGGTTAAAAACATCTCAAGCCACATGCTTTTGCTGGGTAATACAAACACGGAAAAAACCTGAATTCAGTGCTCGACTATATAAGAAGAGACGGACTACATCAATCACAGACGAGAAATGACACCGTCACAGTATAACGTTCATGACAACACATGGATCATTTCCTCACCAACAGACAAACTGCTTATGACCGGTCCCTCCCCCCCCAGGAGGGGCTAAACTGCTTCTGCCCCTGCTTATGAACGGTCCCCACTAGAAAGTGGAGGAGGCGGCGTTAGGGTACTCACAAGACGAAGTGCGCGTCCCAGACCGGGTTGAGGGTCTCGGGTTTGACCTCGGTCACCTGGATGCACGTGGCCGCCAGCACCTCCTTGGTGCTGGCTCGCTTCTCCAGCTTCTCCTTCCTCTTCCTGAAGCTGAACTTCCTCTCCTTCTTCTCCTCGGGCTCCCTAGGGCTCTGGCCCAGCAGAAGTCCCAGCATGCAATAGGGGTCGCTGTAGCCTGAGCGAGCCATAGGGGCCGTCATGAAACAGAAAAGGTAATAAGGGTAGGCTGAGGCTCCCCTGCCCAATCATCACTGAGTGAATTAATCATTTATTTCCTGGTATAGTCCTGCTAACCTAATTGAACTCAAAATGGGACTCATAATTGGACCATTGAAAGGTCAAATGTTGAGTTATACGTTGTGTTCTAATGTTCTTGTGTTTCGCTCTTTAAAGGCTGATTCCCCGGTGATTGTTTTGCTCTTGGATTGCATCGTAGGACAAACACAGCTGTTGCTCATAACACTAATTACGAGTCTGCTGCGAGGGACACGGGTCGGAGACTTCAGATAATGTACTGAATAAAAGAGAAGGACTTACCGTTTGCATCTTTGGCCATGAGATTCTTGGCTTTAATGACAGACACCCTCAGAGAGAAAGAAGCTCGCTGTGAAGCAAATGTACACAATGCAGAGTTCAACAATCGGCTTGTTCTTTGTAACGACCACTGTTGAGCAAGTACCTGTTATGCTACGTTAACACACTGTTTGAGGGTCCCACCACTTAAAGGGACAGTGAACCTAAATAGTTTGTAACACGGCAATGTCTTATTGTCCTCAACATAGTAATCTTTGCCATGTTGTCACTTTTGTCATAAGGCCGTCATTTAGAGGAATTGTTTAAAAGCCTATGTTTTGCTAGTCTTCGCCGACTACAAACTAAAGTCGCATTAATTACAGCATGAAGGGAAAAATTATGCCTTGGAACTTTGCTGTCGCGAAAGAACAAAGGGACACGGCAGAAGCGTGTGTGTGTGTGTGTGTGTGTGTGGAACTCCCTCTGTGCATCGGTTGATGTTGATGGGGCGAGAGGGTTAAGCTCGCTGACACACACAACACTGCTCATTATAACACTCATACACAACGATGGTGCTCGCAGAAACTAAGCATCGCAAATTTGCTGTGGGTCGTAACCATGGGGATAACACGTCCAACCTCCTTCCTAGAATTCTGATTATCAAAAAAAACGGAAGTGGGGGGGCCCACTTCCAAGTTTGTTAAAAAAGCAGCAGGAAACAATACAAATGTATGAAAGGTTGTTCTGAGAACTGGTAATATAATATTATTCATAATCATAGTACTAACGATAATAGTTATCATCGTAAAATCTTGATAATAATAATCATGCACTCCCACGATGACAACTGGGGCACTGGTCTCCTCCCACTGGCCTCCTTGTATATTTAAATATGACATCACCATCACCACATTCTCCTGACTTCTATATGAACCTAGGTTTATTGTGGATACAATACAACTCTAAAACATAGGAACGTGAAGTTGATCAGTCCACAATGTTAACCTGAGTCCGCTGCCACTTCATGTTTGAGCAATGTTCTAGGAAATGTTTGCTAAAGCTATAAAAACTAAGTTAGCCCAGCAGTCGCTCACCTTGGACTCGTGGACCTTCTGGAGAATGATGTCGTGCTCCTCCTCACCAATATCAAAGACCTTGAAGTGATCCCGGCACACAGGCAAAGAGATATTACAAGGTAAAACACAGTGTGGGTTTATCACAAACAGTGAGATATAGGGCCCTATCTTGCATCCGGCGCAATTTACTTAATCACTGGCGCATGTGTCGTTGCTAGTTTGCAACTGGCGCAGATCGGCTTTTCCTTCATGCGCCACGCGTCGGTAAATTAGGGAATGATCTTGCGCCCCAAGGGAAATAACAGCTGATACATGGGTAATAAGTTGTATTTTTAAATCAATGCATCTGCAAACACCGTACAGCAAACACATATTTTCTTGACACAGACATCGTGCACATGCCCATAACTTCTATGATTGATGAGTATTTGATCGTGAGAAAACATTGTTTTACCGCGAGTGAGTGTTAAAAAGAATGAATGAATGCGGGCGCGCGTGTGTGTATGTGTAACACACACACGCGCGCGCGGGCCCGCGTGTGTGCGTCCATCTGTTTAAACACACGCAAACTAAACACGTAACGCATAATACAGTCCATGGCAATGTATATTAACGTGGGGACACATGCATATTAGGAATACAAGTCGATAACGATAATGCATACAATACTGATAAGAAACTATTTTTATAATGTATTGCGCATATCATTAAATAGAACCACAGTTACCGCATATCATATGTTATATCATAAACGTTTTCTTTGCCAAAATTTATTTGAGGACTCAGTATTTCTGAAGTTGTGGAAGAAAACCTTATTCCATGTGTGAATTAGGCCATATTATTTGGTCATAAACTGAGCCATTTGCAATTTGAAATTCATGTGCATCTGTCTCATCGGAGACTGCAGACGCGCTGTCAAAATATCAACTCGTCAGAATCAAATGCGCTCATGGTTCCTAAAGGGGATGGGAGCTGGCACTCTCATTGGTTTGTTGCACGTTACGCCCAAACCACACCCACGGGTAATTAGGCTACTTCAGACCAACCCTTTTTAGATATGCGCCGGGCGCAAGAGTCATTTTTCGCGCAGGTAAACTAGCGACATTGCCTTAGAACCGCCCACAAAGCTACTTGCGCTTGGCGCTTCTCACTTGCGTTTCAGACCATTAAAATAGGGCCCATAGTGTGTAATGTGTCTCATGTTTTGTATTGTATTGCTTTGTCAGTGTTTTACCCTCCTATACCTTTTTTTTTACATTTAATTTGTACTTCTCATATTGTGTGAATGAATGTATTTAAAAAAAAAATTGAGGTTCTTTGCATTTTGGATTATTCTTTTAAAAATCAATTTTATTGTTTTGCCCTTTTGCTGCTGTGAAGCCCATATTTCCTGACTGGGATCAGTC
>NC_079413.1:7275635-7283135 GCF_026213295.1 Gadus chalcogrammus
GCTCTCCAGTTGGGATATGGCTTTGGGGTTTGACAGTGGAAGCAGTTATAGGAGGAGATGAATGTGATGAGTTTGTTTTGATTATGTTCCCTTCATCATCCAGTTACGGCGGATGGAGGCACCGTTTGCCTCTCCCTTCGGGGGGGGCCTTTTCCCGGCTGTAATGTTGCTGAAATTGTGACAGCGCCGAAATTAATATCTGCCATAATTCAAAATTTGCTGGCCTGGTTTTCAACTCTAAAGGCCGGCTGTGGATATCCAACCTCCATACATTTCTCTGGTTCTATCTCCCCCTCTCTCTCTCTCTCTCTCTCTCTCTCTCTCTCTCTCTCCCTCCCTCACTCTCTCTCCCCACTCTCTCTCTACCCAGTTTCTCTCACTCCCCCTTCTCTCTCTCTCTCTCTTTCTCTCTCCCTCCCTCATTCTCTCCCCACTCTCTCTCTACCCAGTTTCTCTCACTCCCCCCTCTCTTTCTCCCCCCTCTCTCTCTACCCCATCTCTCGCTCTCCCCATCTCTCCCCATCTCTCTGTGTCTCATAACCAAAATAACCTTACCATTTCATGTTGCTAGGTAACAGGGTTTTTAAAGGGATTTTTATTTTATAATAATCTACTTTGATTAAAAGGCACCCGTTCTGCTGTCCTGTCTGGAGAGAGAGAGACACAGTTAACACAGCTAAGGTAGATAAGCACATGACATTTGCCCCCCCTCTCCCCCCCCCCCCCCCCAGCCTTGGAATACAATGCTTGAACAAACAAATTAACAACGCTGATATTGCACCGTAGAATTCGGTCGAGGATTGTGAATAGATAAATATGAATGGCAGGATTTAATGAAATCCTTAAATTTCCGGTGACATTTGGTTTTGCACTAAAATATTTATTAAAGTTATCGCTTTTGTTCGCTGCTGTTATCTATATTGTTCTTATACAGCCCTTTTAATGAAAACCATGGTATCTAGATAAACAAAGCCATTAGTCACAATATATGTGCAAGTGTTTCTGGCTGTTTTTTTTATTTGTGAGGGTGCGTTGAGAATAAAGTCACCGTGGCTAAAGTCACCCTGGCTCACTTCATTTCAAACCGGCAACCGTGGAATATAGAGCGCGCTGGATCAAAGTGGATGGACACACACTATGGACACACACAACTTCTCTTGTGTGTTCGTACTGTTTATTGGCACAAATGCCCGCCCACTTGGTTTGGCCAGAGTTGCCTTGTCCTCAATCTTTGACATTGCAATGGCGTGATGTCAACTCCAAACGAATTGCAGTCCTACCACAATGAAAGGAGTGACAACTAAAGGTTAACTTCATGTTTGTAGACACTCTGTTGCTTGGAAAACTGTTAAATACACAATTCCCTTCCATGACTTCCCTGACCCTATAACTGCAGTTTTTGATTCTCAATTTAAATCAAACAGCTATTTATCTCTGTTAAGCCGTTGCCGTAGCTCGTCATCGCCATGGTTACCTCACTTTGAGTGATAGGTCTAGATCTGCGACTTGCATATAGCGGCGGCGAGCCTTTGTCCACTGTTTCGAAAAAAGCTCCCTATGGTTGCTATAGAAACATCGGGCTCATGCGTTAGATCCCTTTAGACTTTGATATCGGCTTTCAAACAAGGCCGGCAAAAATGTCACATCATGGATCCAGCTTTGCCTTTGTGGATTTATTATTCATAAAAAAATAATAATAGTCCAGTCTGTAATGAGTAATCATGGCGTGTTCAGCAAAGGACACGATTATTGATCTCAGTTAACACAAAGAAGTTATCAGCCGAAAAATAATGACATAACGAGGGAACGACAGAAGCGTTGCAGCCAAATCTGTTTACTGTTGCAGACAGATTCTTGGGTTTTCCCCTGAAAGCTAAGATTTGCATACACAGAAAAAGCTGACAGTAGCCTACAGGGCTGTATAACTTATATTCTCCCAATTCTCTGAAAAAGTTTCCTGCAATTTATGGGGAACAAAGGGCTGAACGTATGTGGAAGGTGAAGGGGGAAAAGGGGGGCTTGTTAGTCATTAGCACAGCTATTTTATAAGGGGCAACTCACATAGCCTGTACAGGGGTGGGTGTGTAGGTGTGTGTCTGTACGTCTGTGTGTGTGTGTTTGTGTGTGTGTGTGTGCATGTGTGCATGCGTGTGTGTCAAGTCAACTATTTTAACTTATACCGCTCTGAATCACTTTACGTCTCAGCATCATAAGGGCTGCAGACTCCAACACACCAAAGAATATAGAATAGAATGAGGTTGGCCTGTTCTGCTCTGGGATTGGAACTTGACCCCTGGGAGGGGTCACAGAGAGGAGGGTGCTGTCCAAACTCCTCTCTATCCTTGACATTGACTCCCACCTACTCCACAGAGAGCTGTCTGAACAGAGGAGTGTGTCCTTCATTCCTGTTGCCATCAGACCCCTTAACTTCTCCCCCTACAGAAAGTAAGGGAGTCCCTCTGGCTCTGTACTGTCAGTTTTACTTTACTTTAGTGTTGGGTATGCTTTGTGTGTGTCAGTTTTTGTTCATGTTCTCTGCATTTGTGTGTGTGTGTGTGTGTGTGTGTGTGTGTGTGTGTGTGTGTGTGTGTGTATGTGTGTGTGTGTTTGTGTTTATCATCCACATTCACATACACAACAGCGGGTGCGGGGTGACCTACCTGGTGGGCAGTGGGCCAGGGCAGTGTGTGAGGGGACTGCTGGGGGTCGATGGCGTTTCCCTCCTGCTCCTCAGTGATTGGCTCCTCTGCACCTGTCTCAGCACACTGCTCTTCAGGTCCAGCAAGGCTGTCATGGTGATCGCACAGGGGTCTGTGTGTGTGAGTGTATGTGTGCGTGTGCGTGTGCGTGTGTGTGTGTGTGTGTGTGTGTGTGTGTGTGTGTGTGTGTGTGTGTGTGTGCGTGCGTGTGTTTACACATTATGAACAATTATTTTCCTAGTTGAACGATTATATTTGATTAATAAATCGATTCATTATTTGGCCTATCAATTGTCATAAATAATAGCAAATGGCATTACCCTTTACCAACGTCTTATGTGATGTCTTCAATATGAGAAGAAAAGTAAACGATTCCATTTATAAGGATCCATGAATCAATACTTGATAAGCGTTCCGTTCAGTTACTCATAAAATTTTTGATACAACTTGAGCCAAGAATAAAACAAAGTCCTTATCTATCTTCTCGAACTCGTACAGAAGTCTGATTGAGTTTCATCACCAGCTCATGAAAATTCCAAGGAAAGAGAAAACAACAACAGACACAAAGAACAAAAAACAATGATGGCTGCCCTCTCGAAATATCATCCCCGCGTTTTCCTCTTGCTATGTACATCCACAGGGGTATTTGGTTATTTGTACCATTGAGGGATACAAGATGTGACAGTCACGCTCTCGTCATTCACGCATCAGGAGTAAAGAGTTAGAGGAGTTCCACATTGTCGCCAACTGACAGACAGGAGAGAGACATACAGAGACATACGGAGACACAGAGCGAGGAAGCAGTAAAAGAGGGAGAGGCTTTACAAGAGAACAAAAGAAAGTCGTTTGATGGACAGGGGAAATTGTTTCAGAAAAAACACACTCACTCACACACACACACACACACACACACACACACACACACACACACACACACACACACACACACACACACACACACACACACACACACACACATGCACAAGCAGACACATGCACATATGGAAAGACGTTTCACCAGTTGACAACTAAATGTTCTAGTTTCTTTGTTAGATCCTGCTGTTGGAATAAAGAGACTAAATGTGGGATGGAAGCAAAAACAAAAGATTGAAAATTAACTGCTAAAAAAAGTTGAGGCAATTTTCTGGTGAACTGGTCAATTTTCTTTGTCTTGTGTCTTCATTGGCTAGAGCCAGCCCAGGTCTGTGCTTATTGCTAGTGTTGAATGCCATGTGTCATGAACAATGCAATTACAGACTGACCCTTGGGAAAGTAGTCCTTCCCTTTATAGGATTGAAAAGCGTCAGTCTTCCTTGTTTATTTGGAATCACAACACACAATCACACATACTCCCACACACTCACACACACAAAAACATACACACACAGTCAATACAAGGGTCTCTCTCTTTCTCTTACAGACACACACACACACACACACACACACACACACACACACACACACACACACACACACACACACACACACACACACACACACACACACACACACACACACACAAACAGTAAATTCAAGGGTCTCTCTCTCTCTCTCTCGGACACCACACAACCTCACACACACACACACACACACACACACACACACACACACACACACACACACACACACACACACACACACACACACACACACACACACACACACACACACACACACACACACATATATACACCCACACAAACACAAGAAGTTGGTAACAATGAGAGCTGGATCCAATTTTGGCAGTTTGTCAGTGTAGGCTGACAATCAGGTTGGAGTTCACATTACTGTGTGTTCAATATATTAAAGACAGTCACCACTATTGATTTCAACTTTTTTTCTTTCCGCATCATCAAGTGGCAACCCTAGAGTGATTTTGGAGAGTGCTTCTGCTAGCCTTTTTCAAATATTTCCGCCTCCCCGCGATACTACTTCAGCGTTTCATTAAATCGATCATAGAGTGCAACGTTGTTTGACCTTGTTAATCGCATGAGGCGGATCTTCGGGAGATGTAGGGTGAAGGTGTGGCTTTAACGGTGAGCGACGATGAAAGCAATCGGTAACCCAGTTTGATCTTTTCAACCGTCTACTTAAATTCCTCACACCAGTCCGCTTGTAAAGAGTGATTTGGTTTTTAAAAACACATCACTCAGTACGTTTACATGCACAGCTTAATAAAATTAAGGCCATAGTTGGATAATGCTCCTCAATCGCACAACTGCAATTGTCCGAGTATACATGGCGGTGAGAAAATCGATTCATTGGCCGAAGCATTCTTTCCTCGGTACGATAGGTGGCGCTATGCCCATTTCAACTAGTGGTAATAGAGCCACCGGTTGACCTCTTTACGTCAATAGCAACAACAAACTCAGGCGGCCGCAGCATTCGAGAAAGATGTTTTCAGTAGACAGCTGTCAGTTCACTTCGGGTCCATGTCATTTCTCTGACGCTCCATTGTTCCGACCTCT
Organism: Gadus chalcogrammus; assembly: GCF_026213295.1. Classification (NCBI taxonomy): domain Eukaryota; kingdom Metazoa; phylum Chordata; class Actinopteri; order Gadiformes; family Gadidae; genus Gadus; species Gadus chalcogrammus. Next base: position 7,280,803 of record NC_079413.1, read on the forward strand.
CGGTCGTATGCGGACTCCTCCGGCGGCGGAGCAGCGGGAGGAGTCCAGCCGGAGGAGTCCGCATACGACCGAGAGGACGGAACAATGGAGCGTCGGAGAAATAGACCCGAAGTGAACTGACAGCTGTCCCGCATACGGCAACAATCCCTTTCTCCTCTATGTCGCGTTTCAATCTGCACTTCAGAGAGTCAATGCCAAAGTTCCTTTACCCCAATTCCTTCTCTACCATGGCCGAGATAACCCTCACTACGAGTATTTACTTGTTGCTGAAGTACCAGAGAGTCGGAGAACCTGACGTAGTCTTTACGATTCATAATATCAGAGAATATCCCCGTCAGTTCGGCCACGGCGCAATGAATGAATAAAGATCGTAAAAAATCATTTATTTTGACAGATGTGCCCGAAGTTACTACTTTACAACCTTGTTGATGACCAACATTTAGAGAGACATGCACTTTTAATTCAGCCTTGGTTGAAATCAAAGTGTTACACCTTTCCTGTTGTCGGCTCCCATACCGTAGTCAAGCACCATAGAGATGTTCCCTCCAGGGCCGATGTTCTCTCGGGGGTAACACCCTTCACTTTGACCGGCAGTGGGTCAGCTTATAGGTCGGAATGAAACGGCCACCGATTATTGACAGGCTGGGTACTTTATTCGTAGTTCCACTAACTTAACAGTACACGTCGTTTGCACAGACACAACCGGACTCGTTCATTCACTAAACTGACACGCGCAACCGCTCGCTCTCCTCGCTCGTCCACTCACTCGCTGAAGTCACTCACACACACACACACACACACTGCCATTCCCGCGCACACACATACGCTACTCTCGTAACAGAAGCATAGTTTGCACTGAATGCATGTTGATGATGATACCACCTTTTTAAATAAATTGCCGTCTCTCATTTTCCGACGCCGACAACAACATGACTATCGTCTCCTTATAGGCCTACTTCTGGATCACGGCCCCCGGGAAAAGTCTCGAGCATGCACAGAACGCAAAATCCGAATCCATGCGATCCGACCTGATACATGTACACTTAGTTCGACTAACAATCGAATAATCTGGGTGTCTTAATTCAAACTCGGCTGTTCTTGTCCTGTTCAAACTCGCACACAACGTCTAACTGATCACGGTTTTGATTGTTTGTTTGTTTTGTTTTGTCTTGTTTTTGTTTTATTTATTTTTTATTTATTATGTTTATTTATTTATTTTTTCCACAATGTCTTGTTTTTTTAAACGATTTATGATGACTATATGCTCTGTAAGGTGACCTTGGGTGTCTTGAAAGGCGCCTCTAAATGAAATGTATTATTATTATTATTATTATTATTATTAATTCGACTATGAGTAACTCGATTCGATTCGATTATATTGTGACTAAGGTGTATACATGCATCTTAATAATCCACTCATAGTTGGACTAACCCAATAATTTTCTTGAGGGTCATGTAAACGCACTGACTGTGATCCATCAAGCGTTGTGTTCTCTTCTATACTGTGCTCACAGTAGAGCTTGGGTCTTGTGCGGATTGGTATTTTTCCAGATTCTTATTTTGCTAAAGGTCAACACCCTCATAGTGTCCCTCCACGGTGTCATTAATCAAACATTCATCAATATTGATGTCCCACTAAACGCGATGAGAGGCCGTACGTCTAGCGTGTCACATTGTGTTTCCTTCTTCCTCCAAAAAGTCAGCTGTCTCACCACACGACTCCGGCATTTCAACCGTGTTTTCCCATCTCTTTTTTTATTTTCTGTTCATTCTTTTTGTGGCAACACTGTCAACACAGCTCCCCTCGTTCCAAACATACGCCACAGCCACCGTTGGTGGTTCACAGCCATCGCAGAGCAGCTGTCTCTAAGGTGAGTTTATTTCAATTACACGAGAGAACCCTGCCACCTTCCCACCCCCACACACACATACACACGCATGCACATGCACTCACACACACATACACACACACACACACACACACATGCACACACAAACACAAACACATACACCCACACACCCACACACACCCACACGCACACCCACAACCACACCTACAAACACACCCACACACGCGCACACACACACACACACACACACACACACACACACACACACACACACACACACACACACACACACACACACACACACACACACACACACACACACACACACACACGCACACACACACAGACAAGTATACCCACACATATACACAGAAGCACACACACACACACACACAAACACACACGCACACACGTACACACACCCACACACACACCCGCACACACTCCCCGACCGGCTTTCACTGTCTCGGCCGTGAAGCCATA
>NC_079413.1:7288135-7418743 GCF_026213295.1 Gadus chalcogrammus
AAGCACAAACAATGCAGTAAGGCCAAACTAAGAGAATGAATCAGGACCTGTGGAACTCACACCGACACACATTGGTCGCACAGACTATAATGGCTGATTTGCTATCAAGTGTCTGCACTTGATTCCCCAAATTATAAAAAGTTAACTTCATTTTGAGAAGAAGAGGCAAAGTGAGTGTCAAAGCAAGGCCACCCTGTATCCAGTGATGCGACGCCGTGTGACCCCTGCCTCTTCGTTACCATGGACACTTTAATAGAGAACTTCCTCTGCAGGTTTGAAGCACTCAGAGCATCTGTGTCTCCCGGTATCACATAACAAGCTCTGTGGTGTTGTGAGATCGTAAAAGATAATGATGGGTTATAGAGTTCTGATGTATCATCTTTTTTTATTGACAGCTTTAATGCTTCAATGCATCTTTCATTGTAATCATGTTACACATTGAAAATATGTAACTCTACAATATAACAGAAATATAGGTTATATTGCATAACAATAAAAAACAACCTTTTTTTGTGTTTCATTGAGCTGATTGTTTATATATTCATAATGAGAGAGATATGTTGACCTATGAGCAGGTAACCATAGTACACTATGGTTACCTGCTTATTATAAATATATTAACAATCAGCTCAAAGAAACATAAAAAAAAAAGAACAGAACATGAAGCATAAAAACAGAAGCAGCTAAAGTACAACTGTATCACTAACATAATAATAACAATTACAACATTATGGCTATTATTTTTAAGATCATTGATGCACTTTTCATTAGCAAATGGAGAGAATAACATAGTTGCTTGGTCTGTTCCACCTGATATCCAACCAGAGAGAATATAAATGCAATACATATTCTCAGAAAAGGGAGCAAAACATTGTATCCTTGAAATGATCGTGATGACAACAAAATACACATTTATGAAAATAAGTGTTGTTAGACTCCCAGCCCAAATATTCCAGGTTCTAGCCCACTGCTCAAATCATTCCTGAGGAAGATGTTTCACCCTGATGAAATCTGAATTCATTAAACTCACTCTATACAAAGTCTAATACATGAAATATGTTGTTTTAAACATTTTAGACCTAAGTTTACTATAAATACTATAGAACCAATTATTGGGTTGGAATTTGAAACCCTGTTACATTTTTTATGAAAAAGACAATATGAAAGCACACTGTTTCATGTTTGTGAAGAGAAACAACAACACACATTTCCAATTAATGTACTTGACATGAACATTATGTAGAACATGGACACTTTCCAGTAGCTGTCTATCAAGCATATACCATTCGATGCAATAAGCCTAGGTGTGAAGGAATGCTGCCCTCTGTCGTCACTAAGTGTTAAGCGCAAATAGACAGAAATAGTACGATATGGCAACTGGGATTTTTAAAATAATTATGCATAGTTTTATGTGATGTATCACATCTCAGTCTTCTTATTTGAAGATAATAGCTGAATAATGCTTTCTCCAATCAAATTGACGAGCATTAAAAGTCAAACAAAAATGAATATCGATTTTCTTAACCCCCTTTTGAACATATTTATTCTAATAACACCTTGCTGCTTTGTTAAGAGTAATATATATGACATAGACATACACTTAGCAGACCCTACTGGCAAACTGAACCGGTTTAATGCTTTTTGACTCGGATGACCTTAATAAATGGCTCTAACAGTGATAAGTGGAATCTCATTATGCATTCTCCTCCCTTGACAATGGGCTCCACATTGAGTAACAAATGATTTCTCATTGATTTTAAGTAGCTTTTCAATCAGAGACAATTTCTCCACCTTATAGAGGATCTTTTGAGGGCTACATCTATTGAGATGCTTGGCATGCCAACCACAAACATTCGACATCTTGAATACTTATTTCAAGATAGAGAAGATTATGTAGCTAGCTACAATAGGAAACTTCAATGTATATTACTCATATTTACCCAGAATATAATGAAGAAATATCTGATCTTAGTGCACCGTGTAGCTGATCCTGATTGCATTGATTATTTCCCCTCGACCTGAGGGTTAACGTATATAATTAACCTTTATCCAATATACAAGTTGCATACAATATGTTCAGTCAACTAGAATGATTATATTACATATTTTTTGCCAAAGCAAAAGCATGTTGGACACAGGTAGTTTAATTCCAATTCCTTTGTCTCTAAAACATTTAAAATGTATGCTTCCTAAGAAGTATTAACGATTGCTTTAGAATGATTGGTTTGCTTAGAATGTGTACACTTTAAACATGCTTTATTTGTAATCTACTATAATAACTTTTAATTCTTATATATGCATTTGTTAATTGTGTGAAAGTAGGTAACTCTAGTCTAGGCTAATGTAAAATTAGCACAATTCAGTCATTTACAATGACAAACCATTTATACACATTCCTAATAATCCGAATAAAAACTAGGATGAAGGTAGTCATTTTTATATGGTCGCTGCATTTCATAACAACGACTTTTGCTTTGAAAGAACTTAGACCGGAAGTTAAAATATAACAGTGAAATACCAACATTGCAATAATTAGTTTTTGCAAGATGTGACAAATGTAAGGTGAACCATCCTCAAGAAACCGAATGCCTGTGGTTTATTCTTGTCTTTTGCAATGGCGGATATCCATACACTTCTCATGGGGACTGCAACCCGACCGGAGGAGAAATTTGCCCTACCTCTGCTAGCCTGTGTTGTTGTTATTGCTGTACCGTTAACATTAGCTCAGTTAGCTAGCAGCGTAAGCACTGTCAGCTAGTCTGGCTAGCCCACAGCGTTTAGCTACCCTTAACCAAGAGACAATATTGGCGCAAGCGACTCGTACAAAGTGCTGAAATGCTGACAGGCGTCAGGTTGATTAGTGTACTGTGCTGTTAACCATCGCGCTATGATGGGTTAAGTTGTTGTGTTAGTAAGCCCGGTTACTTTGCAAGTGAAAAGACGAATGAGGTAACTATATTGGACGGGACACATCGATAAATATATAGTTGGCTGGGGATAGCTAATGCTAACCACCCTGCTGTGTACACCTGGTTGGGGCGAATGCCTTGAGGGTCATCTAGTGAGTCAATGCTTCTGAGTTGCGGTCGATGGTTCGGGGGTTAACGCCTGAAACTGGAAAATGGCTCTTCAGTTTGCGCATACAGCATTTTTTTGGACGCTGTACTGGTGATTTTGTATTTTTTACGTTCTAAAGAGAAATCATGTCTAGTAAAACTGCAACCAAGGACAAGAAGTCGAGCTTCGGCAAGAAGCTCTTCAGGCGGGGCTCGGTGCGTTCTGTGGGCAGCTTTATGAGCAGAGTTCTGAGGACTCTTTCCACACTGTCCCACTTTGTGTCTGAGGTGCCAACAGAAGACGACAAGGATGATGGAGGCTTTACTTCATTCAAAACTGGGAGTAAAGATCTGCATGTGGATGACAGTGACATCGGCGCATTCCTATCCGGAGACAAGGTTCCCGGAGTGTCAGGTCTCAAGAACCATGGTAACACTTGCTTCATGAATGCGGTTCTGCAGTGCTTGAGCAACACCGAACTGTTTGCTGAATATCTGGGTTTGGAGCAGTACAAGGACGATGAGTCGAACGAGGAGAGACCTATTACAAACGGAGTGCACTTACAGAGGAAAGCCCCAGGGAACAGAGGAGAAGTGACAGAACAACTTTCTGGACTCGTTCGGGCCCTGTGGACGTTTGAATACACCCCTCAGCACAGCAGGGAATTCAAAGTAAGCATGTCAAAATGTCTTTCATGAATGAAAGCAATTCAACTATTGTTTAAACTTTTTTGATAATGATAATGTATTTGCATGAAGTTGCAATCATGTCATTTAAAAGATATGCACTTATTTTTATAATGATATATCTAAAATGCCATTCACAAAGAAGGGAATCCAATGTATCATCCTAAATGTTCCGTACGGTAATTGCAAACGTTGATTGAGATGTATTACTCTGCAAACATAGGACATGATTATTTTCTAAGTATTCCTTTCTATTTACAGAATGCTGTGTCCAAAAGTGCATTACAATACAGAGGGAATTCTCAGCATGATGCTCAGGAGTTTCTGCTGTGGTTGTTGGACAGAGTTCATGAAGACCTTAACGCAGTCAATCCTGACAGTGGACCTGCTATCAGGGTGAGTCCAGGGATTGGTTAAGTTGTATTGTGTTGGGAGTCCAGTTACTTCCATTGGTTATCACAAGACTTGTAGAAACAGTTTGTTATACGAATAGAATAAAACCTACAGTCCATGATAAACAAACTGCTGTTTGTGTCATCACAAAGTGATTCTTTTTGTATTATTATTCGTAGTCAGGTCTGTAATGCAAAATGGATTGACAAAGGTTTGGGTGACTTTTGGGTTCAGTGATCTGCAGCTTATTGTTAACCCTTCTAGATAGTCGTTTTGTTAAGATTCTATTTCATATGTATATCCTGATTCCAAAAACATTGGCTATACCTTTTTTAGACAGTAGTGCATAGCTTAACTTTATCCTTGTAGATGTGTAGGCCATACACATGTCACTCATTTTTAAAAACAAATGGAAGAAAAGGAGAAAACTCCCAACAAAAGCTGAAGGGCCCTAAACAGAACACAACCTTTTGTCAGGGCAGGGCGATTCACAGGTACATGTAACATGACCTCAACAAATTCCTCGCCGTTTCGCTAGGTATGTTGGAGTATTTCACAACAAAATGCCTACCTTGTGTTAAGCTCTCAGTTGATTATATCCGTAGAAGGAATCTGATGATAAGGTGTGAAAGTAAAGGCAGATAATATGTTTCAGCCAGGGCTGCATCCGTTTGGCTCTCCGACTGTTCAGCAACATCATAATTAATTTACTGCAGGGGTTTCTGGCCAAACTAAGTCCATTGGAGATGCCAATGTGATTAATCTGTTCCATTAAATATAATATCCTCATTTTGATTACATGTAGTAAATGGGATTATTATCCTTAAATAATTAAAGTCGTTTCGTTGTCTGGAATAAATGCACTCTTCCAACGATGCCAGGGATCCATTTCCCTGAAGTAAATCTATCTTTGATGAAGGGCTAACCCTATCAATTTATAATCTACACATCTTCGTAAAGATATGTTTTGAAGGTTGAAGAGTGCATACATTTCATTTTGAAAACTATTTTGATAACTATATAAATATAGATTTCCTTTAAACCTTCACCATTATTCAAAGGACCATATGTAGTAATAGTTTCACGATACTTCATAAACTACGGGGAAGTTGATCTCCTGTCATTGTTATGGCTCTTGTTAATGCTTTTCTGACACCAAGCCCCTTTTGCTTTTGACCACTCAGCCGCCGATTGAAGAAGACGAGGAAAGCGTGGAAGGCCCCTCACCCCCCCTGTCTGCAGGGTCCTTTGTGCAAGAGCTCTTCCAGGCTCAGTACAGGTACACACTACATCAATACTCTCTCAGTATTTGGCTTACTCAGTTTTTCTATGCAAGCCCTTTCCAACACCGATCCTTCAATCTGCTTAACTCTCCCACAGGTCCTCCCTTACCTGCCCCCATTGCCAGAAGCAAAGCAACACATTCGACCCGTTCCTCTGTATCTCCCTACCCATCCCTCTACCACACACCAGGTGAGTGCACGGTGAAGCCGTGTGTGGGTGATCTGATGGGCACCGAGGTGTGTTTCACCTGGCAGGCCACAACACGCTCCTAATACGGTGACGAGTGGCAGTTGGTGGACTCAATTGGTTTAATCGTCCTGGAGGCTCGACTCCAGTGAATGGACAGGGGTTGGTACTTGGAACGGCACACACTGTAATTTAGCTCGCCCGATGTTCAGCAACCTCACAATTATGGTTTTGTGCTTTGACGCAGAGGAATTGAATGCATGGTTAAAGAGGGGTCCCAAAAGAGTCTTTTTTTTTTGTGTGGGTGGTTGTAACAGTGTAGTATCGTACGGTCAATGTCATTGTGAGAACAATACTTTTGTGTTTAGCAATACTCCCAAGGGGTTCTACAAGGTAATGAGCCCAAAACAACAATAGTAATATATAGTCTGTCGTTCGGTGGATGCTTTATCCCAATTATCTTTGAGTGAGCATGTACTAAGCATGGGTATACTGCGTAACGTCTTCGGATACTAAGTCCAGTCTAGAACATGGCTCAGAGCTGCCTCTCTTCTGATCTCGGCGCCCGTTCCCCTCACTTCCTCCCCCAGACCGCTGTATGTGACGGTGGTCTACCAGGGGAAGTACTCCCACTGCATGCGGATTGGCGTGGCCGTCCCCCTCGACAGCACCGTGTACCGGCTCCGGGACGCAGTGTCACGGGAGACCAAGATCCCCATGGACCAGGTGCCCCTTACTGTGCCCCACACACACACACACACACACACACACACACACACACACACACACACACACACACACACACACACACACACACACACACACACACACACACACACACACACACACACACACACACACACACACACACACACACACTAAAATGTGAGCTCAGCACCCAGAAAGGACCTGGCGCAGTTGCTCTTTTGTATGCTTTGTGACTATCAGCGGCTAGAACCGTTTAAAAGTTTACGCTGAATGGGCAGTTGGGTTCATCGTGTCACCGAATGGGCATTTACTACAGACATTACTACAGACATTTTAGTTCCTGTTTCCCAATGACATTGATATTGGTCAGACGTTTGATTCCCATAGTTTGTTGAAAGTTATATTTCATATATAGACATTTTGAGTTGGCTTTATGACGGTTTTATATTGTGTCCTTGCTTTGCACATATGTCTCACATGAAAAAAATAAAATAATATAGTCCTCAAAATACAGTTTCACCAGCCATTTTAACCAATAGTGTTGGCCTAAATTGTGGGGAGACCGTAGCCTTAGATAACAAACAGAATTTCAGAATATTCTCAGTTTGTTGTCGTTGTAAAGCACTTTGATGATGCAAAACGTATTATCTTCGAAGGAAAGAAAACGTGTGGAATTCAAGGATGGTTTGGGAAGCCATTTGAATCACTGCTCAGGGCCTTGTGGCTGTGTGCTGTGGTTTGAATGATGTACGTTATTCCAGCCGATTATGTACTGAATCTAACTGGTGGCAAGCAAGCATCTGGAATGTCTGGAATTATGACAGGGAATAGTTATACTTGTTTAAGTCAGGCACCGAATTAGATACAGGAAAATATGCTGGTCTGGGTTCAAAGAATTCAATATGTCAAATATGTCAAAGGCAAGTCTCAGTGGAATGATGACATAATTGGATGATTGGAGGGACATGTTTTGATTTGTTTGTCAGTTTAATAGCCGAGAGGAGTCTTTTCTAAGTAGTTCTTTTCTAAGGCTCTGTTTACTAATTAGGTGATTCAGGTTGTAAAGTGTTTATTTGCCGTCCTTCAGTTCGTCTTGACAGAAATGTACTACGACGGCTTTCACCGCTCCTTCTGCGACGACGATGACGACCTCGACATCATTCAAGAGAGCGACTCCATCTTTGCTTTTGAGACACCCGAGACCTTCAGGCTGGAGAACATTCGCACTAAGAGAGGTACGCCACACTGGATCGTCCTTGGCTGCAATCCATTTGTATTTCTATAGCGAGATTTCACTTGACCTCGTTTCCTACATCTCCAGGTGCTCCTCCCCGATTGAAACCGTCCCAGTGAGTGCTAAAGAATAAGCAAGCTACTATACATAATAAGCATGAGGTCTATAAGCCTTAAACAGCCGCTGAAGCTGCTTTCGGATCGAGTGCCTTCACAGGAAGTGCTGTGGGGATATTAATGCCGCTGAATAAGGTGTCTCAGCCGTCTCATCTATCATTTCCCACGCTACTTTATCCTCCTCCTCGCCCATGAACTGATACCGCTCGTCTCCTCGGGGGAACGGTGAACGATCAACAGGAAGGAGGACTCCGTTTTGGAATGCAGCCTTAGTGTGAAGGGTATGTCACAGATCTGCGGTGGGGCTCACCTAATCTTCGATCCTCAGGGAGTCTACTGGCCAATCTGAACCAGAACAACCTGAAGTACGGCGCGGAGATGGGCAGGACCCCGTCGTTCATGCAGGGCGCCATGACCCCTCTGGGTGCGTCGCCCAATAAGAACCTGGGCCCGGAGAAGGTCATCCTCCTGGTGTGCAACAGGGCCTGCAGCGGGCACCAAGGGAGAAGGTACTGCAGGAGTCCTCCTCACGCTTTGATCGTCTTGGGTTAGCATTGGCGTAATTCATGTTGAACAGGTTTTTGTCATTCTGATCATTATATGTGGGCACCATGTGGATAGGTTTTAAGAGTAGGAGTAAGTATAAGAATGCTGGGAAAATAATATTAATAATATTAAATAGCAATTTTTGCAAATATAGATGATGTACGTAAGAAACAACATCATGTACGTAAGGAAAATATGACTTTATATGGATGCACTTGCATAGTAAGAAATCAATGAAAGAATTCATCCCCAGCCCGTCTTTTTTCTTTTCAAAACCTAAAATAGTTTTATCCTGGACTATAGCAGTCATATTTTCCTCCAGATTCTTTGCAATCACGATATTCTGACTAAAGGACCTTGAGCTAGCAGCAGTAATGTTGAATCCTGTCTTCTTTCCTACTCGCTCCAGGTTTGGTCTCCCATTTGTTTTGTACATGGAGCGCACGGTGACCTGGGACACATTGCAGAAGGAGATTCTGGAGAAGATGCGTCATCTGTTAAGACCCGGGGTGTACATCCAGGTAAGAAGGGGTCATCAAGCATGTATTAGTTGGAATATATCGTTACAAATATACAGAGGTGGGGGTAAGTCACTCATGTGCAAGTCACAAGCAAGTCTCAAGTCATAACCTTCAAGTCTCAAGCAAGTCCCAAGTCACTGTGGTGAGAATCAAGCAAGTCACAAGTCAAGTCATTGCTCAGGTCAAGCAAGTCACAAGTCAAGTCATACAAAAATCTGATGATCTAACCCAGTTTCCACATTTAAAAATCGGTAAAGAGAGTGGTTCATAAGTTGAGTTTTATTTCAACATTAACAATAACAATGTCTTAACATTAACAATAACTCCAACTATTCAAAACATTCCAAAACCATTATGTGAATAGGGCCAAAACTGAAGGCAGCTCTGTCCATCACAAATGTCCAGGTAGTGGTTCAACTGAATTTGGGGACTGGAACTTGAACCCTCTTCATTTTTTTGCGGTATGCTGAGAACAGTCTGACACTCTGGCTCTGACGGTGTAATTTTACTTGAAAATTACTTGAAATCCTTATCATAACCCACTTACAGCCACTGAGTTAGAAGTAGCCTACTGACATGAAAATTAAACAAGTCAATCATCTGTGGAACGGGCAGGGCTCGAAAAACTCCAGCCAATGATTTCCAGACCCACCGAGTGGCATTGGACAGTACACAGCCCTAATATATAGATCCATATTTTCTTCATGAGTCAGGGAAAAAGGAATGCACAAATATTACCACTGAAAGGAATAAATAATCAAAGATAAGCTTGTTTAGGCATGAACTTATCAGTTGGGTAATATTTCAGCTTGTCCCCTTTTCATGCGGTATCATCGAGGATATGCAAGAGTAGTGTGGTGTTGTGTCATGTCCCATTGCACCACAGCAACGGCACAGCCAAGAAACCATTAACGCGCAACTTTTCCTTTCAGTGGATCAATTCAAGCTACTGTGTTTTGGTTGTCGTTCCTTAGGTGGGGCCGTTCAGTCTGCGAGTGGTGGGCGTGGTCGGAATCACCTACCTCCTTCCCCAAGACGACCAGCCACTGTGCCATCCCACCGTTGAAAGGTCTGTCAGCAGCACTTACTTCACCCCCGACTCTGCCATGCATTCCAACAACCATGTGAGAGAATTGCTATTCTCAGTTTCACAAGCTCCCCCCCTCCCCATCTGATTCCCCCCCTCAACTCTGGTATGACAGGCCCTGACAGGAGGGTTGACAGGCTCTCATTTAAAACTGTCTGCTCAGCGGGTTGAGTAGGTTTCTAACCGGTGCCTTGCCTCATATCGGTGACGTGTTCACAGAAAAACCGGTTACATCCTCACAAAGGCTCCATATGGTGCCAGCATCAGACATGCATTGATTGTTTGTTTGCATACTAAATCTAACCCTATTATGCCATATAATTATCTGTGTCGTTTGATTATTTGATGCTTATCCTTGTTGTATTATTGTTTTTTTTTCTCGTGCGTTACTGTAATGAGTCTCTTGAGTCATGTTAATAGGGTAGGCGTTGACAGGCTTTTAATTTGTAATTGTGGTGATTATTTGGCAGCGTGTTCAAAGGTTCCTTTACCTCCGCAGAGCGTACAAGTCCTGTGGACAAGGGGGTCCGCCACATGTCAAGATCGTGGTCGAGTGGGACAAAGAAACCAAGGATTAGTAAGTTCAACCAGCCTTCTTCTGAACCTGGTATTAGTCACACTCGGGTGCAGAGTGGCGCTGTATTCCTGGCACTGACAACTGAGAAACAAGCTACGTAATTGTAACATGAGGATGATGATTATGATGAGGATGATGAAGCGCCTGAGTTCCAGATGTTCCAATATTTAACCCGTGTGCAGCAGCTTCATAGATGCACGTCCCTTGATCACATCCCAGCGTATCACCACTCTATTCCAGAGAAGTAAACCCTTTTAGATCCCAGGCTTTTAACCTTCCCCGTCTGTGATAAATGGACTACATTACGGCCTGGTTTATAAGCAAGATCCAAGTCACGACTCGTGGTGCTTTTTTCACTGTGATCTCCTCCACAGTCTGTTTGGCCACACGGGGGAGGAGTACATTCCCGACGCAGAGAGCGTCTACCTGCACAGGGAGCAGCACCATCAGCCCCAGGCCTGCACACTGGCCCAGTGCTTCCAGCTCTACACCCAGGAGGAGCAGGTAACGCCGTCAGGCACACTTACACGCCCACACCCACGCGGGCACGCGTGTCCATGTGCCAAGCCTCATCCGCACACATATGCATGTGCACACGCATTCAAAGCTAATGCAGACATGCTCAAACACACACACACACACACACGCGCACATAATACAATGACACACGCACACACGTACTGTGTGCTCGCAGGCCTTCATAGAACTCACCAGCAGAGACATAACGCAGAGACACAACACAGTCACGCACACACCTTCTGGCAGGCCAGGGTCGGGGTTGTTGTCGCTGAGGGACAGTGATACTGCGGGACGAAACATTTCACTCCTGCTGTCGAACAGGCTTAGCGGTTCAACTTTCTCCTTCTCCCAGCGTGTTTGTTTTTCTGCCTACATCTCAAATAGCTTTCCGCCCGCTGTGGGTTTCAGCCCGCAGTCTATTCCTTATTTCCTCGCATTAAAGTCAAACTTTAGAGGCCAAGTCCAAATGCACTCTGTGGTGGAGTTCGCCTGGTAGCGGGTATTTTTTAAACAATGTTTTATTGAAGAAATAGTTTTCGGGACGCTTGCGAGGGCCCCTCTGTATGTAGCCCCCCTTCCCTCCCTCCCTCCCCCCTTCCCCCCCTCCCTCCCTCCCTCCCTCCCTCCCCTTTTATTTTTATAAGCAATGTGGTTAGAGCGTGGCCTTGAAGCCCGCCGGCTGGCTGCCCTGTCTCCCCAGCTGGCCCCAGACGACGCCTGGCGCTGCCCCCACTGCAAGCAGCTGCAGCAAGGCCGCATCAAGCTCAGCCTGTGGACCCTGCCGGACGTGCTCATACTGCACCTGAAGAGGTTCCGCCAGGTACGCACCCACACACTGCTACCTACCGCACGCTCACGGTACAGTCAGTCATGTGGCGAGGCAGTCAGGCTGTGGCTGAGGACTGTCAAGGAGTGTTACAGAACAGTTGCATCAAATAATGTTGCATGACGACTTTCTGAAAAGCAACACTGGCCAGAGTAATCCGAACACAAGGTTAGTTTGTTTTGTGAGAGAGTTAGAGAAGTTCCTACTTTATTACCAGTTTTAGTAACAAGATTGTCCCCACCAGTCCCTGGAACGAACTGTCCACATATAATGTAAAAAAAAAGACAGATATAACAATATAAAGTAAGATTAATATTAGCGTTAGTTCATGAACGTTACGGAGATGTAGCATTTCAACCACGTGTTCTTTGTTCAACTAACAAAGGGGGACCAAACAGTGACTACACAAATGTTTTGTGGCAGAAGTCGTTTGTATTAATTGCAATGCATCCTCCCCCTAATCTTTGCCGCTAAGCCACAAATGCACACTAAAACAAGGAGTAAACCACTTAAGAAAGGAATAAAGAATCACTGGTGACTAGACCCTCTTAACACTGCGGAGAGTACATTGAATTGAAAGCGAAAGCTGTGTGACTGTTTTTTTTTTTCTTGCACGTCTATGGAAATCACCCCCTGATTACGAAGCAGGCGCAATCCGAGCTGTTAAACAGAGAGGGCTCTGGAACAGGAAACGGGGGAGAGGAGCATTTGAAAATGGCTACAATCTGTCAAGATGAATAGTGACTCCTTTTTCGAAAAGCTGTCTCCCTTTTTGCGGCTTCCTCTCTGCGACGGTGCCGTGGGAAAATACATTCCGCCTTCACCATGCCAGCCAGCTTACCGTGGCGTGTTGGATCAATTACGGACTGGGTCCTGAGTACAGAGTCCTGTACAGTACGGCGTCGGCTCTGGCCCGTCTGCACACACACAGCGCTTTTCTTCTAACTCCGAAATATTCCCAGTGTAGAATTCCTCTAAACATGGTTGTGTGTTATAGCCCTTATTCCAGCTTCCATTCCCCAAAGGATGAAACCTAATTGACCTCATCGGCTGCCATGATGATGGTGAACAGCATTGAAAGGGAGAATGTTTAACGAAATAGTCTTAACTGTTAAAACCAGTTGACTTCTTTCTCACTGTATGGTTTGACCTGTTAAAACGATATGGTTTTTGAATCTTCCGGTGGACTTGTGTTGACTGTGTGCTGCGTTGTGTTTCCGCTGTGTGCTCTCACAGGAGGGCGACCGCAGGGTGAAAATGCAGAACATGGTGAGGTTCCCCCTGCTGGGCATGGACATGGCGCCCCATGTGGTCAAGAGAAGCCAGAGCAGCTGGAGCCTGCCGTCCCACTGGTCGCCGTGGAGACGGCCCTACGGCCTGGGACGCAACCCCGACGACTACCTGTACGACCTCTACGCCGTGTGCAATCATCACGGCAACATGCACGGCGGCCACTACACAGGTGACCACAATGGGTTTACTGATGATGGACTTAGGCTGGTTTTTAAATTTAATCTGGGATCCAGCAGATTACGCTTTCCTGTTTTGTCAGAGTCTAATGGCCAGTTGCTGGTCAACGCATTGTTTATTTGAAGTCTTTAAGGCACTTCTTCTAAGAAGGTTGGTGTCCGGACAGAATGTTTTTAGCTTGTCTTCCCCCCGGAAAAAGTTTCACTGGTGCTGCCTGCCAAATTTGTGTTCGCTATTAGCCAATTACAATCTTACAGATCCCCGCCTCCAGCAATGTGATTGGTCAAAAAACAAATATGAAGCGAAAGCAAGGGAATTGCCCATTCGCCCATTTTTGAGCTTGTCTGCCATCAGGCTTTAGGTTATTAATCCAAAAACAGATTTATGACCCTGCATAATAGATCAGCCTCACTCTGACTCGTTCTCTTTCTCTCTCTAGCTCACTGTAAGAACTCCATCGACGGCCAGTGGTACTGCTTCGACGACAGCGAGGTCCAGCCAATGGCGGACGACGACGTGTGTCACCAGTCGGCCTACATCCTGTTCTACCAGCGGAGGACCACCATCCCCTCCTGGTCGGCCAACAGCTCCGTCGCAGGTACGCGTCCGGGAAGCCTCGAGAGAGAGATTATAGTCCAGCAAAACCTTTTGGGCTTTACAATTTAGAAAATTGTGTCATAAATCTATTTCGGTCAACTCTTTCAAAAATCCCACAAACTGTTTGTGACTGTGTAAGCCCAGGTAATGGCCTACTTTATGGGTTTCCACCATCAGTCTAACGGTATAATTAAACGGACGACCTTGGAGGAAAAGATCCTTCAATTGGTGAAATAAGAAAATCTTCTCCTTTCTCATTCTGGTCCCATTGCGCCCATGCTGAACTGAACTCTAACCCCGGGCTGTTTGATTGACAGGTTCCACCAGCTCGTCCCTGTGTGACCACTGGGTTAACAGGCTGCCAGGCAGCCGGCCCGCAAGCCTGGCCTCCGGTGCCTCTTCCAGACGCACCTCCATGGCCTCGCTGGCCGAGTCTGTGGAGTTCTCCGCCGAGCGCTGCGACGACGACGGTGAGAGAGGCTTTTTAAATTCCTCCTCTTGTCTGCTCGCTGACATTTTTATAATGGAATTCTTTCTTTCTTTTTCTCTTTTTTTTTTTTACATTCCACTTTCCGACATACCTCTTACTGCAGGTTGTGTAGTTATTATAAAGTCATATTCGTTACGGCGGTAATTCTGCCCTGCAAGGGCACACAGTTCCCTGAGACGCAGTGCAGGTTTAACACGGTTTGTCGTATAAAAGTTATCACTTGTGGCTTAGTACTTAAGTGCAGAGTCGAATGGCGTTTTGTGGCAGTCAAACCCTGCAGCGTCAGTGGAATATTAAGGGGCTCGAATCTTCGGTGTCAAATCGATGTTGTTACACATTGGAAATCAACTTTCGACTGGGCCTTTTGGCCACCTTGTCATAAAAGTCAATTTTCCTTAGAATGGAGGCATAATAGAGAGGCAAAAGGTTTTCAGAAGGGGAATTGAACTTGTGAAAATGCAGCTACAACCTTGGTTATCCTTTTGAATATAATTTACAACAAGAAACTGAAATTCATTCAATACAGAATTCCGTTAATGTTATGACTCCCCCAAGGTTATGCAGTTAGATGTGTGAAGAATTCAAATATTGTCAAGAACATGATTATGATATTTCAATCTACTGAAAGTCAATTTGTTTGATTAAAATACACGATTTGTCATCGTGTTCTACAGTATTATGTAAATGTCAAAATACTGTGATTAATTATATAGTGCTTGAATAGTTGACGGCATAGAATAGTCAGGCATTCACAAATTCAAAAAAAACGATGCTTATCCTCTTATAGGACTACTTCCCCTTTACTAAAGAACCTGTTCTGCAGCTCTTATAAAGGCGGACGCCCGACATCCTCCGTCATTGAGGACGTTATCTTAAGTGCATCCTAAACGGTGCGAGGGGAAACGATGGCTCACTCGGTCTTTTCCTTCTGTCCTCAGGGGGGTTCTCCACCCGACCGTTCGTGAGGAGCATCCAGCGACAGAGCCTGTCGTCGCGGTCCTCCGTCACCAGCCCGCTGGCCTTCGGCGAGGCGGGAATGAAGCCCTCCTGGTCCCTGTCGGCCAAGCTCCAGATGAGGTCCAACTCCCCGTCCCGCTTCTCCCTGGACTCGCGCTGCTCTCCGCCCCTGGAGCGGATCGGGGAGGCCGGCGACGACAAGGTGTCCACTTCCTGTTTCGGCAGCTACAGCAGGCACGAGCGCTACTTTGGCAGTCGGGCGCCGCTGGCCGTGATGGAGAGCAACGCCGGCGACCAGGAGAGCAACAACCGCTTCCTGGATATGGTCTACACCAAGGCTCCGCCCCCCCTGGATAAGAAAGGCACAAAGGGGGACACCACCGAAAACAACAACCAGATCACGGCTCAAGACCAGAACGCCCTGACGCCCCAGACAGCCCCGGTGAAGGAGCCCAAGCGCAAGAGCAGTATTATCGGGTTCGGCTCGCGGGCGGAGAGCACCACGTCCACCAAGGCTTCCAACAAGGCGGAGCAAGAGAAGAACTCCAAAAAGCGTCTCTGTTCCCCTCCGACCCAAAAAGCCCCGACGTCTTCCGGCACTCCGGTCAAGGGCTCAAAGGTCATCAACAACAACAACTCCATCACCAGGGAAACCAAGAGTGTCAGTGCCAAGAAAGTCACCCTCACCCCCAGCGGCACTCCTTCCAAGAAGAAGGAGCCGTCCCACCCGCCGCCGGCTCTAGAAGGGACCCCGCTGCGGAAGCAGTGCCTGGGCTGCTCCACGCCGCAGTCGTCGGCGTCCCCGTCGCCCACCGCCAAGAAGACCTTCTCGGGCTTGGAGAGGACCTTCTCGGGCCTGGAGAGGAGCGCGGCGGGCGGCAGGAAAAGACTGATAGAGCGGAGCTTCAGCCGGGACTCGGTGCACACCAGCCCGCTGGCCGACCCCGCCCGCGGCGGATCCGTAGCCCGCTCCGCCCTGGCGAAGAGCGGCGGCCTGGAGGTCAGAGTGGAGCGCAAGTCGTTCCGGTGCTCCAGCAGCAGCTCGTCCATCACCAGCCTGCGCTCGCCCAGCGTGTCGTCCCGGGACCTGCGGCGCGGCAGCAAGTCGGAGGACAAGGGCCTGTCCTTCCTGAAGAGCGCCCTGCGCCAGAGGGAGAGCCGCCGGTCGGCCGACCTGGGCAAGAGCAACCTGGTGGCCAAGAAGGAGGCGGAGCGGGCCGGCGGGCGGCCGTCGGAGCCCGCCAAAGACGGCGGCAGCGCCGCCAGCAGCGGGGAGAGGCTGGACAGCAGCAACTCCTCCAGAGAGACCAGCGAACGCGAGGCCAAGCCCCGCGGGAAGGAGGCGTCCAGGCCCACCAGCGCTTTCGGGAGGACCCTGTTGAGCGTGGGGAAGTCCCGGTCTTCCCTTACTGAAACGAGCCCGAAGCTTCCGTCGAACGCTAAAAGACCTGTGGAGAAGGTAGCGTCTTCCAAGAGGCTGTCGTCCAGCGTGCAGTCTCCGGCGCGGACGAGGCCCAAGTAGTCTGTGAGTCGTAGCTGTTATTTTGGGGGGAATGCAGGTTTTACTTTGTGCCTACGTTGCAGGGAGCGCCGGCTGTATTTGGAGAGGATCACTTCTTTTGATGCAGTGTTTTGTACGCGGGCATTACAGTCATCGAATGGCTCAGATCTGAGTCTCAGCGGCCATAAAAAAATTATCCATATTGGATGCAAAGGAATGATAGACATATAATACTATACTTCCAGAAATTACCCCTCATATTTTAGGGTCACATTTGACTATTGTCAATTTAATTTGGCCTTTTTAGTGTTTTGTAAAAATACTAATCAAAAAAGTTGGGAATTTAAGGCGGGGGGCATTTTTAAGTTGAGCTTATTTTGATGTTGCTTGGACAACATTTTGGTCTTGGACGACATGCATGTTCGCCGTGCCTCCGTTTTGAGGATACGCATATTGTTTGTAGTTCAGTTACAAGCAAGCTAAGTTAATACTAGAATACTGCAAAATGTCTTACTGGATCCATCTATGCAAACTCTAAATCAAGTAAAACAAAAAATACACTTTCTAACCTTTTATGCTTAATGCCCTGCCACAGGTAAAAAAAAACATCCGTAGTGGTTTAATTGGCGACTGTGGCATGTAAGGGACATTGCACTTGTGCGATGTCTCTTTAATACTTGTGTAGCCAAAACTAAAACTGTTGCATTTTGCCTGACCGATACGATTATAAGATTATCTCTGACATGGCCCGCTGTTATCTTTTCAAAGTCAAATGCCCTTTGCTGTACAAACAAAACATCAAAAAAGGTCTCTGCGCAAATATGGGAGCTCAGTTGATTTGTAGATAAGATAGACAAACGTATGAAAGAGTTGCATTCAAAACGTGGGTCGATTTAGCATTTCTCAAAAGTTTAGTTTTTTACCATGGGTGTCAATCCGCTCAGACAGTTTTTGGAACATCACTTCTGACTAGATCACTTGTTTATTAATGGTGTCTTCCTCTCTTAATAATTTACGACATATTGACAAATAGTTATTTTGACACACTTTAAATGAAATGTTATTTTTTAATGATCAAGCTCTGTTTTTACTTTGGATTTCAACTTTTGAACCGAAAAGTTCGCTCTCTGAAGGCAATATATCATAAATTATATATCTATATATATCTATTAGAAGAATGACCGTTAAAGCGCCTTTCGAAGCAGTCATGGATCCCATATTAAGCTACTACTCTCTTGAGAATTAATGTTCCATCATAGCTATTTGTATACAAGCAGTTTCCTTTCCCTTCTGTTACGGTGCATTACGCGAACCTAAGAACTGAATACTATTTTTTACCCTGTAAATCATTTTAGAGTTGATCTCAGCGGTGTGACAGCCATTGGGTTTGGAGTGGATGTATGAGTACCTTTCTAAGATCATTCGATCTCGGGGGAAACTATTAAGAAATCATTTACTCCTACAAGGTGCTGAAAACGACCAGTGCTTCCAAGTCATAACACTCTCCTTATCTTAAATACCGATGTGTTTAGAACTGTGACCAAACTGGCAATCTATAAAGTACATTGTCGTGTTTTATCATCACCTGTGGTACCTATTCCGGGTAGATAATGTTATTTCTTTTCGTTAAGCCAAAGCAAAGGTGTGTTAAAAGTTGTCGAACACTTCGATTGTATTTCGCCTTTTAGCGGCCATAATTAAAACGTGGAAGTTATGTAGAATCACTTCTATATACACCTTTAAACACCATTTTGTTTTGCCACTGTTAAGATTATCCATGCCGCCGTTGTCGGCACATTTGCAGCTCTGCCTATAGTCTTCCATAGAATATTTATTAATAAGACTCATACATTGATTCCCCAAAGCCTTGACTGAAAGTGCAATAATTAAGGGCAATATGGTCGTCTTATTCACAGGTATGCATATTACTGGTAGCAAAGTGCAAGGTTTCCTTCTTACTAGTGTGGCCAATGCGTTGGCAAAATGCAAAAATAAGCAAAGCTCTGTCTTCCATTAACATTCTCGGTGTAAGCAATGTTTGCGTAGTAACAGAAAACCTGAAGTGTGGGTTTCAGAGTAGACAAAATACAATTTGAAAGACGTTCTCTACTGCAAGGCGCTAGACTAGAGTGACAGTCGCTCCAGCCCTGCTAGATGTAGTCATCCAACAGCATTAGTGGGACATTGCAGAGACTGTGTTTGAGATACATAACCTATCATTAGTCCTCTGCTTTTGCTTTGGTGTGTGTTACAGATGTCTGCCGTTGGAAAGATATTTTGTCTAGTTGGAGAAAGCTGGTCTTTTTTTACTTTTGCTCATTTTTGCTAAATTGTTAAACGTATTAACAATATATAGTTCCAGACAGTTCCTCTGAAATGGCCTCGTGTGTGTGTGTGTGTGTGTGTGTGTGTGTGTGTGTGTGTGTGTGTGTGTGTGTGTGTGTGTGTGTGTGTGTGTGTGTGTGTGTGTGTGTGTGTGTGTGTGTGTGTGTGTGAGAGAAATATCCAATATTAAGCCTTAGATTTGCTTCTATACAAGTTGCTCTTTGCAAATACTAGTAGGTAAAAAAAGCTATCATGTTTTGTTTTGAACTTCAGTGACATTTTAAAGATACATTGTATAACTTCAATCTACATATACGCCCATATGTTCCTATGTCACGATCCAGGTAATTTATTGATGGTGACGCCATATCATTTCTACCTCATCCTGTACTGTGCAGTAAATATGGTGATACATATACCTTTTCAAGTCGGGGCTGATCCATTACTCCACATCTGCCTGTATGAATATATGCAGGAACGAATGTGTGAGCCCCTGGAGGGAAAAGCAGAGTTTCAAAGTGAGCCAGAAGCCCTTCAGTAACCGTGGCCACTTCATGCCATGACCAGCGAATAAGGCTTGGGTCATTTTCTGCCTGCAAATTATTTTATCTTAATCTCTCTTTGACACGCCAAGAGGCCTCTGTGAGATAATAAGC
Organism: Gadus chalcogrammus; assembly: GCF_026213295.1. Taxonomy (NCBI): domain Eukaryota; kingdom Metazoa; phylum Chordata; class Actinopteri; order Gadiformes; family Gadidae; genus Gadus; species Gadus chalcogrammus. The sequence goes on from NC_079413.1 coordinate 7,307,872, forward strand.
AATGTTCAATTATATTGTCATCGGGACAAAACAAAAAAATGCATAAAGTTTTTATGATTTCAACGAAACTAACGAGAATTGCAAGACAATGGATCAAATCTTTTTATATGTTTACAGCCCCCCCCCCCCACCCTACCCAATTCCAGTTGTTTGTGTTTACTCGCTTACATTCAGTTTACTTTCTCTTCTAATGCTGGTATCCTTGTTCCTTGTACAGGCTTTCAGTAGCTGGGTGTGGAATGCTGTAGTGTGTGTATATGTGTGTGTGGGTGTATGGGTCTGTGTGTAGGGGCACAGCCACGTGTGTGTGTGTGTGTGTGTGTGTGTGTGTGTGTGTGTGTGTGTGCGCGTGTGCGTGCGTGCGGGGTCTCTGATGCTTGATTCATCATTAACTATGCAACGAAGACGGCTGCTTTGTGGCCCAGAAACAGACCACGGCTGGTACATTAGCGTTTGCTTCTTTTTTTTTGCACAGCTCATTTTAACCCCAGGAATCGAAAGGGACCGAATGTGTTCCGTCTTCACTCTATCTTTCTTGGTATATTATAATCAAGGATAATTTTTCATCGTGAAAGGGCGTTTTTCTGGGTTGTTTTTTTTAACACTATTGCTGTTTTGTTTGTTATGTAAGGTGGTACTCTGTTGTGCTGCCAGTCTGTCCACACGTAGAATGATGCGCTCCACTGTTCTCAGAAAAGAGTCCCAGTCTTCCTCTCTATTGCTCACACCAGCAGGGACGTCAGTAGCGATCCCTCCCTTGGTAGATGGTAGTCTAATGTAGAACAGAAGAAGACGCAAAAAGAGCCAGTCTACCCATTGATTCTGTACTCTGCTGCTAAAATGGTAACATATTGTCGTTCATAACGATCCCCCCCCCCCCCTCGACTATAAGGTATCTTCTCATTGTGTGTGTGTACTTTATATGTACTGAAAGTGGGCTTATTTTGTTAATGGGTCTAGCGAAATGCGTGTGTAAAAAAATAAATAATGTAGGTCTTACATTGAGCTGTATCATGTGCGCGACAAGGACGAACATCCATGTCATTTCTCAGTAGACGTTCAGGGCAGGTTCAGAAACGTAGCATCTGAACGATAGTAGCACTCTGCAAAAAAACCCTCAGTCTGTGAGACTGCTCCTTTACAGTGTATGTCTGTGTGTATATACGCTTCCGAAGTCACTCGTGCAAAAACACATTGTTTTTGTTGTTCATGCTGTAGTACTGCAACACTATCGTTACGTTAACACTAACTTTAAAGGGGTGATTGATTGTACGCGTGAGGCGTCATCGTAGGTGGGTTTTTCAGGTTACACGTTCCGAATTTTTTTTCCGAATTTTCCAAACGCAATAAATTAAAATCGGGTGATTCCCAAAAGGGTGCAGACGGCGGACAGAAACAACCGTTGTCTCAGCGGCACCGGTGTGCACTTAGCCATGGACATTAATGTTGAGTAATGACTCCACGGTTAGGACAATTAACTTGTGCCGTCTGGGGTAAAGATTAGGCGTTCAGGAGGCCCCCGTGCCAGGGATGTGCGTTTTGATTCAATTCAGCAGCCTTAAGCAACTACCGTCTGTATGTCCCCTGTAGGGTAAGACACAGGTGGTGCACATTTGGAGAAAGGGTGCTAGTTCTTGTTTTTTTTACAGTGACATGAATGTCTTTTTCGGTCAACTGGAAAAAAAATTATCATACTTGGAGCCTATACACCGCAGCATTAATAAGATGCTATAACCGCTTCGTTGTCTGTATGGTCAGCAATCCATTCCCAGTATTGATTTAAAAGGTGTTTTATAGATCAACATATATTCCATTGTCTGTGTTTAGGGGCCTGATGGGTCTGATTTATACTGTACATCTGTTACATTATGGTCTTTTCATCTGCATCAGCCTTTTTGTTTTGCGTTTTTGTGCTTATCTCTAATTTTAAGTCATCAATGTTATTTATTTTTTTTATGTTGAAATGTGTATGCACTTTTAATGATTTTCCTTTTTGGGGGGTTTTGTTTTATCTTAAATGAATGCATATTTTTTAAGGGAAAGACAATTTTGTTTTTCTCATGTGAGAACAAAATGAGAAAATCTGAATAAAAAAATGTTAAACATTGATCAATCAGGTGTTTTTTATTTCTTCAAATGTGTGTAGTATTCAAATTTCCACAAGGGGGCGCATAACTCCTTCGAATGGGCAGGATTCCCTATGCTCTGTGTTTTTGCCTGCAGGCCCTACCTTTTTGTTTCAGGTAAGGTAAACATTGTAACTGTTAGTCCACTTTTTTTTTTTGTTTGGCACGTGCAAACATTCAAACCAAAGCAGTGAAATAATTTACCATTCACTTTGTCATGAGTGCATTCCCGTGTTCATCATCAGAGTATGATTGTTGAGGGAAGTCTGGTCTGCCAAACCTATTCACGACACGCATGTAAATCCAGCTGCTTCCTGTTTACTCGGCGGTTTAGTCTCATTCAAATGGATTTCAAAGCCATTTCCTTTGCCTTCCAAGATCCAATTAATCCTAAAAATGCTTGCCTTGAGGTTAAAAACAAAGAAATCCCAAATCAATGGCAAGATCATAGGCCTCCTGGTCAGAAGAGTCAATATTGTTCTCGAACAAAACCATCGCAAATATATGATTCAACGACAGATGCAACCGCGTCTGATATCAATTTCACTTCAACACTTCATACCACACATCTAACACCTGAGCGCTACGGTGTGATTAGTGGAAAATAACACTTTTTTTGACTGTAAATGGAAGCAATATTAGCTTCTTTAAAAGTGGCGCGAGGAGTTCCATCAAATAAAAATAAATAAATAAATGACTTTCATCTGATTTCAAAGTGCACTTGCAGTTTTCGCCATTTTCTTTTTTTGAAGACTGCTGTGTAGGCCTATTCCGTTTCCCTTTCATTAGGCTCACCGGATTCACAGCCCTTTCGTCAACGATGCCCACGGTGGCCACTCAATAAGCTATGGTAAATCATGCTTTTCTTTACAAGGGGAAAGAAAACCCACTTTAGGCTGACAGGGGATAAGGTTTTTTTTTTTTCCTTTCTTTTTTCTTACCTCTTAGTTGGTGTCACAGAGCACTAATGATGTCCTCTGCGCTGACCCAAAGGGGAGAACCCGAGATCGCCGCCGCCTGTCCAACAGTTCTGCTGACTGCATCTCGCGAACGCACGCGCGCACGCACACGCACACACACACGCGCACACACACTACATCTCCTGGTTAACATAATGGCTCATTAGGCCTACAGGCAATGCAAGTTTTATCTCATGGCAGGGGGCCTACTTGTGGGGACACATAAGAAAAAAAACTGATGTCAAGTCTTGGGGTGCTACATGTATACACGGTTACAAAATAGTAATTCAACTTTTATCCAAGTGAAGTCATTGAATGGTAAGTAAACCCTGTTATTTGTGTATGTAACATATGTATGTGCATATATATATAGGCTATATGTATTTATATATATATATATCTATATATATATATATATATATATATATGTTTATATTTGTGTGTGTATATACCGGTGCATATATATTTGTGTGTGTGTATATAATATATACACACATACAGGCTATATATTATATAGGCTGTATATGTATATTGTTGGAGTGTGTGTGGAGATGACTGGTTTAACCTGTGCACACTGATTACTCAATGTGCAACAGGTGTGCAGCCTGACCCAGCCCCAGAGTCCACTCAGACAGGGCCAGGTGAGGCTGCTTTAACCAGCCATCATCCATACACACTCAAACAATATAGGTATGTATATTTTTATTTCTTTAAGGGCATTCCATGCCTTGATGAACGGGAGACTAAAAATAGACAGGAAATTGGGTTGAAAGAGAGGGAACGGAATGTAGCATAGGAACACATGTTGGAATCATACCTGGGTCGCTTTAAGGAGTACCGCCTATGTCATTAACCACCGGTTGCAACCAATAAACCGCCATTTAAGCCTGAGAAAAAAAGATTGATCGACTCGACAGTCATAAGGGTTTTAGAAATAACACATTGGGTTCCACAAGTGCGAGGGAGTTGTCAAGACCTACTCGCCCAAGCTGGAAGGTGCACAGCACATACAAAACCACCAATCTGGAAAAGTGTTTAAAAGCCCAAAGTAGCATACTTCGTAAACTTAAGATCTTCCCCTGTTTAACAACTTTTGACTTTTCGTCAAAAATAACACAAATGTTAACCAATACTTCTTGAGACCCAAACTGAACCATCGTCATCCAAGAATGAGTAAGTGAAGTGATGATGAGGGTTTTGGGTTTATGAACCCTTCAAGGAGAAGGTTAGGGGGTTGGGCCTCTTGGTATTGGACACTGGGGAATCGAACCCAGTAGCTTTCAGCTGGAAGCACCCTGGCTGTACCTTGCCCTATATATCAATTGGTCAGCACAGAAATGTTAAGATAAGATGTGCTTTATTAATCCCACACGGGATAGTTGGTAGAGTATCTTGTATAGAAATATGTCATTTTCTATATAGAAATGTCATTTTCCAAACAAACAAATAAATTGTGTTATGGTCAGTTCAGGCTAGGGAGCCAAATTGCATGGGTTTGTAGACTACATTTAAGTCACAATTGTGTATGAGGTATGTTGACTGATGCCTAGCTTCTATAGCTTCTCCATACGAGTACATAACCAAGGTCCTCTTCATCAGATATGCCATGCTGTTGCCAGTGCAACACAACACCTTGAGACACACACACACACACACACACACACACACACACACACACACACACACACACACACACACACACACACACACACACACACACACACACACACGAACACACACGAACACATGTGCAGCAATATTATCATAAGAATGGAGGGGAAAGGAAATGTCTCCTATTGTGAGTGTTGCGCGCTTCCGTGCCAACGCACCTGCTCTGCCAACACCTGCTTCCCTCAAGCTAATCACCCATTTGGTAAAAACAAAACCCAGAAACCTTGCTACACTTGAACTAGGACTGACGAGACAACATTCAATTTAACATTAGCATATTTTAATGAATGGAAATCATTCAATAAAAACATAACCGACTCTTGGGTGCTTTTTCGACACGGAATGATTTTTTTTCTTTTTCTTCTTCTTTTTCGTATTCCATAGAACCGAACTTAACTAATACTCCGCTTGGGGGCCGACGCCACGGGGATTCAATCGTTTCAAATCCTCGTTTCTTGAGGAGGAGGGGGGGGGGATGCCATTTAAGCACCATTCTTCAAGTCACTCACAACACAGCGGTGGCGGCATGTGACTCCCCTCACACTCAATAATATCAGTCACCCGTGGTGCACTGGAGTTACTTTAGCGATTCACCTGTGGTTTTATCTCCTTTGTCCCCCTCTTTTGACTCTACCCTGGGGAGCGCGTAGGAGAAATCGATCCCCCCCTCATTGATTTTTAGTAGGGCTCCCGAGATAGGAGGTTGGAATTCATCGGAAGAACCTGTGTGGAAGACAGAGACGGAGAGGCCGTAAGAACAGGGACGTGCACGCCCCCGGGAGCACGAGATGCATGCGCTATCACAGTTAAAGGTCACCGGCGTGACCTGTCAGCCAAAGACAAATCGCAAAAAGTAGGGTCTCCTCTGTGCAGGCTCAACACGTTGTATGTCAATGACGCTTGTGGAAAACGTAGGCCTCAAACACGACGATACGATCGTAAAGGGCGCTGCCGACGCCGTTTCCGATCGTATTGCCGTGTTTGTTGCTTGTGTTGACGAACGGAGGAAGAGGAAGGATACGAAGGCCTCGAGCTTCAGAGGCTAAACTAGCATGACAATTGTTTACTTCCCGCTGTTTTTCCTGCATTTCCCCTCGGAGCATAAGAGGCACAAGCATGACGTTATCTTGATGGTGTTTTTTTTAATTATTTTTTTATAGATAGCCTGACGCAAAATAGCTAATGTAAGATTGCGTATCGGGGGTTGGAATATGCTCTGTGAACACTGTTCCAGCATCCATTTCATCATGTCCTCTGATGTGCTGGGCCGCTAGCCCCCCAAAGGCTACTGCTCTCTATGCTACAGTAAACTCGGCTAACACTCAGCTTCATCTCGCATTCCCTTTTGCTACTTTCTCCTCTGCGCCGCTTGTTTGTCTCGCTCCTCCAGTCAATCAGCCCCTCAACTGTTTCATGTAGAAAAGCCTTACAAGACAAACAGCAGACGCAGCCGACATTGGGTCCGGGGAGAACCAAACAAGGTGGGTGAGGGATACCTGTTCTGAATTCCATCGCAGAGGGTTGGCCCCGGTGTATCCTCGCTTCTCCGGGGTCAGCCTGCGTAGTTTGATGGCGTAGCGATTGATAGCTTGTATCCAGTGGCTGGAGATGAGAGCGATAGGCACTCCTATGCAGTGCAGTGATCCAGGTCACCAGCCGTGTGGAGCGTTGGGGAGTTTTTTAACATAGTAAGTCAGAGAGCAACACAAACACATCAATATCCTCGTGATGTGTTTGTGCTGTCTGTTGTTTTATTCTGGCCCAGAGAAATAATTCTGTAAATAAAACTATTTGATTTGACTCCACACCAGCAATACCGCCGGGATCACAGCAGCTGTGGACGATCATTTGGGGGCTTTTGTGCTTGTGAAATACAAAGTGAAAAGCCCCTCATTGGGTAAAAAAAAAAGAAAAAAGTGAAATTTTTCCGGCACTCTCTTTTATGGGTGTTATGATTCCCTTCTGTCATTTCCTTCTTTTCTTTATCTGCTGCTTACAAGCGCCAGACAAAGCAAATACACTGAGACAAATTGTCCCCGTTCCAGATTTCGAATCCAAGCCTTCCAAATGGGGGTGGACTGATTTTAATATAGATGCCCAGGCACATGAATATCCAATTACAATAGATGTGATCATTACGTTTTTGGTTTCTTTTTTGGTTATTTTTCTTCAAAAGAGTAATTCAATTAATCCAGCAATGTGTTGTTGGCGCTATTAAAGAATAGTAGCAGTGATTGGGTTCGGGTTTGTAGGATTGTTACTAATACAATGCTTTTCAATATTCAGTCCAATCGGCAGATGGTTTTATCCAGAGGGTTTGGCTCAGGGATGCCACCAGGTAGAGATCAAACCAGGTAACCTTTCTCGACACACCACCGTCTCAAGAAGACATTGAATTTTCTTCTCTGTTATGTCATCATTTTTCATTATGTTTCATATCTCCAAGTATCCGCCATCTGTAACACTGTTTTCTCCAAATAAACAAAAAGAGTAGAGTGGGAAAAGCAGAGTGGGCAGTAGGCCCAGCTATGCCTGTCCACCGCCACCATTCACTACCAGTCTTCATCGCGCATTAAATGTCGTCTTCCTGTGTCGTGGTGGTGATGGTGTCTATGGCTGAAGGGCTGATTATGGTTCCACGTTGATGCACAAAAGGGGGTTAATAGACCCATTAGGTCCTTGAGGACCCTCCTTGCGTCGAACGCAAGGGCTTGAAGTGAACCTCCCAAAAATTGGCAGTGCAGCAACAAGGGCTGTGCATGGTCCGCTCACCTAAATCCGACACAGAATCAAAACAGGTTCACGACTGTGTCGAAGCGTCTGCATGGAACCATAATCAGCCCTAGAGTCCATCTATGCTGTGAAGGGACCTGGTCTAATGTCCTTTATGCTGATGCTAGACAACTCCACTGACGGCCTTCCCTGGGTGCTGCTGTCAATTGTTACCGGTCATGCATGTGTCTGCTCAAACCCCACTCTAGCAAGCTGCGGATAAAGGTGAAATATATAACACTACAGGTTCCCACCTGGCTACAAGTGGGTCCCACTGGTCGCTTCAGAATCCTGCATGTGCAGGCAAAACTCATCCTAATCACTTTGTGCAATCTCAATTGTTATTCAGATTTAACACCAGAGTTGCTTTGTTCGCAGCCATGTTTTCCCTGAATCAGAGCTGCCTCTAAATGCGGGGTATTATCGAACCCATTAAGTACACATAAGTGGGTGAATGTTGCAAGGCCATGCGGCCAGGGATTATTTTGACATTAGGGTAGTCTGAGCTCCACATGAGATGGATTTAATGAAACTCTATGGTGGACTTATGGTACCACAGCCACCGTGGAGGTACACTAAAGTGATGGTGAAAAAGCAGATTTTCAAACGGTTGCACAAAAAAAGCTGCACTGATGGCAAGCAAATGGATTGCATTCATATAACATAACACTCAAACACGTAAAGTAATATGAATATATATTTGGTGAAATTGTGCTTTTCTTTACCGGTGTCATTACCGAACCATTACCGCCTTATGAAAGCCGCCGAGACAAAGGAGAAACGGTGTTATAACAAGACTTAGTGCCCTCATGAATCTCGTTTAACATGATGCATTGCCACGGGAGCACTGTTGCTAATACAAATACGACGCCAGATGCCCTCATAAGCTGTTCTGCCATTATTTATTTATGAATATCCGCAGACGCTGCTAATATATATCCCCGGGTCTTGGCAGAGTGACCTTATGTCTTTCTTATATGGGCTGGTTCCTCGCTTCTTTATTACCCATCAGATATGTCAAGGAAATGTAAAAGTAAGACAGCATTGTTGTTGTTTTTCCTCCTCTCCTCCTCTTCGGCCCCCACTGTGATACAGTGGATAGGCGTACTCCGCAATCAACTCCAAATGGTCCGAAATAAAAGTGCACTCTGTAGGGTGAATGATTGCAAAGTCGGGTTGGTGTATACAAATCTGCACCTGCCACGGCAGTTATTCCTTATCGTCCCCCGTTCTGCTACGTCTTCACATCCAACCGCGGTGTTATCTGATGGTGATTCACGTCTCGCACACGCCCCTTTAGGACTAATATGACTAATATATGTGTTCTGCATTTCGTTTGAAATGGGATTCTTGGCTTCTTACTCAAGGAATATGCAGAGAAGCTGTTGGCTGATAAACCCTGAGCCTGGTGTGTGTGTGCACGTGATGTGCATGTCTGAAAAGCCAAGCCCTTTTAAACGGCGGCACTAAAATGGAAATACACCTGCACTTTTCAATGAGTCAGACATAAACCATTGCCTCTCCCTCAAAAATGAACACTATAAACATAGCTTAGAGCAAAGCCCAGGACTTTATCCTTTAATGGTTTTTGAGAATAGTTTATTAGGTCTGGCTGATGCAGATGCTCATTCCCCCCCTTTCTGCCTAATGAGTTATTTATCCTTCTATCTCGTCCGGAACGCGCAGAAGGGTAATCTGTTCATGTGTTCAACCGGAGCGTTACCTGTCCTCACTCTAAGCGGAATGTCTTTTTTTTTTTTTTAATTGTCTGGATATATCACACCATATGTATGCATATATTCATGCGTCTCTCTTGCGGCACCAGGCACCTATCTGAGACACGGTGGCTGTGTGGCACCAGCCTGGGTCGAGGCTGAGCCAGAACCTGCTATCTCTCGGAATGTTTGTCCAGATTCTCCCGAGGCATGCCCTGATTCCTGCAGACAGCCGGGACCATTGTGACTCTGAGTTTTGCCCCCCTTTCCCTCATTCTCTCTCTCTCTCTCTCTCTCTCTCTCTCTCTCTCTCTCTCTCTCTCTCTCTCTCTCTCTCTCTCTCTCTCTCTCTCTCTCTCTCTCTCTCTCTCTCTCTCTCTCTCTCGCTCACTCGCTCACTCGCTCCGATGCTTGGGCCAACTTCTCCCACAAATCATTGGAAAAAAACAAAAAACAGGCACCCAAACAGTGTTTGCATGTATTGCATTTATCCTGCTGTAATTGCCCGTTTGTTTTTGTGTCCAGTCACCACAACATTGTGGTAGGTCACGGAGCACCCCCCCCTCCCCACCCCTCCCCCCTCCTCCCCCAAGCCCACATGAATATTAAAACCACCAGACTGAGTGCAATAAAATGAAAGCAATTCTTGGCTGTTGTTATTCTTGCCTCTCGCCTTTCCCAGTGACATTCACTCTCCTCTTTACTTTTCCCCAAGACTTGTTTATCAGTTGAAAGCAGCTTTTTGAAAAATACAAGTTTTTCAGTTCCCTGCCTCGCGGAAAGTGGACTTTTTCTTTTCCTTTTCCCAGAGCCGCCCTAATAGCCTTGTCATGTCCGAGAAAGACCCAGGAAGAAAGCTCTGTCCTCTAATTAACAGTGGGAAGAGGCTGTATCACATCCCCACAGACTGCACTCTTTCTTCGCCCTTCCCCGATCTGAATAATAATGAGCCAAGCCTAAATGAATTATAGATCATCTCATTCTCTCAGGAATAATTTAAGAACACTACTGTATTATTTTTATTTTTGGGCGACCGTTCGCTTCACGCAGCACTTCTTAGTTACCACCAGAATCTGAATAGAAAAATATCAGACTTTAGTGAAGGTTAGCTAAGATGCTAGCTCCTATCTCGATGTGCCACGCATAGGCCTAAATTCACTCGTTAAATCTCAAACCATTTGTCACTGGCCTTTGCAGAAGACTTTTCCTTCGCAATAAGCAGTGTGTCTTGCATTTTGATTGTGAAACTGCAAATACTGTGTGAACTTCACAAAATCTATTTGCAACCGATCCAAAACAGCTTAGGGTAACGTAGGAAATGTTTTTTTTCACATTTGTTTGGATACGTTTTCTCAATCAAGTAGTTTGCAAAAGTAAACTGATGGTGGAACGTACTGGATTGGTGTTACTATTGATACTATGTTTATTGTATATGGTGGAGGCAAATTAATACTTGTTGACCAATGTTCAAAGGAAAACTTTTGCCAAAGTTTAATTCTGGGAAATTGTTTGAGCTGTTCTTATTCATCTGCAAGATGAATAACTATGTCACTTGACAAATGTACTCCAAAGGAAATCACTTGCATGTAACTACAATAGGAGATGATTCTGCATTGTTTCCTTTCTCTTCTTATTCATTTGATCGATCTGATCTACAAATTAGTATTTGCAAAGTAGTCCCAGTTTATGCTATTTACCAAGTTTTATGAGGATTGGTGACTGTTCTAGAAGGGTTTTAGGTTTGATCTCATCTGCCATCGACTAATCTTCACATTTGGTACACATCTTCTAAATGGGAGCATGTATTGGTTTAATAATATAAAGATGTATTGCTAAAAAAAAAAATATATATATATATATATATATATGTATATATAAACCTTAATTTTAACTTCAACAACCTAGTCTCATTATTGGATCCTATACCTTTAATGTAACATTACCCAATCAGAATTATTTCAGTTTCCCGCTTTCCATCCGTCATTAGCTGATCACTCACACCTGCAAGGTCTCAAACACAACAAAAACATGTAAGAACCTCTAGCTTTTAAAAAGTATAAAGTAAGTTAAATTTCAAATATTTGTAATGCTAAAATGCTTTTGTTCTTCTGGTAATATTTTTTAACCAAATATAATTATGTCATGACAAAACAGACAAGTGGCATTAAGAATAAACATTTAATAAAAAATGTTTGCCATTTATTTGTCTTTTTTAAGTTCTTATTCATTCAGGTCTAGTTTGGGCTTACCTTGATCTCAGCCTCAATCATGGTAATTCAAGAAATGTTTTTCCAGATGCTGTTGACTGTGCACAGAAGGCAGTGGATGCAAGTTTAATTTCCTATCTTTTTTCATATTGGTTTGTATTATGTACTTGTATGTTTTATTTTGGATTTGATTTTCTCTCTGCAATAAAGGAGCAAGCTACTGTCTTCCTAGCTCATTGGTAAACATGAGTTTGGCTGGCTGTTTATATGCTTAACACAATGGGAATAGTACTATTGTCTTTGTTTGTAGTTTCTTATATCCCAATAAACTTATTTTGGGCATAAACTGGTGACTGATCAATTCCTGCCTCCAGCTTGCCAAGTCAAGCACGTACATTTTTGTATAGCCTTTCATCGCAATTGGTCTCAAAGGGGTTTAGAGGCCATATATTTATGACGCCCCCTAACCCTATAGCCCACCAAATGGCAGAAAAACAACTTTAATAACAAGGAAGAAATCTTGAAGGAGTTATGTGTTTCAATGTTGGCCATAACTGACAAACCTAGTTTTACAATGATAATTACAATAACATTTTAAATAGACCATCCATCATCACAGAACACACAAAAATGGACAGAATAGAAGGAGCAGGGTGTGACATGGAACATATAGGGAACGTCTAATCTAGGACCTATTGGCAGCAGGGGGAGCTAAGAGAGGGTGAGGAATTGTTTTTTTTCAGCAGTCAGCGTCCCTGATTTCAGGTGGCTGACTTCCACAGATATGGCGCTTGATAAGAGGACACCTTGCATCCTGAAGATTTATTTTTAAAGGTGACATATCATACCACCAGGTGTGAGCGTGATTAGCCGTTACAAGCTGTTTTGAAATATGCCTCTTCTAACAACCCAAGTGGGTGTGTCCACCTAGATGTACGCTGGATAGATCAGTCTACCAGCCTACCCAGTGGACTGTAGCAAACGTTGCTCATCTATCTGTCATACATCTAGGTGGACACGCCCCCTTGTGATGTCAGAAGAGGCACATTTTCAAAGGTTTTGTAACGGCTAATCACACTCACACCTGGTGGTCTAATATGTAATCTTTAACTTTTGTCCTTCAATCACGCACGCACACGGTGATAATAGCTCCACCACAGGTTTGTTAATGCGTCACTTCTCAATGGTGGAAAAAACCCAGTGAGGGGGCAGAGGGTAGATTCTCTGCCCCTGACAACTCTCACTGTAGAGTTAACAGGCTTCACTGTGTTCCGTTAGCCTTTGGCTTGTATCAACATTACTTAATTGGCAGTACGAAATTGTGAGCCTTACAAAAGGTTGGTATGCGAGATGTAGTTAAGAAAACCTGACGAAACAATTTGTAATTCATATTTGGCACGGACATACGGTTTTTAGTTCACAAACAGTGTTCCTGTAGAGGTAAACAAAGACGCCTGAACTGAGCAAGGCGTGTGTTTTGAGTGTGATTGTGTTGCTGCTGGGATACAGCAAGCCAAACCTCAGACCCTTTTCCTTCACCAGGAGAAGTTGATCAATGGCGCACCAAAATAATCGTGATGAACTCCAAAATAAATTGTTTGAATTGTTGTTAGACTGTTTACCTTATATTTTCACTCGTAACTCTATAGCCTAGGCCTACTTGATCGATATCCTGCCCTTCTAGCAAACTCTGTTGTTGTTTAAGCTGATGTAATGCGTGTCTGATGAAATCCGATTTTGCTTATACTGTGCGGAGGTTCTTCCTCCAGCTGCACTGACATGATCAGAAGCTCCTTCGGCTTCATGTCTACTTCAATTACAAATATGCACAATGAAAATGTAAAACCTTGTAATCATACAGTATCTGTGTGAGGATATGGAGGTTCTTAAAACCACGTTGATGTTTAAATGTATATGAAAATCACAAAAACAAAACTTGGCAGTCTGGTTTTGAGTAGCTCTTCAAGCACCTCATTATTCTCATGGAGGATCCAGGGACAGTAATGAATCACCCTTAAGATCTGGCCGCTATGTAAGCGTGTGGTTTATTAGACCGAAGAAGCCCATTGCGTTCGATTGCAGGGAAAGTCTTTGGAACAGTTTCGAGCCAATGGTGATCTTGATGTTTTCATTCTCTTTTTTCTCCTGTTCTTCTGCACACTACAAACGATCACACTTGATATTCCTCAAACAGTGCGTGCAAACAAATTGTTGTGTGAATGCTTGACCTTGGGTTGTGCTAACCCTGCATTGGTGAGTGTTTCTATGGCTAAAAGGGAAAATCTAATCATGGCGGTTTTGCACCTCTGGGAGGAGCTTTCTTTGAGATTCTGCTGAAGGACAATGCCTGCGAGTATGAAAGAGTGATTAGATCCTTTATTTTAAGTCTATTTCTTCACCAGGTGTTGGTGATGTTGATTAATTACAATCCGTTTCAAAATCCATCTGCTTGGGACGTCGCAAGTGGGGGTCGGCTTGAGGTTGATCTTTACACCTTGCATCAGGGTTGACACTTCCACTTGTGACCTCACAAGCGTATTGTAAAACAGGGGCCCTGTTGCGCGGCAACACAAGTGGGTTTGTCCACAAAGACACATGATAGATCGACCGACCCGACCCTAGCAGTTTGTACAGTCAACCAGGGAGATGACCGGGGATTTTATGAATACATCATACAACTGGAGGGGGAGTCTCCCACTTGTGACATCACAACCGTATTTTAAAATAAGGCAACCGTTTAGAGGCCTGGGCAGAATTCTCCTGCGTTTCTCCTGTGTCCTCTTGCTTATTACAGGATGATCGATTTTTTGTTTCTCAGCTGTAGTCCAGCAACCGTTTTTCTTCATTATATGCTAGGCTCTACCATCTATAATGTTGAAGGCCAGAGTTGGGTTTTCATGTTTATTAACTGTGCCTTTGCACATTGTAATCGACACGCACCACGAGTGGTCCGGACTCAGGGAGGTGGGTTCATGTTATCGACGCTGGATGTCTGATCGATTGCCTCTGCATTTGTCCTTCCCTGCAATGACCACGCACGGACGCCATTCACGGCCTTGGTCGAATCCTCCTGACTTGACCCAGCCTCAATGTATTCTTCCCACCCTTTGAATGCAAAGGGTGGGAACAGTATGACATAACTGTATGACATAACTGTGGTCTAGTCTCAGCCAGACATAGCTGAGTCTATCTCTACATCTCTATTACAAAGATGGAAGGCTGCGGCCGAAAACAGAAACATCAAAGAAGGCCGATGACTCCGTTCTAACTGACGATGCGGTGCGTGCTTCAGCAAAGGTGGAGCGGCGGTCCATCCAGAGTCGGGGTTCTGTGCTCAGCACCCCGACTTTGGGGGGAGGTTTAGAAGTGGGGTAGGTAGGGGGAGGGGTGGAGGGGACTTAAGAGCCGGCGCACTAACGGAGACGGAGCACGTTGGAGGAAAAAAAACTGCTGTTCGCAAGCACGTCGCATTCCATTCAGCATATTTCCGTACTGACTTTGTCGTAATTGATCTTAATTCAGGAGGAGGCATCCCGGATGGGGGTAGTTTTGGATCTCATCCACCACCACCACCGCGATGACAGGCAAGCGGAGATGAGCTATGGTTTGGGGTTGATGAAGCTGATACGGAGACATCTTCCGGTTACAGCTAAATAGGATCTATCCACTCAGATAATGCACGGCATGTAAACTCTGTGTTGTTAAAGCGGGAATGCGAGGATGATTTATCAGATGGGTGAATATGCACACACCCATGTATGGAGTGGGAGATATAGCAGGTTGATGTAGCATGGACGCAGGGAGTATACCGATTGGAATAAA
This sequence comes from Gadus chalcogrammus, assembly GCF_026213295.1. Classification (NCBI taxonomy): domain Eukaryota; kingdom Metazoa; phylum Chordata; class Actinopteri; order Gadiformes; family Gadidae; genus Gadus; species Gadus chalcogrammus. The sequence continues at coordinate 7,323,144 of NC_079413.1, forward strand.
GGTGTTAATGCTAAAGCACCCCTAGTCTTTTTCCCGGTGTTTATTGTTTCATTAATCGTATGGAGTCAAGACCCGACGACTCGAGGGACACAATGATGACAAGATGGAATATGGGTTTCAGAACAACATAAATTGTGTAAACAAGTTTTACTGTTGTTGTACTCTTTTTCTCTGTTGGATCTCAAACCTTAATTATATGTCATATGAAGCTACAGAGAACATGATGGCTACTGGCCCTTTAAGAGTTTCTCCTTGCACCCTAAGATGCAGCAAACAGAACATCGATACACTTTTAAGAGATTCTAATCTCCCACACTGCCTTCAAAGCGTTCAGGAAGAAATCCCCCTTACCAAATCGAGTCCTGTCGCCCCCAGAGACTGGACTCCATGGTGGGAGGAGGCGGGGGGGGATTGTCTATCTCCCAAATCGGGTGTTCTATCGCCTGATTGATATTGTAATCAATTATGATTTTTGTTCCAACTAGTCTATCCTGATTGCATTAAGAAGCTCTATTAATCTTCATTGTCTGAACAACGGTTTTCAAGTGTAATTTTTGTTGCATAATTGATTGTAGTTTCTGGAAGATTAATGAGAGGAAAAATAACATTTTTGATTTGTTTAACTGCAACTATTGCAACTATTAGTGCAACTAGTGGTCTTTTAAATCTACTTATTAAATGATTTAATCTTCACACTTTTACACACGCTAAAGAAAGCTAATTTTCAATAGTGCTTATATGGTCAAAAAAGATTCACTTTGTAAACTAATTTCCATAAACTTAAAAAACAAATGCAGGAGCCCACATTATGTGTATTAGGAATCCTGCGTGTGTTAATAGCTAGAGATAATAGATAATAGAGTTTATTCCACAGCAACACATCTGCTTAGCAGCACCCAGAATGATGAATGTGCTGTGGGCCATGGTGTTCCAAGCATTGTTCATTTCATTATTTCAATATTGGCTGCAGTGGAACACGACACATGCAAATGCACACGCACACACACACACACACACGCATGCACACAAACACGCACACACACGCACCCTCATTGTGCTCAGGTCTCAAGTAATGCATGAAAAGAAGGAGCAGATGTGTATTTCATTGTTTAAATACATGTATCATGGTTTAGAATGTAATCAAACGATATATATATATATATATATTAGCACAGATATCATTTGTATTCATAGTTGGTATCTAAAAAATGATTCACAAGCTGTTAGATAGCGAGATAGATTTTTTTTCCGACTCTCCATCTCATTCTCTCTCTGCAGCTCTCCCCTGTCTCTCTCTCTCTCACCCTCTAATTGGTAATTTTAAAATAGTTTTATATTCCTCTGGAGGTTCTGGCCTTTGCAGTGAGCGATCCTCACCTCATCAAAGTTGTGCTCACACTCAGCCTGGACAGATAAGTGTGTGATATATCTGCAGTTTGACGCTTGGGTCTAGTTCTCTTGGTGTGGAGCCAATGTTTAAAGAAGGCTCCATGCTGATAGCAGAACGACCTCATCACACTTAGACGGCTTCTTTTTTTTCTCTATACCCTCTTCAGCTCCTCCTTCGAGAAAAAAACGGAATCTGGAACGAGGATAAGAGATACAGAATGTTTTTTTTATTTGCCTAAGGTGTCAGGCCTGCGATCTATTAGGAGCGATGAGAAATTGGTCTTGCATGTAAAAAAACCAAAGTCCCTAAAAAAAGAAAAGAGTCCAAACTGATCCCATCTATCGCCTCATCATATTTAAAGAAAGCATATACGACAAAAAACAGTCCTTAATTTTAACGAGGAAACACGTAATTAAAGATCACCTGTTGATTAATTTAGCCTAACACGACTGCAATCAACGCGTATCCTGTTGGCCTCTTAGCTAAGCGACCATTTTGTTGCTTGTTTGTTTGTTTGCAACGAAAACAACCACATAAACAGCCCCTGCTTCCTGCCTCTCGGCGTGCAGTGGCGCGGGGTTGACAGGAGGAGAGACGAGGATCTACGCCGGCCGTGCGGCGGAATCGCCTGGCTGTTTTCATTACCCCGTCACCCAGCGCAACCGATGTCGAAATCCGAGCGCAAAATTATTCCACTCCATCAAGATCCTGGCAGGCCCCGGGGCACGGAGGCTTGTTAAGTGTCTCGCCACCGCTAGATGCTGTATGCAAAGTGGGCTGGAGGCTGGAGGAGTAGCGCGCCTGCGATTGTCTGTCACTATCATTGGCTCTCTCTCTCTCTCTCTCTCTCTCTCTCTCACTCTCTCTGTGTGTGTGTGTGCTCTCCGACCTGACGCTGGCCATATGCTGCATGGCAATGTACCTTAGCTTACCTTGACACAAATCCACTACACACATAGGCACACTACACAAACTTACGGACACTGCGCACACATACGCGCACTTACGCACACACACACACATAGGTAAGCACACACACACACACACATAGGTAAGCACACACACACACACACACACACAGACACAGACACACACACACACACACACACACACACACACACACACACACACACACACACACACACACACACACACACAAACACACACACCTTTTGGAGGCCGAAGCGTGTTTGGGGCGATGTTCTGTTGTGTGAGTGGAGATGATAAATGGGAAGTCATTACCGGTGACAAATGCAGCAATGAGAAAAAAAAAAAAAAAAAAAAAAAAGCTGAATCAACAACAACAACCCCTGAACAGTGGTGAATGATGACGCATGGTCGTTAAAGGTGTTCACACAGACTTTTAGGACTCCTTTAAGTAGGTGCCTAATGGCTTCAGTCAATCTACAGCTCCATGTTATTATTTCCTGCTCCGCTGGCATCTGATTGTTCTTTGTACTTGTTCCATTTGAATGACGAACGTCCTCTCCATCTGATATGATGCACATTTTTCTGCCAGTTTGTATGTGTGTTGTTTGCGCGTGTGTGTGTGTGTGTGTGTGTGTGTGTGTGTGTGTGTGTGTGTGTGTGTGTGTGTGTGTGTGTGTGTGTGTGTGTGTGTGTGTGTGTGTGTGTGTGTGTGTGTGTGTATGCATGTATCTGCACGTATGCCTGTGTGTGTGTCTGTGTATGTCGTAGGTGATTGTATGCGATGGACCCAAAGAGCCACTGTCCTACATCCAGTTGCACTTGTTTGTGGTGAGATTAGACTTTTACTGCCAAAGCAGCAGAATCTCTTATGGACCTCGGCTGTTCCACTTTGACAGGTGGAAACTTTTTCTACCAAAGCCTTCTGGAAAGTTGGCAGTTTATCAGTGGAGGGGCCATGGGTTAGGAGGGAGATAACAAAGAAAGGGAGATAAAAGACCTTGTTGGACAGGTGGTAGGGACAAAATGGACGCTTTTCAAACGCTTAAATTGCCTTTGCAGGAAGGTGCCGAATTTATGCCCTTTGCTGATATCTGTTCTCGAAACATGCAGTGATGGCTTCCAAAACATTCGCACTGCATTCATGGCTTCAGTGCGCTGCCATAATTGGACAGTGAAATGTTATATTTAGTATGTTTTGGTCCATTATTGTTTAGGGTGAAAAAGGAGGTAAACAATTGCTAGAAATGTGAGGATGAAATTAAACCATTACAACTCGTGGGTAGGTGTTTTGCCCAAGGATCCTGTGGCTCAAGAGGAACTCTGGGATTGACACCAGCAACCCTCCAGTTGCCGGGACGACCCACCCTACCTTCAAAAAGAATACCACCACAACGGATACAGGCAAAAATAATCCTCAGAAGTTATGGAGCACGCTAAGCCTTCCCTGATTGTTTACGTAGGAAAAAAGTGCAAAAAGCACCAGGAGATATGACCGTTCTTGTGTTTAGTATTCACATCTTACTCTCCCATTTCAAACACAATCTGATGGGCAGGTTGTTTGAAAGGCTTCAAAGGGAAAGCCGGAAGCTAAATTATTCTTTGAAGACTAAAGATGAATTGTCATCTGGTGATCAAAAACGATACAGCAGGCCTTGATTGCCTTTGATGTGCAAGGTACTTCTAGCGCAGTCTCCCTGACTTTATGATATAGCTGATTAAGGCGCGTTCCCATGCATCACACAGTGCATTGTCACTGTAGGATCTAATTGAATCACTACACTGCTAATTTACTTTATAATTAAGTCGGGGAATGATCCAATTAATTTCACATGTGAATAGTGTGTGTGTGTGTGTGTATGTCAGGGGGGTATGTGTGTTGGATTGTGTGTGTGTGTGTGTGTGTGTGTGTGTGTGTGTGTGTGTGTGTGTGTGTGTGTGTGTGTGTGTGTGTGTGTGTGTGTGTGTGTGTGTGTGTGTGTGTGCGTGCGTGTCTGGGGGTCTGTATGTGTGTGTGTGTGTGTGTGAGTGAGTGTGTCTGTGTGTATGTGTGTCATAGCGCCCCCTGGCGCGCTATTGGCTGGTTTAACACAATGACGACAGGGAAGCGACGGCCAGCAGCCAATCGCGTACAGAGTCAGTTGAACTAGGCCCGTTGATCACGCCTCTTGTGCTGAAAAAAAATTACAGCAGCTTCCCCAGACCAACGTGCAATCTACGATTGAGCTTGATCTGGCAATAGCCAGACTAGGGGCTGGCTATATAAAGGGGACTAGACCCCAATATTTATGTTTATTTCTGACTTATATTTACCTTTCTAGGGTTAGAGAAGTATTGCTATGTATACCTCTAACATAAGCACTTTTTTTTATTGTCTCTTTTGTCATTGTCAGCTGTCTAATTGTTGTTCCTAGAGATGTGTTGATGAAATTCTTATTTGTAGGCCTATTACTTGTGTATTATCTTATAAACCCTGGCTGGCAGCCCGAATTCCCCTCACGGAACAACAAGGATTTGAACTTGAACTTGAACCTCAACATTAAAGTAAGTGGTTTGTTAAATTGGCATTACACAATCCGGATTTAAGTGCCCCTATTTTTGTGAGGTTGATTCATCATTACAAGCTACTTCAAATTTTTTGGACTCTGTGACATCACGTGTGACATCAAGTGTGGCTGTGGCCAGCAAGATGTATCATGGAGACAGTGAATCAATCAGGGATGTGACTTAGGAGTAGATGGCGAAATTCCTGGACACTCCCATTTGTGACGTGACATAGACAGTGTTGAAATAGCTAAAAAACATGGCCTTGAGAGAAAAATAGGATTGCAGAGTTGCCTCGCAGTGAAAGCTTCTCCGAGCCTTTGATAGAGAAATGTGTGTAAACTTTGCAGCATGCAACTGGTAAGGCCACAGTTGCTAAACATTGGTGCGTGGCAGACAACTTTTTCCTTTGCTCGGTGCAAGGGAGTGTGACATAATCCTGTGCTATGAGAACACTATCTGTCTGCAGCAGACCCAGCTGTTGGACAATAGATGCCTGGCGCTGTTGATCCTCTTCCACAGTCTTCCTCCTTCAGTCTATTGACGCTAATAGAAGACGCTAATAGAAAAGCTTGTGCGTTTACGTACGGGTAAGGAACTACCATGACATCAGTTTAACAAGTGTTAGCATATATGCTTCATGAAGGGCGTACACAGCACAATATCAATTGGCTTCTTACTGAACTGAATCGATCAAATGTAAATATGTTCCCTGGTCCCATGATATTGCATTCAAATAAAGAAAAAAAAACTAAATAATGACATATCTGATAAATAAAAATATAAAAAAATGTGGGAAATGATTATGCAATCATAATTTAATATAATATAATAATCATCTATGGCATGATATTTTGACACTGAATAAATTCTGTTCAGTGTCAGAATATTCAAATGCAATGGATTGAATCCGTGTTAAGAGTAGAGGTGTTTTTCTTAGTAAATGGTATGCTGTGTTGCAAAACAAAGTGAGAAAATCTAAGTGGCGGGAATTTAGGAAAGCTGTATTGAAATCTTAATTTATATAGGAAAACTTTGGTGAATTCACCTGTGTAAGACCTGATTGCACAATGAAGGTGTCTCTAACAATTGCATTGTGACGTCATCCTATAAATTCACTTTGATATCCGAGCTTTAAGCTGAATCACTTGGCTCTGATTAGTGTCTGTGAGTTCAAACCAAACCACTGCACTATTTCAGACGGATCGTCCCGAATTATTGTCCTTTTTTAATTGCCTCCACATTACGGCACAATGAAATGCGGCGCTTCCCAGTCCACGTGTACGTCATTGATGGGGTTTTAATCACGCCAGTTAAACCGCCAAATGATCCGGGGCCGTTATAGGTGTTTCAGTCTTGGATTGCTGATTACTACCTTCAATCTAAGGCCACCTGTGAAACATGCAATTGATGCAGAAATGTGCATGTTTTGAGTTGCGAAAGCTACTAACAACAAAGCAAGTTGAATGAACTCATATGCAACGAAAATGTCTCCTGTTACATGGAATTTCCAGGAAAGGGCTGTATACCTAAAGATCAGCCCTGAGGCTTCTATCATACTGATGCATCTCTCAAAAGAACACTGTTTTTGGTAGTACCCGACCAATGCATTTAAGTGTGCACAAACTGAAAGAACTGGGGGAAAGGGCTGGGAGGAGGGGGGCACATTTAGAAAGTAAATCCGATGCCATCAGGTTAATATCAGCTCAGTCATCACAATGTGAGAGTAAAGGACAACTGTACCATTGCCCTTTCAAGAAGGACGACCATTCTCATGATACAAATCATATCAAACCATCCATTAATGTCCTTCATGTCTGAATGGAAGAATCCCTCCCAGCTTGACGAGGGAAACAAAACGTCTCTGTCCAGTGGGGGGACAGAGATGGGGGCTCTTTAGAGGGAGGGGGGGGAGGGGACTGCGGCCATCCAGATGCCACGCGTGGTCCTACAGGCCGGTCTCATTAGTGGACCTAGTGCCTGGAGACCTGCCCCCTGCTTGACCTGCCGAGAACGTCTGAACAGCCAGTACATGCTCACCAGGCCAGAGGAAAATTTGCCGAGGACAGGTCCTTAAGTTCACGTGTGTGTGTGTGTGTGTGTGTGTGTGTGTGTGTGTGTGCGTGTGCGTGTGTGTGTGTGTGTGTGTGAGATTGGCGGGGAGGGAGAGAGAGAACATTTTGATGGATGTACGTGAGTGGCAGAGAGAGGGAGAGAGGGGGGGGAGGGACAGAAAGAGAGAGAGGCACAGAGCATTTTGATGGGTAGCAAGCAACAGCCTTCTTATTCACTAACGTACATTGCGATGAAAGGATGAAAGGCAGGGACTGATAACGCAGAACCTTTAATGGGCTAGCTCTTCATTAGCATGGCGCTTGTTAGGTGGATGAACATCAAACGGTGGCGGGGGGAAAAGAAATGCGGCAGTGCGGATGCTCTCCGTCTATTATAAGACAACGGCAATCTGCTTCAGTCCTCGATAGTAAAAACACACGCAGTGGTGCCGGCGTTTGGTTTGGAACACGGCCTTGTTGATTCATGACGGACTGATAGCGTGGCTGGAAAAGCCGCCTGGGAATTATAATAAGAAGATATTCTCAAGGCCTTTTAATGCATGTGCCATTTTGGCTCCCTAATGAGACATCCTTCTAGGAGGGGAGGTTTTTGCTTCGGAGTGTCTTATCCTGTTGCCCAATGACAATAAACGACCACTCCTCCTTATCCTATGTGGCTTTGGCTCATTAGGCGGAGGCAAGGCGCTGTCTTGCGCATGAATATTTTAATTCCATCTCCCGCGTAACGGACGCCATTGTTTTGTAACTATATGTGTTTGCTTCGGTAATTGAGGTCACAGTCCCACACACACAAACAGTGTGTTTGTTGGTTGGTTTAGTATGGAGATCTATTTTCAGACTGTTGGACATTACTAATGCATAATGTCTTTTTACATATCAGGATACTTGCGATGTTAGGGTTTTCCTTAAAGAAAACCGTGAAATGGCGTACAAGGCATATTTTTCTTTGGTGGTGTTATTCGATATTTCGTAAGCTAACACATTAGCCCGGGACTAAATGTGAGGAGGAATACGTTTTTTTTATCCTCCAGGATTTGATAGGATTTGTGAAAAGTGGAAAAACTAGCTAGCCGGACTGTGTTTGGGGTTTTATATTAGTAGCAGCTGGGGAAACATTGGATAAGAGACTTTTCCAAGGTCACTTTATATTCTCTACAGGTTTTAAGCTGATCACATTTAAAATAGAAATTGGCATCAGAAATTGCGGCTCAATAAGAAATCCATGCTTAGGTAGAGTGTGTATATTGTAACTGCGGAGTAAACAATATTCAGGCTATATCCAAGACTGAACACGTATAGTCTAAGCCTTCGGCTGATAGACTCATAAATATGTCAAGATTTGAATGATGCATTTGCTTCTTTTTTTGCTATTGGTTTACAAGGTCTAAATGAAATAACGATGAATCACCACCGCAACCTTTATGCTGACATCCTGCTACACAATCAAGTCCAATCAAAACATTGCAAGGTTTTAACTTTAAACTGTTGAGGAAGAATATCAATACATATATTTGCTGGATTTATGTGATGAGTCTGCTTCTTTATCAACTCTGCAACAAAATCCATGCTTATTCATTTTCTGTGTTTATTGTTTGATGTGGCTAATTAATAGCTGAGGTATATCAGGCTAAAGAGTCATTTAAAGTTCATGACATTTACAACAGACTGTTTCCTTCTTTGGTATTTACTTTGAAGGTTAGACTGACCAGTAAAGCCAATTAGATTTTAATTCTATTTACTCCGATAGGTTGACTCCAAAATCATACTGGATCTAATAAACATTATAGGTCAGATAAGGATATCTTCCAAGTTACCAAAGAAATATTGCATAATTTATTATATTTTGAGTATATAGTTGTGCCGCACTCATCTCAAGCTTCAAGGTGAAATGGAATTAGCATAAATGTGAAACACCAATACTGTGCAGAAAAAAATAAAGACATAACATATTGTTATCCTCTTAAAATATCAAACACCAGCAGTAGTGTGGCACTTTTCCATTTTGTGATATTGCCAGGCCTTGAGCATTCTGGGAGAAATTGTATAATTAACTGAGCAGAGATAAAGTGGAGCCCATTGCTAAACTGGTCTGTGTATCAGTTCGTTGTCAGGGTTCACTAAGTAGCGAAAAACTGTAGACAGCCAAGGCAGGTTAATCAAGAGTTAATGGGGAATATCGCAAATGACAGCTTAAACATTGTCCTTGGCCAACGGCCCTATGCTGAAAAAATGAAAAAATCCCTAGTTATAATTCTACTGTGAATACCAAATGATCTGAATGGGAGCAAGGTCAATTTTCCCTATTAGTGTTTTAAAAACGCCAATTCACAGTTGCATGACTAGAATGCAAATTATGCAATGAATAACTCTACTTTATAATAGAAACAACAGTAATCAAACATACAATATATATATATATATATATTTAAGTTGAAAGTGTGTTATTGTTATTATAAGTGTATTGTTATTCTAACACTCTAATTCTAAGTGAACATTTCTCAACTTAAAAAGTTCTTGCTTTGCCCATTTGAAACCCCTATTGATTTTGATGTCATAATAGTTCAAGTCACACTAATAAGAGATCTTCAGGCAAAAATGCTTTTTATTATTTATTGTTTTGACGCATTGACAGTAGCTTTAAAGGGGACTTATTATACCACCAGGTGTGAGTGTGATTAGCCTTACAAGCCGTTTCGAAAATCTGCCTGATATGACATCACTAGTGGGTGTGTCCACCTAGATCTGTGCTGGATAGATGAGCAATGTTTACTTCAGTCCACTGGGTAGGCTGGTAGATAGATCTATCCAGCACAGATCTAGGTGGACACACCCACTAGTGATGTCATATTAGGCAGATTTTCGAAACGGCTTGTAAGGCTAATCACACTCACACCTGGTGGTATAATAAGTCCCCTTTAACAATGATCTTAAAGCCTTGTTTTTGGTAGTAGAGGTCCGGGTTAAGTGAAGTTTCTAGAAAAAGATGCATTGCCACAATGTGTTAAATGAAATATATCATACGATGACAATTCAACTGCTTTACTCCTCAACCTAATATAGTCAGGTCATATATATATTTGCTTTTTTAATCCTTTTTTTATATTCTTTTGTCATCAACACACATATTTTTTCTTAGATGAAAATATCACTGTCATGTGATCTTTTTTTGCATGATAAACACACTTATATACACGTAGTATATGTTGCCTTTAGCCCGAAGCAGCAGAAGTTCAAATGGCGCATTAAGCCTTCCTCAATTCAATCCAAAAACGTACACACTTCTTTTCATTTCCTTTCAATCAAACGTTATTTTCCCTTGCAGCATTTTCTCTCATTCTGAAGTCATTCCCAGATAAATGGTCCATTCATACGATTCATGTCGGGAACTGTGCACATCCCTCAGATAATCCAAAAAGATGATTCGCCTAGTTAGGCTCCAAAGTACCACAGCGGCGTTGTCTCCTTAAATAAAACCTCTTCAGTCCCACCTGAAGTCGTGTCCCACCGTCTCATAGAACTTGATGTTGAACGGCCTGTAAAACTCCCTGAGTTGCTCGATCACCTCCTGGTCGATCTGCACGTGCAGCCGCCCCTTGGACTTCCCCAGGCAGCGGGGCTGGCTGCTGCTCTCGGGCTTCTTCAGACAAGGGAAGCCCTTGGTTCGGTTGAAGTAGAAGTGTTTGTCGGTGATGATGCGCTTCAGGCCCAGAAAGTCCTGCACCCGGCCCATCTCCCCGGCCGGGTCGGTGATCAGGCGCTCGCCGCTCACAAAGTGGATCTGGGAAAGGCGGAAGTACTGCAGCCAGGTGTCCAGGTGCAGGATGTACATCCCGATGCGAATGGCGTTCCAGGACGTGTCGACCGCGCCCAGACTTCGGTTCTTGAAGGCCAGCTCCTCGAAGGTGGGGATGTCGGGCTTCTTGGAGAGGGTCTGGGTGTAGTCGGAGATGGCGCGCGTCACGGGGTTCCGGACCACCACGATGAGCTTGGTCTCGGGGGACATGCTGGCGATGCGGCGCGGGGCCTCGCCGGTCACAAAGTAGCTGGGGGTCTTCTCCAGCGTGATCTGGCTGTCCAGGGTCCTGGGCATCAGGCCCCTGGATGGACACAAGGAGATGGGACAAATGAATGGAAAACTGAAATAACTAATTGTGCACTGGGTTCTTTTGAGCCACAGGAGTTAACGAGACGTGCAGCCAGGCCGAAGGAGAGGGCTCAACCGGGAGAAGCTGCTCTTTGTATCCATTTTACTGGCCGAAGGAGAACCACAAGAAACCTTGTTTCATAAGGCAGGAGTGCATGTCTTTTGAATTTAAGTGCGGTTAGAATTTACAATTTTATGTCATAAGAATGTTAGGATTATGTTGTTATTAATAGCAGTAGGGACAAGGTTGAGGTCAAAGCTTGTGCAAATCTCCTAAAATAGATAGGATGCCTTGACGACCTTAGTAATATTGTAAACATTTAAACATTATTATGGAAAACATATCGAAATGTATTAACAATAGCTTGGCTCATCAGTAGAACACATATCATATTTTGAACAGAAACAATCACATTTAAAAGATCTAGGTAGGTCTGATGTGTTTTTCACCACGCATCCTCGATGATAAACTGTGGCATGTCCTATATTATCTCTTTCGGAGGCGCCAATTAAAGCTAACCGCTCCCAGATTTGTCTGTCTCGGGTTAGTACTACTAATAAGTTCCCTTAAAGGTATCGATCCATTTCGTTTTTATTTATGAATCTGGCCTGATGGCTTCTGAGCCTCAGGGCCGCCACAACAATTCATCTTCCATAAGCTTGAAGAACAACAACTTAAGGAGCAAACTATGTTTCTACGTAGCCACAACGTCTAGCAGTGATAGAGTGCATGTGGATCTAACTAGGTGCACCCCGCCTTTCACTAATATAAAATAACAATAAATACAAAACATTTCAGTGGGACAACAGGCTCTTTTTTTCGTATTATCCATAGCTTACATAATGCGTACGGTTGTTTAAACTTGAAACAACACCAAATGTACGTTGTGTGCGCGCAGATGTTGCTGAAATACCGCCACAGGTAACAACTATATTAACAACTGCAATCTTGTTACAAGGTATAGAATTCTGTAGCCTCCATGGACATGTATACTAGTATTATTGTTTATGTGAAAAATCTCCATAATGCATCGGGAATATGAATGTATTATATTCTGTCCTGTCTATCTTGACATGGCATTAACACTTCACGGTTTTATCTGTCAGAATATTCGTGCCACATATATTTCATCCTGCCTCGCTCAGCATAGCATTAACACCAATAGAATGTATGCCTGCACTCAGGAAAAACACGCAGTTTCTAAGCTGTTCAGGAGTTCTACGCGTGCATTCGAGTTTATACAAACGCTAAATAAAATGAATAAAAGGATTGAAACAGATGTTCTTCGATCCTCATTCCCTTTAATGTATTTTCAAAGAAAGCGTCAAACGGCATAACACTGATGCAAAATTGCAGCGCAATTCATATTCCAATCACTGATCGGTGATAAGATCAAAGTGATTAGGGTGGCTTTGGCTATTGCAGAAGAGCGCCAATACATCTCACAGCTGGATCATTTCCAGACGTAAACATGGAAAAACGTGAGGCTATAAAAAGGGCATGACCTTTGGGAGACGGATGAACAGATTTTATACAGCCGCACAGGACTACTTTGGGGCTGGTTTTGTTTCGGTCAGGGACTAATAAGCGACTGACGCTAACCCCTTTAAAGCCAGCTCCTGGAGCTATACAGGAGACATGTCTTTAATGAATGCTGTGGTTGAAATCTGTGCCACTCTTTCATGCATGAGCTCATCACCGCCAGGATGAGCTGTTTCATGTTCCCTTCAATACTGATTGGAATCGGTGTCAGGCAAACACCTAGCCATCTGCTAATAGGGAGCTTGTGTTACCTTGATCAATACATGCATCAGATAACCGGTGTATCCATACACACTCAATGACACCTTAGTGCAGTCTCTACTAAACACTCATACTTTTCTAGCCAAGGGAGCATATTTCCATGGCTGCAACCTCCTTTTATCTCAAACCGTCCCTGTTTATTTTCTCATCTTTGTCTATGTGGGTCTGATTAGGATTTTACTTGATTCGTGATCACATATGTGCTAAACATCCATAGCAACCTATTTCATATCCACCTCCCTAATATCCACATATTTTATTGTAGTTCTTCTATTACTAGCATTTATTCTTATTTTATGTCTTCACATAATCCCTCCCATAGTCATCTTCAGATGGAGGGATCTGCAGCAGGTCGGAGAGGCAGCTCTTGTTTAGAATAACTCACACTCCTTGGAGACTACTTAATTGATTGATTGGGTTGGTTGATTGATTACATGATTGATCACCTTTCCGCCATTTGAAACATAGCTTCGCTGGACTAATTCACAATTCGGACAACATCCTTGCATATTTATGTGCCGTGCGTCAAGATGAATTAGTGGCTGCACTGTTGACAGTTTAATCACTCCAGGAAAGTGAACAGTTATTTGGCAGGTCTCTCCAAAAAGTGGTCATATACTCTGTTTAAATTGGTTAAGTCCTTAATATGAATAGATGCCGTACTCCTCCATTTCAGTCCATGCAAAACAGGTTTGTTTGGTCTGAAATCATTATTTAAATATAGGTGCCTGCTCCATATCCCTTCGTTTTTAGATCTATCATATTTATACGGATATCCTATTCCTCACTACTACTCTATCATCCACAAAATAAGCTCAAATGTCGGTTCCCTTAAGATCTGTGATTCTGTAATACGCTAAGTATCTGTGACATTACAACATCAATGTCTCGTTCACGTCGTCTACCAAAGGGACGGATAATTGCTCATCTTGATCATGAACACTCTGATCCAGCCGAGTGTTGCCCCACCCCAGACACTTGAGAATGTCTTTAGTCTTTGCACTGAAAGTGTACCACGTTCAGCTGTGAGTATCTCTAACGGTCCTGCTGCTTGTCTGATAAGCTTCTGAGCGGCTCACCTCTTTAGAAACAGTTTTTCTGAAATCCTATTATTATAACATATAATATATTAATCCTACCACTGTGTTTACTGTTTGTTTGTTTTGAAGATGTCCACAATGACACAGTGAATGGAGGTTTACTGAATAAATGGATATATTGACACATCTCTCTAAGCATGATCTATGTTATTCTTGTCTGTCTATTGGATGAAAGCAGCAATAAATATCAACTTTATATTTACTCAGAATGGCAGGCACATACTCTGTCTTATTTAAGCAGACATTTTGTGTTGACAGTCAGGAATCATAAGACGACATCTTCAAAGTGTTTCAGAGTTTTCACCCTCAAAATCCTAAATGCTGAATTCAAATTTTTGGGAAAAGTTATCTGTTGAATGAAGTTCAACTCACTGCCACATGGTAATTTTAGGCCTATTACTGCCTAATACTGCTGTAGGCCTACTACTGTAGGTTTCTTTAGTTAACGTAATCCCAAAACATGACATAAACATTCCAGAATGTATTAGTATAGTACCAGAAAGGTAATGAATTGTATTGAATCATGTCTCCTATGCTGTGATACATGTCCTCTTCTTACCTAATAAAATATCGAAAGAAATATACCTGCTAGCTGCATATAGCTGCATACCGAAGAAGGTAATAGCTTTCTGCACACTGTTTCTTGTGTATGTAACAACATTAAATCTAATCACCTACATGTTTTTTATGAACCTACACAGGCTGCTATTATTTTCCACCTGTTTAGTGTGTTTATATCGACTCTCTCTACCCCAATTACGCGCTAAAAACCAAGTAGAGACAATGCTAGAGCATGAATGTAGGATCTCAAATAGCCTCAATTGGCTGTACTTTATGAAGTCAAGTATCTTTTTCCTTTGTTTGCTTGTTTGGTGTGCTTTTCATATTGTATTTGGCCAACAATAAAGTTGTCAAAATAAACAAGGCAGGTAAAAAAAAATCGCACTACATCTTTAACGAGCTGCATACAAGCACATCATTACGAAACTGTTATAGCATGCGCCTTAAATGCTACAAACCAGGTAAATAGATGCTGGAACAGTTTGCAAAAGTACCGGCAGCTTCGCCTCATGCTGCAAGCTAATTAGGCTAATGATTCATACCGGTATGCCCTGGGCTGCTATGTTTTTTACTTCTTTCTCTTTTTTTCTTTTTTACTTATTTTTAAGCTAAAGAAGATCTTTGCTAATACATGCCACAGAGAAACATTATTATAGCGTGAAGAGTGCTCATTAATGGCAAAGTTATGCCAAGCTATTTTAGCGTTAAATAAGAACCGTTCCTCATCAACCTCTGTGATGATGGCATGGCAGGCGGAGAGGACTGTCTCTCCGTGCCAATTAATGGTCCGACTCGGGGAGTGTGTTTCGCTGGGCTGCAGGCCTGTCACACAACTTCAACACTTATCAGGCATCTACTGGAAGAGCGTCTGACTCCCGGAAAAATCAATAGCGCTGCAATGCCCTTTTAAGTCTTGATGGTGCATAGTGATGCGTTTGTGTTTGAACTTTATGCTTCTGTAGAACATGAAGACGTGCCGGCATGACGTGTGTGCGACGCCTTTTATTAATGCTTTTATGGTGATGTTAATATGCTCGACCACAGTATTGGATACATATAAAGCCTACTTCTTCACTGTCATTGGGACATGGAGAGGAACACTGCACCAGTATATGTGCCTGTGTGTGTGGTTGTTCGAGGCTGTTTGTGTGGCTGTGTGTACCTGTGCGTTTGCCAGTGTGTGTGTGTGTGTGTGTGTGTGTGTGTGTGTGTGTGTGTGTGTGCGTGTGTGTTATCTGTTATCTGTCTAGTGGTAACATAATAGGACAGACTGTACCATCAGGTAAAGCTGCATGAATTTGTAAAATATAAAGGCCTAGAGGACACAACCGATGGATTGATAGGTGGAGGGAGGGTGGGAGAGAGAGAGAGAGAGAGAGAGAGAGAGAGAGAGAGAGAGAGAGAGAGAGAGAGAGAGAGAGAGAGAGAGAGAGAGAGAGAGGAAGATAGAGAGGTAGTAGGGAAAGTAAAGTAGAGAGAGGTAGAGAGAGAGAAATTTGAGATAGGGAGGGGTATAGAGAGACATGTTTGTATGCAGAGAGAGAGGTATATAGAGTGAGAAAAAGCGGTAAGTATAGAGAGCTATAGATAGTGAACGTAGAGGGTGAGAGAGGTATATAGAGAGAGAGGTAAAGAACGAGCTGCATAGAGGTAGTAGTGAGAGGTAAAAAAAGAGTTTAAAGATATATATATATATATATATATGGAGAGAGAGAGAGAGAGAGAGAGAGAGAGAGAGAGAGAGAGAGAGAGAGGTAAGGATATATAGGTATAGTATAGAGATAGAGAGGTAGCGAGGGAGAGATATAAAGAGAGTCTAGAGAGAGAGAGAAAGTTGGAAGATAAATATATCGAAAGCGATGGGGTAGAGAGATGTATGTATATATATATACACGAACACACATATACAAGAGAGAGATGAGAGAGAGAGAGAGAGAGAGAGAGAGAGAGAGAACGAGAAAGAAAACATGACGACGCAACATGAGTTTCAAACACGATCAAGATTTTGAGATTGCAATGCTGAAAGGTAGCTCCTAAAGTAATCGTATTTTCACGTAATGTCTGTTTTATGTACTTTTAACGTATTATTCTATCCATAATAGGGTGTCTTATAATTCAAGGAATAAAAATCACCAAGCTAATAGCATATCAAACATTTAGACCCCAGTACAGCAAACATTTGGGATTTTGGGCGATGATATGAATGGTCCACCTTTAAAGTTTAAAGGCCGACTCTTTTGCAAGTTTATTGAAGCAGAGACTGGTTCCCTTTATGCTGTTGCAGTAGGCTATATTATTTATATACTCATACACATATTATTGAAGCTCTTTACGTGCAGCAGACCTACACACACCCTCCGATATCAGCATGTACACATAATGATCTCACACTTTAGGTTTAAAAAAATGATGATGAAACTGCATTATTTATTTTGCATAGACGTCCTTTAAACTTTTAATGTAAACCGTTAAAAAACATCCCTGTGAAGATTCCCTTGGAAACCTATTTGCTCAGGGACTTAGTAGCCTACCAGGGGAAATTAAATTATTAATAAATAAATAAAACACACTCAAAGCCACAACATCCAGGACATTCCCAGCAGCAAGTCTCACCTGTACCAGTCCAGTCCCCTGTCATAGTGTCTGTCAAAAAAGTGAGGCTCTGTTCCGAGCGCGCGCACATCCGGATGAATCCGGATAAATTCCAGCACAGCCCGCGTGCCCCCCTTCTTCACCCCGACGATCAGCGCGTTGGGGAGCTTCTTGTTCCCGTATTTCTGGGAAACGGTGAGGTTGTTCAAAGTGTACTCGGTGGCAGGAACGCTCCGCGAGAGGTTGCCACAGCAAGAGGCGGCGTGTTTACTTCGGTCGCGAGGTTGACCCGATCCCGGCACTCGAGCCTCTTCCCGCCGGGCGAACCTGACATCCGGAGTGAGTAAAGTGCAGCCGTTTAATTTCCCGGAAACTTTCCCCTCAATGGGACCGTTCTGCCCGGGCGGAGGCAGCGGGCAGCCCTTCTCGTCGGAGGAACCCTGTTTGGTCATGATTGTGCTGGAGCAGAAAAAAATGACGCTGTAACACACATAGGTGAAGGATAAGGAAATAGTGCATATGAAGGCAAATCTGGCGTTGAGTCGACCACCCGATGGCACGCTGCGACTTGAGATAAACCTATGTGCCATGTCTCCATGGGTTGAAATAATGCATGGTTTTCCATTAGAATCGTCCGTCTTTTGGAGTCCAGCAGATGCCTTTCTATATATATAAATATATATCTTTCCAAGTCCGTTGAAGACGCACCAGAGAATACTGTTTTGCACCTCGCCCGCATCAACTGAGCAGAAGTCCCATATTCAATTCAAACTTTGCGCACATTCCCGGAGATAGGCTGCCAAAACCACAACAAAGTTTATTTGAATAAAAAGAAAAGGACGTCTGGTTGAATTGAACGTACAATCCCATAAGCGATTGAACGCCCATCTTTTCATTCCTCAAACACACACACACGCACACACACTGAACCTAACGCCTGGCGCTCTGAGCAGGGTAGTGTTGGAAGAGGAGTCTTCCAGCGAGTGCGGACTGTCCATCAAAGTGCACCTCCGTCCGCCAAACTCTCTCTCGTCATCACTCTCTCGATGACTCCACTTCCCTTCGTCTCCTTTAAAACACGCGTTGATTCCCTGCCACCGCGGTGCCCCGTTTAGCCTGTAAGGTAGCGAGAAATGCAGTTTAAGATGGAAAACCTGTTTCCTAATTAAAGACCCTCTGACGTCATTCATATGATGATTATTCTTCGTTCGTTTACCTTTTTCCTTTTTTTTTTTCTGTTGTTTTTTAAGTAAAGAGAAACGTTTGGTGGTTGAGTCCACCTCGATGGGGGGTTGAATTGTGCCACCTTATTTAGATCACATGTCCAGTGCTTGTCGCTCATTACCGTGGTGGTGAATCAGTTTCCAGCACCCTCTCATTAGTAATCCATGCCTGATGCAGTTTAATAGCTCTTCACTGAATGGCCCAACTAGACGGGGACATACAGTTTACACGGGGGGCTGAAAATTTAAGTTTTATCACAGGGTGGGCCAATGGGTTTTACGATTGATAGTTATAGATAGAACTGTAGTTATACCTAACCGCCATACAAAGTCTACTTTCACTGTGGTTAATTCGACGTGGCGTGTTTGAATAAACAGCTTCTTTAGGCCCTACATCAGACAGCCGTCCACACATTTAACAGGAGATCTCACTCTCTTTTCTTTTTTATTGCTATATTCAAGGACTTTTTATAATCCTGTATAAAACTGGTTGTGGGAGGGAAATTAAAAGTGTTGTTAACAATGTCCCTGAAGACTTTTGTTCCTCGGGAAATAAACTAGTTTTACAGCTCCTTTAATGTTGTTTTTGCTCCCCTTGAGACTTATTGGGAATTCACAGTGACCTGTTGAAGTCCAGTTAGTCATTTTTAGTGGCCTGGAGTTCTACCACAGCCTCAGCCTCCTTAATGCTTTACAGAGGTCAATAAAGTGTCCTCTTGCAATGTGCACAAGTGCTATTGAGACAATGAAATGTCAAATTTGGAATGCGTAACTTTAAATGCTCTATTTGGTAGCTTCATTTGGATGCCATACTGTGGAAGCTATGTGTGTTTGTGTGTATGCGTGTATGCATGTGCATTCCTCTGTGCATCTGTGTGTGTGCGTGTGTGAGAGTGCATGTGTGTGTGTGTGTCTGTGTGTGTGTGTGTGTGTGTGTGTGTGTGTGTGTGTGTGTGTGTGTGTGTGTGTGTGTGTGTGTGTGTGTGTTTGAGTATGCGTGTATTCCTGGAGTTCTGTGTGTGCATGTGTGTGTGCATGTGTGTGTGCTTTTAGTTAGCTTTTACATTGCATAAATTCTAAACTTTGCTCCCCAATTACAAATCTCTCTGCCATTTATTATTGGATTCGTTCAAGCGGTTACCTCTGAGAAAATTACTACTTCTCCGCACGCTATAGCCTTCGATCGTAGTGATTGTGAATGTTCCAAAGGGTTTATATTACCCTGCATACCCTACATTTATTTCCTGCTAATAAACCAATCTCATCCATATCAGAACATAAAGTTGGGCTTATTGGGTCGTTCATGTAAGTTTCCTCGTATGAATGAAGAAAAGGCCAAGCCATTTAATTCCCAACTCAATCATCCAACGAAAGGATAATTTACTCATGATCAGGTCGGATACAGTTGACAAGTTGTCCTGTGTCCTGTGAGAACGGAAATAAAGCAGGCTGGCATCGCATGAGGAACTGTCCATGGTGCTGAAAGGTCTTCCTTCTAATTCTGGCCATCTGAAGAAATTCAAAATAGACCAAAGGGAACATATTTTGATCCATACCACGATAACATGAAGATGTGGTACTATTATGAATCATATATCAGAGGTTTAATATAATGGAATTCATAGAGGTATTTATTTCCTGTGTTGTTTAGTGGGAACAATAAGAAGGTGAATCTGAACCGACCAGATTCCTCCACAGTGTCTGTAGCAGAGCGATATGCAGTCCAAAAAAATATGCACTAAAGCCAGATCCATTAAAATACCATGAGCTGCTTTCCATAACCTATGCAGTGTGCATAATGTTTTGGACATTTACCAGTCACACCAGAGCCAAAGCCTCCTGCGTTGCAACCCTTCAACCCAAACACACACACACGCACACGCACACACACACACACACACACACACACACACACATATGCATTAACTCACACTCACACTAACACTCACACAAACACACTAACACTCACACAAACACATACACACACACACTGAAATAATGATTTATTGAAAACAATAGGAAATAAATATGGAAATCATTTGTAATAGCCGACACAGTATTGCTTTCATTATGCGCAACGTAAAGAATGAAGGTGAATGAAATCCTTATACATCCAATCTTGAGTCTTTTAAATTGATGGAAAATTGAGCGTGAAACGGATTCTCAAAACAAGAGGCATCATCATCGCATTCTGATGTATCTGCTGAGCTGCTTAAGAAAAACAGTGGTGGGAGTGAATGACGAAAGGCCAGGGAGCAGCAGGCTACCTTTCTCCCTGAAGCCACAGTGTCAGCTAATTGCTGCTGACATTTTAGCAGCGTTGTTCAAATCAAAACTTTTTTGATGTATCGATTTCTTTTGTTTCTGCCACAAAAGGGAGGGGCGATGGGGGATATGGGAAGACATAGGCTCGGAAATACCACCAGGCTGGTCCTCTGCCGAGCATATCAATGAAGTTGTGTTTTCCTGTTAACTTTAATGCATACTGTGTGTGTGTGTGTGTGTGTGTGTGTGTGTGTGTGTGTGTGTGTGTGTGTGTGTGTGTGTGTGTGTGTGTGTGTGTGTGTGTGTGTGTGTGTGTGTGTGTGTGTGTGTGTGTGTGTGTGTGTTTGGTCAGCACCTTTCTTACATCGTTCACGCGGACGTCCAAAGATGAGATCAGCAGATTTCAAAACAAGCAGTGAGAGAAATGTCTCCACTGTGTCCTAACTCCTGACCACGCTTATTAAACCTAGATCATTTTTCATCCAAAGCTTAATTACTGTTAATTCAGACTCAGGTTATTCAGGAGCAGGTTCGTTGATTGCAGTATCCCTGTTGGAGGTTAAACCCGAAACACACTGGCAAT
Source organism: Gadus chalcogrammus (assembly GCF_026213295.1). Taxonomy (NCBI): domain Eukaryota; kingdom Metazoa; phylum Chordata; class Actinopteri; order Gadiformes; family Gadidae; genus Gadus; species Gadus chalcogrammus. The sequence goes on from NC_079413.1 coordinate 7,344,352, forward strand.
GAAACCATCTGCTCCCCATGTATACAACAGAAATACAATCTAGATAATATTATCAATCTACTTGGAATTGAAGGAACCTTCTCAGTCCACAGTTATAAACAAAAACAAAAATAACTTGGAAAATCGGATTTGACTGCAGAAAGCATTTCCGGGGCTAGTGTTGTTAGACCGATTGAATAATGCAGCATGCGCTTGTATCACCACCGATACCCAATGTAGATATTCCTTTACGGATCAGCACAGCGCTAACCCAAATCCATTATTAAAGTGTGAGGAAGACATTTTAGAGCACTCTTAGTCTGGTTCATATAAATTATTCATGTTTTGATCCCTCTCAGTCACCACTACACATCCAGAACCCATTTACTCACTTACGCGCCCATGTGAGGCTTTTCTTCCTCAGAAATGTAGTCTCAATTATCACTCTGATCGGAATAAGGCTCCTGGAAATGGATGCCTGTATATAATTGCATCGCAGTGGCCGCAGCGAAAACCACATGGAATCGATGTCAAAGGTATCTGATGATATCTGCAGAAATATGGTGAAGAATGCTATAATACTGCACACTCACAGATTTATTGCATTGGATGAAACCGATGAAACAGATCATATGGAAAGGAAGAGTACGGTACATACGACACCACGGGATTAATTTATCATTTAAAAAAGAACGATACAGAAGCGCTTCGTCCGCCAGGCAGCGATATGATAAGGGCCTGAATTGAGTTTAATTACGGCAAATTGATTGGCGTAAAAATCCTGATGGGTGTTTTTTCAAAATTTCTGCCCAGTCTTGTCACAGGGAGCAGGATTCTGTAGCCTGCAGTATTTCAGCCGCGCTGCAGCAACATTCCACAGGCTGCCAGCGTCTGCCTGTAGGAGATAGCGCTTGCATCTTGTACAAGTATGGGGGGGAACGAAGAGGTGAGGGATGAGGAATGGTGGAGGTGGAGGAGGTGGTGGTGGTGGTAGTGGTGGTGGAGAGCTTCAATCATTCATTGGCTATGCCTGCACCAGTGTCACATGGGGTGGAGAATCCAAAATCTGGAGAAGAATAACAGGGGTCCCTAGATGCCTGCAACGACAAAAACAGGAAACAATCTTTTCCATTGCCGAGGGGATAATTCGGCTTACTGGTGTAGGGTTGAAGGAATTATGTATCAATGCAAATGCATTCACAAGGAAAATATCCATGTGGGATAATCTTTTGTTTTTTAGGGTAATCACAAATATATTTTAAGCAAATGAGACGATATGTCAAAATTAGTAACCTTTATTCAGTATCTCACTTCAGACTAAAATAAAAATAAAAACCAAGACATATCAGTCTCATAAATCAGACTTTAGATTAATATCTAAGTCTGATGGAAGATTAGCTCAAATCTTATTGAAAGGGTTGTTTCCATTTTCTTTTGCATCATACTTCTTTTGACCAATCATGTGGCTGGAGGCGGGGATCTGTAAGCTTGTAATGGTGAACACAAACTAATGGAACACTAGTAAAGTGTCCGTAAAGGTTTCAAATCAAAACTGTGTAGACTGGCCATTGCAGAAATTCACCCATTAAAATCCACTTCTGAAAGCCTCATCCACTCGCAAAAAAAATATATTTTTTCTTCAGTAGAATATCCCCGTAAGGAAACAGAATACAAGATGTAACACTGCCCTTTGCAGTTCCTGGTTCCCCCCCCCTTGCTCTCAGCACTCTTCCACCAGGAGCTCTGCTATAGAATAGTAAGACTGCTGGATCCGAGATTACAAGCTAGCTAATTCAAAGGCCCACCCTTCATAAACCATTCATATGCATTATAAAAGTATAAAAGCTGGACCAGAATAGACCCATCGGTAGCACTTTAGAATAACTGCAACTTCGAAGCGACTTTGCTTAAGCTAGTACTGAGTACTGCTGCCATGGTACTTGGGCATTTCCAGCCTTTAAATGTCATTTATAAATGCTTAGTAGGGCATAAGTTGTCTTCACATTAGATAAGCTCACACAAAATACTTTCTTTCTAGCTACCTGTCCTGAATTTGAGTTTTAAAACGTTATGGACACATTGTAAATAGTTGGTAAATTGATCTCATGATCTCATGAACCATTATTATCCTATTAAAAATGTATACCTGATTATGAAATGCTTACTAATAAGTATCCATCTATGAACAATGCTTTAACAATTAGGAGTTCATTATTTACTACTGCTTTATTAAGGCCTCAAAGTGGCCGTTGTTCTAAAGTGCTACCGAAATTTCCCTAATGGGCACACATCAGGCACCAGACATCTTGGATATCCAGTTCATGCCATTGTTTCTCAAACCAACACACCCTCAGACAGGTTCACACACTATGGGCAATGTAAAGTCTCCCATTATAACCTGTGTGTTTGTGGAGAGGTTTTGAAACCAGAAGTTGGGAACCTCAGTCTTATTAAAAACCAAAAATAGCCCATGGGGTGTGAAAGCCGTGTGACATTGTGAGGGATTCATGTCAAATTCAGGCATGTGCCTTATGCTGATTGACTTATGTCCGCACGCTGTCGGCCGGGATAGGCTACTCTCGTTCCCACCGCTAAAGAGGAATAAGCCGATCAAGAAAATATATAAATGCTTAACAAAAAATCCCATGAAATGACTGCCGCCACCACTGTATGTTTACTAGCTGACGAGACACATTTTGGTTTCGAAAGCCAAATCCTTTGGCTACCTTTAAAAGTAGCCTTGTCAGAATGTCGGTGGGGGCTGGTGTCGGTGGGGGGGGGGGGGGGGGGGGGATGGGGGGGGGGGGTTAGGAAGAAAAAAAAGAGTAAAAGTTTCATCAGGGCATATTGCTTTTTCATTTCCTGGTGGCGCGGCCTCCCTGTCCTTGTGTGTTGTCCAGGTGATGTGTCTTAATGCTTTAGCTCTGACAACATGCATTTTCCACAGAACGCTAACCCTCCTTTACACACATTGTATTCATCCTTGGAGATCTCGATTCAAATCTGTATTTATTTATTTATATGCCAAAAATCGATTTAATCCACCCGCTATATTTCTTGTCCGTTTTTTTTTGTTTCTAATCTACCCCCGTATATGTACCATTACTTATTTTATAATATATATATATTTAGTTTTTAAATATCATAGATAATGTCAATCCATTCCTCCACAGTAGGCTTTACTGGTTTTAACCACCTTCTAGTCATAGCTTTTCTACTAGCAGCACTTAGGATCCAAAATAAATATTTATTTTATAATAGGTTTTAACGTAACATAACTGAGGATGCTGTTAAATTACACCTGTCTGAACGTGTTCAAAAGGGGAAAAGGCATTAAACCGAACGGCTGATTTCACAATTAAAGGGAATGACATCAGTATAAGGAAATGTCTTAGCTACAAGTAAAGTCCCTTAATTTATACCTGCTGCTAGTGTCAAAGCCTGACTTCACGCACCGTCTGGACAGACTTCACATGTTAACCGTTGTTTCTGCGTTTGCTATTCAAGGCATGGCACAGTCTATATAGCCTTTAATTGTCATTGCCATTCACATCACAATCCGGTTCACCCTTGAGTTTTCCTGTGTATCGTGCAACCGCAACCAAACACAATAACACAAAAATATACAACACCTAACAACTAGCGGAACACGGTTTTGTGTTCCTGTTGGTTCTAATCAGCTCCTTTGGGTCTTGTTAAAGATGATTTTAAGGTCAGGAAATTCTCATGTGTGGTGGAGCGTGGAGTGGACTTCCATACTAATACATAACGTTAGAGTGTGATCCATTCTAAAGGAAACACAGTATACCCCTTATCAAATATCTGGGGACAGGATCATTAACCCGGGTGTTATGGCGTTCAGACTCCAAGCTAAAAGGACATGGGTTAGTTCCCTGATTTCCACAGACTACCTGGAGGCATCCTGAAGCAATACATCTGAATTCAATATACTGTATATTTTTGCCACATTTGCATTGGTTAAAATGTGCCTCTCACTAAATATGGTAACCCTTTACATTAAGAGTTATGCTAATTAACCATGAATAAACGTAAATGAATGTCGACATTTCTATAAAGCATAAGGGGTTAGGGAAAAGGGTTAGGGTAAGTGGGGTAGGGTTAACCCTAACCCCTATTAAATAATGTTGAAATTAAGGTAATTAACTGTTCATTCTTATCACTGCAATAACTTAGACACTTATGCAATAGTGCATGGCTCTCATATTGAGTAACAGAGCGTCAGAACGAAGTCTGTGAATAGCGGACTTACTTTTGATAGGTCTGCTCTTCTCCTTCACTTGGTGAAGGCGAACACTTAGTTGAAGAAGATGACAAGCTTAAAAAAAAAGGTTGATCGAGGAGACACATCATCTTAAGAAAAGAAAGAGAGAAGGAAAGGGTGAGACCCCGCTGTCCCAACACTGGAGTCTGAAACGTTGCCTCAGCGTTTCATCGAGGGCGAGCTGCTTTTGATGTGGGTTTTCAGGAGCTCATACAATGGCCACGATAGGGGGTGAAATGCAATTTCTGTCCTCCACAATAATGGCTGTACAAGTTTTTGAAATGTGGAAAAATGGCTTTAAAGTGTTTCCTTATACAAGACTGCTGACCTCAAATTCTGTTGTGATGTTTCTGCTCCCCTTTCCACTAATTAGCACCATTTTGCAGAACTGGTGCCAATCTGGGAACCGGTCTGCCAAAATGATTGTAAGAAGCCTATTCAGAACTACAGCCGCGGTACGGTATTGTATTTCTAGACTTTGAATGAATAATCTCATACATTTTGGGCATTTAGACACTTTTATCCAAAGGGACCTTCAAATCACATAAATATATGGCGGAGTCAACCATACAAGTATTACACACACACACACACACACACACACACACACACACACACACACACACACACACACACACACACACATACACACACACACACACACACACACACACACAGAAAGATATACAGGGTCAACCATGCAAGGCGACAATGAAATACAAGTTTCATTTTACAATGAAATACAGTGGTTAAGATAGGCCTTAATCCTCTGTTAGCCCTCAGCCCCTTGGCTCACCACAGTGTGAAAGTCCCAATGACTTATTAACTACTGATCATGCTGACCGACTCAGGCTGAAATGCAAGCTGCTGGAAGAGCTGACTTAAGTTTAGCGAGCCGAACTTCCGCCCTAATGATACAGTCATTCCCCTGATGTGATGACATGATGGGATGTTTGGAGAGCGGAACACTTCCAAGTTCCCAAGGTCACAGTGGTTCCAGGAGGACTCCGGGCTCTTTGGTCTCCTGCGTGATGCAATAGAGATCGATTCATTCCTACAGCCTGGCAGCTCACACTGTGAAACCATGGTGACAGCAGGGAGCAGAAGAGTCTAAACTGAATGAGTGACATCTCATAGCAGCGGTGAAGCTTGGCGAGAGAGTTGTTTTTGTCCTTGCTTTACCCTCACATGCAAATCGGCCGCATTGTCAGTGAATACAGATATCCTCGAAAAAATACTCATCTGTGGTGGGGGAGGCGTCTCGCAGGTTCCCACGCCGGTTGTGTGGAAAGTGACAAATATCGGAGGTCGTTGGTCTGTTCCGGATGGATCAGCCTTGAATTTAAATGTGCTTGTTGATAAGCAAAAGCCTTGACTCCTACCAGGCACAACACAATTCAAACGATCAGACCCCCTTCCAGATTGGATGAAGCTAACCTGAACGTGGATAAGTTCATTTTTTGAAACATTAATGACAGGGGGACTGAGATTAGAGACACTGAGGCTTCAGCACTTCATAGTGTCTAAAATCGCCTCCGTGATGACATGTCAAAAAACATGATTTGATGTTAAAATGCCATCTTTCGAGAGAAAAGTCAATCTTTAAAAGAGATTGTGAATCATTGCTTTAAAAAAAAGTTTGTATAGTCATGCTGTCTGGAAGACTTGGTTTGCATAGTTAGCAGATCTAAGTTCAAATAGCCTGCCTACCGCTGCCCAGGGGACCAATTAACGTCTGCCCGACATTTTGCACACGCGGATACGTGCACTTATTCTACACGGCTACATGGAACAGCCCAGTGAGGTGCTGAATCTGAGTCCGGCTTTCAACCCCTGAAGCAGGCAGCTTCCAGGGGGAGTTTCAACGCTCATAACCCTAAGCATATTTGTTTGAGTATTAGCAATAGGAAACAGGAATGTTGATGTAAGCAACCAATAAATTATGTATCTTAAATAAGGTTGTTTTCATCAATAAGTAAGGGAATACATTTGCAGGGCATAGCCACATCTTAATAACAAAATAACAAACATCTAAGCTTAGAAATCAAACGCAATATCAGTGAAACTCTGCAGTGAAAATATTTGCTGACGTTCTGAGTTCAGCAATGATCTGTTTATTCATACTTATAATCCATTTGGGTTACAGGTCCAACCATCCTGTCTCAGTCTGTAGCATTTGATGATGTCAGGAGGTGATAGAGGCTGTGTGAAATTTATTCTGGCAACTTCAGTGACAGAGTGGCGTGTGAGTCTGTCTAAGAAAACAGCAAGGCAGGCTGCTGTGTATTTCTGTTTCGAGAAGTCTGAAAAAGACTTTGCTAGGTGTATGTTTGGACATCGACTGAAGAGTGAATCTTGGAGGAAGGGAGGGGAAGGTGGTGGAAGAAGAAGATGAAACTGAATATTTGTTCTCAGCTGAGCATGGATGGAATGAAACTCCAGGGTGGAGGTTTGGTCCAAGATGGAGTTCAGATTTCATTCTTTCGTCCAGGGAGGGGGGGGGGGGGGTATCTATCCACCTCAAACACCGTATTTTTTGCCGGAGACAGTGTAACCACGTCTTATCGTCCACAGTGCATCCTAGTATGCCTATAGCCATATTAAAAGCGTGCAAATGAATGCTGTCGGCGTGACATCCTCTAGTCATTCACCACCCTAGTGTAGTCCCTGCTGTAGTTTTACAGCTGACAGTCCAGCTGAAACAAAAGAGAACGATCAAAGTCAAGGAACATTTCGGGCACATATAGTATTATTTGGTTCTCTTTCTCCTTCTACACCGAAACTACCTAATTCCCCAAGAGCTGGAAGGGAAGACATGAAAGACAACACATCGAGGAGCCAGCAGGATGACAGCAGGTGGGAGGAAAAGGAACCAGAAAAAAGTGCATATATCTGTATGGTGTTGTTTAATATATATATATTTAGTTTCTTTAGTGCAGGAGACAGGAGAACGGTACTCGATTCAGTGGTGTTAATGGGGGCATGGGGGTCTGGGGTCTTGGTGTTTAACCTGGCCACTCCGAGAGCTCTGATTAAAGAATGATTTATTGGACTGCTGGGGGTAGGGGGGGAGAACTCTCTCTGCGATGAGATTTGTTTCCCTAACCCCCCCCCCCTCCCCCACACACACACACCCGACGGTTGGTCAAAGCAAGCTGTCCCGGTGGGGGGCTGGCAGGGATGGTCAATGTCATCATCGCATTGCCCAGAGCCAACTTGAGTGCTTTAATCATGGGCAAGAGCTGGCTTGGCTTTGGGGTTGGACTCTTGCTTACAGAGGGAATATTTGTTACACAATGTGTTTTTTTCTTTTCTTTTATCATTATTAAAAGCAAATTTTATTTTTATTATTTTTGTCCCATTTGCAGAATAAATACAGTTTGAATCAACATTGCAGCAAAAACAGGAAAAATAATTGATTCATCTATATAGTAATCTATAATATTTATACTTATCAAACCGTTCCAATATGATGTCATTTGTGCATCAGTTATCAACAAGTTACCGGATAACTGACTTGAATTCGACCAGATGGATTCAGAAAGCGGATTTTGTTGGGGATTCATTTTCAAAGTTCATAATGGACCCTTTTCATTTTTTTTCAATAGGGTAAAGTTACTTCCTGTTCCTGTCATTCTAACATTAGGCAGATTTTATGTTGTAGTTATGTCCATACTACTATACTGCCATACCTTAACCAAAAGAGGTCAGTAATTATTAGTCATTGGCTGCACCTGTATTTGTCCTACTTTTAAAAGCAGTCAGTGAAACCCAATCTGATCACAGTTGCTTTGCTATGATCACCCTGTCAGTTATTACAAAGCAACGATACACATGTTTGTATTAATTCAGTAATTATTCCTGAATCATCACATGATGTTTCCTAATTGTGTCATTTTTTTTTTTCTGCCAGTATCGTTAATTAGAAAGCTGTTATTTCCAGAGCACAAAATAAATATACCATTCAGTAAAGTTGTTATACAACAGTGACGCTAATTATTCAGCTTAGTGTTCCTATTATTATAATGGGGCTTATTTTAGAGACAAACTGCCACAGGGAGCATTTTGTGTATTCAACGAGAAAGTAATCTCATTGTTCTAGCGTTGCAATTTAATCGTATTTTGGTTCAACACATACTTAATTTCCAATCTGGCAGAGATACTCACAGAGCAAATGGCAGTGGTTATTCGGCCGTGGTCTTCACAGAAGTTTAAATATAAGGCTGTCAAAACTCTTTCGAGCCTCTAAATACATGCAAATCGAATTTGCTGCCATGGTGTCTGATATATGTTGAAGACAGACATTATGTTTGAAAGAGTCAAGTAAGAAAATGTAGTAACTTTTTGTAATGGTCTGCAGATACCATGGAGCAGACATTACGTAAAAATAAATGGTTTCTGGACTGCTGCTTTTGTTTTTGCTTTTTTTTAATCATGTCTGGGCATTTTTTTTTATCTTGCTGTCATTGTTATTGCTTTTCAACGGGCTCTGTGACAATAACTATATGAGGATTGTTGATTGTACAAAAACTGTTTACTTGTGACATCACTAGTGGGCGTGGCCACCCGTGACGTCACAATTAGGAATGTCCAACCCTCGATGCACGATGGATAGATAAACTGTAATGTACCACCTGGTGGGCTGGAGGTTTCCTACTCTGTGATGCTGCAGTGGCTAGATAAAAAAAAAAGGCTTGGAATGGCTAATCTCCATCACACCTGTGGGTGAAATAGCTAAGGGTTTTTTTCTTAAGGAGGTTCTTTTTTGAGGTGTATTCGTGATAACAAGCTGCTGCTCCAAATCTCTGACTATGATATATCACAAATGAGAGCATCCACCCAGATGCACAATGGATCCATTCATTCAATCCACCTAACACCTCTCCCAATAAGACAAGGATTGGCAGTATTTGCTTCGCTTTAGCCCATGATAGCAAGTTGGCGTTTTGGTATGGAGCCAGGGTTGTCAAAATGTTTTAAAATCGTGAGAAATATATTAGGCTATCTGACATGAGTCACACACACCGTTTAAAACTGTGAGAGTGTAGAAGACAGATCATTGCTTTGTCTCCAGGATCACCAAGCTAGGTAGAGGCCATCTCCTGTTGAAAAAAGACACAATATTGTGAATTTGCCCACTGCCCACTGATTTCGACGGGAGCAAGTGGTTATTCTCTTGTCACAAAAGCCGGGAGAAGTGCCAATTATAATATTAAAACGCTCTCTACCCCTGACCTTCTTGCGTTCGTTCTGTATGCTATTACACTCAATCAAGAAAGGTCAGTGGAGCGCGTGGATGACATGCATAAACCGCACGCTTCCTGTATTCCGTTAAGCACATTCTAAATACTAATCTGATCCACAGACTGTGTTGGCGACGCGTTAACACCGGCGCAATCTGAACGCCTCGTTATGCGGCAAATGCATAATGAGCTGTTTTTACAATGAGCGGTGAAAGGGGCTGTTTAGAATACTTATGGAGAAATTTATATGTTAAGATAGGGAAATTAGAGGAATTAGACAGAGGTTAATGGAGTTAAATGCGTTTAAACAGAATTTGTGGTGACAACATGCAGTGTTCAGCACACTATGGACTCTTGAGACCACGCAGCATCAGGTTGTGTCTACCTTTCGCAGTGACAAGCAGAAAGTAACTTTTTCTTGTTTTATAGGCCTACGTGTTGCTACCATTTGTTTTGTGTTTTATTTGTAAATTTTGCACGCTAAACATATCACTATCACAGAAACCTACATGACCCCATATCTTCCCCAAAATAGTTGTAGCCTATAACATAACCTTTCATACAACATGAAATTACTAATTGTGGATTTAGGCTGAATACTGCTGTTCTTTAGTTGAAATTACCTTGATCAATATGAACTCGATTAATTTGTTTTTTATTCAAAATCCTCGACGTTTAAATCATAAAACATAAAGCAGCCACGCAGCTGCGGTTTTGTTCAAAAGCGGCCATACTTTGCATACATCATACCAGCATTTAACAACAGGGCCCCTTAGTGGGTAAACTCGGAATTTCATCTAGAGAGAAAACTAATATAATTGCATGTAGACAACCTTTGCTATAACATTAGATAATGATTGAAACTGCCTAGGCCCACATCGAGTTACTGGACCATGACAATTGTTTTTCAAACAATAAGAGATTTGGATCTATTTTGCTTTATTTTCTATCTAGATATTCCTAAGAATAACTGGCTATTTCTGAAGAGATTATCACATCAACAATCTCTTATTTTTTGCAGTGTGTGCTACGTACGTGTTTAGCATTATTCCATTTCCACCAACTTGTGGAGAAGGAAGTGTTTTGCCCTCGGCTTCACTACGTGCAGCTTTCTTGTTGTGTCAATCATGTGTTACGTGTTGCCAGTTCTGCCTGACGCAACACAGGAATAGGAATGAGCGCCTCTGGCAGACTGTGGCGTTGTAGTCTCTTAATAATTACGACTGTAGGCCAGTCACACAATTCTCCTCGCCGGGCCTCACTGAGTCTTAACCCGGATCTCTCCTGCATGCATTCATATGTGTTGTCATGCCCGCTCCCAGCTGGATCCTCTCTCGCCACACACTGCGACAACGCTTTCCCTTCTCTTTTAGTGTTACATTTCACACAAATACCCGAGATACTGTGAGGTTTCTAATTTCAGGTTGAAGGGGGAGGCGTAGGCCTATCGACGTGTTTTAGGGTTGTGTTGCTGGTAAGACTTTGTTTTAACACAATCAACCAAAAATTCTCAACTGGAACAGAATTAGGGCCTTGCTTTCACACTTTCTGCGTACAAGATGTATAAAGCCTATCACGACGCACTGGTCTACTTGTGTAGCACTTTGTCTGTCTGGATATTCCTTGAACTCACACGTGCATGCATGATGGCGTGGACCATTTGAGACTCACTCTTTTGATTCAACCATGATACATGAGACAGGCTGTACAACTTTCAGAAAGTTAACGGCCATTATTGCTAACAGGAAAATGGGGAAAGATTGCCAAATATCACAATATGCTAGTTTTGTGTGTAGCTTTGTTTATCTGAAAAATGCAAATAGCTCTAGCCAAACAAGACACCCATGGGCCTGTATGTGATGAGGTGGAGACAGGAGAGGGAAGCAGAATGATAATGCAGGGTCTCTTAGGGTGGCCACCCTCCGGGACTTCCTGGAGATGTTGTGATACAGACAGCCAAATCCTCTGTTATGAGTTCTCCCCCACAGAGTGTTGGCCAACAAATGCTTCCCTGACCCCTTGCTAGTCCCCTATTTATCTCTGTCGAAGAGGGAGGGAGGGTATTTCTGTTACGGATGGATCAGAGGACAAGCCATACTGGGGCGAGAGGTCAGCACAGCAAACCAAGCCCTGTGGAGGGAGATGTTGAACAGAAGTTTGAGTTTATAAAATGTTGGGAAGGGGACTATCTAAGGTAAAGACTCGCATCCACGTTAGGTATATTCGGAAAGGGAAAGTCTGGACTTAAATTTTTCGAAATAGCATGAATCAAATTGATTTAGTCTCTTCCTGACCGTAGACACAGTGCCACCTTCAGACACATCTGAGTATCGCGTCCTCATTTTCAACCCTGATGCAATGTCAGGGTGATGGTACTACCAATGGCAAGGTCCAACGTTGTCATTTTTTATGACGGATGGAAAAGGTCTTACTCAAATGACGGAGAAATGTGTAAGGGTGTGTGTTGTATCAGAAGCATAGCGTAGGTGTGTGTGCATGCACGTTGGTGCGGCTGTGTGTGTGCTGAACACCTATAAATGAAACTTTTTTTTGTTTGACTTGCTTATAAGTGTATGGTATAGTTATTATTTGAAAAAAGATAAAGATAAAACATAAATAGATTTTCAAATCAACTTCCTGAATACATTTGTACCGTAATGCCACTATTGCCAAGACAAACATTGCACTTAATCAATCACAGTTTTTATTTCTTAATTTATTGTAACATGGCTATTTAAACTGGTTGCATTGCCAAACCGAAAGACCGAATTACTTGGAATCATGTTCATGTTCATGTTCTGTTTTAACAATAAAAGCTTGTATGACATCACAGATTTTTGTTCCGACTCCAACACAAAAATACGAGGAAGAAGGGGGAATATTCTCATGCTTTGGCACGGATCAAGACACTTGTCGAGACAAGAGTTGAGTAGGTGTTGAATAAGAGCATGGGGGAGACACAGCAGCCCATACGCCTTCAAAGAAGAGAGAAAGAAGATACACAGGTTGAAAAGAGACGAGAGGGGGGAGGAGTGTATATATAACAAATATATAGTTGGTGTACAACCAACGATGAAGGGAATAACACAGGTCATAGGGTCATACCATCGTGTTTTTGTAGGTTACCCTGGCAGGTCAGAGAATGGATAACGTACGCTCACAAACTCCACGTGCAAAGCAGTACATGTGTACAAACAGTCAGACATGGCCTTTGCAATCTACTCCACACACACCAACAAAAATGTGTTGCACAATTTGTATTGATAGCAGATCAATTAAGTAAGTTACAGCTTTCCGAAATTCAGTTTCTAAATCAAATAATGAGCAAATGACAAATATTACCATATCTAGGCTATTGTCCAAATTTGAAATTTTAATTGACATTAACTGTATGTTGACACTGTATGTAGAGCACATGGATACCTGTATGTCCCTATGTATTTGTATATCCCTCGACTAATAGGATCCATTAATTGATATAGGGCGGTGTTGATGGGCAGAGCGCACATCCCCCTTGTCTCATCGTTCCACCTCATTGGTCACATGTGATGGCCCGGCCTCAACCGAAAGTTTTGGAAGAAACACTTTTGATCGAATGCAGGTAAATTGAATTTCTCCCGACCCACCTCTGGCATTCTCACTGGACGTCCTTGTAAACGCACATCTCCAAGTGATATCTGTGCGAGGGTGGCATTGTCGTGAAAGACAAAGTGTCAGGGACACGGATCAATAACGGTCGATATCCAGATTCCTACGACGTCTGAGGGCTTCAGGTGACCCTCAAATTGGTGTGTCCAAAGATGAATTGTGTGTTTAACAACGAGGCTAAACACCCAATGTCTTATAGACCTTAAAGGAGATTCAAAGTGATTGATCCCTTTCCAACGCGGTGAGGGGTACTTTTGTACCTAATTTTCTGTCATTTCTATGACATTGCCAGTCGATCAATAACCATGGACCAAGGTAGTCAACATGAATAATGTGGTAAATTAGGGGTCCTAAACAGTTATTGATTACACATTTGTCCTCAAACTCTATCAGAACACCTTCGTTCTCTTGTTTATCAATCACCACGCAGTGAGCATCATCTCAGCGTTGCCGTTGGGCCAGGTAGTAGGCTATTATGATTCTGTAGTGTTTCTCCAGATGAGTTGGTTGCTGTTACTCGCCTGGCTTCTTGTCTGGATTGAGACATCCTCTAGGACCGAGGAGATGAAGGATGCGGGCTGGGAACCCCAGCAGTTATTACCAGCATGCCCGACCATGGAGAGGCAACGCAACGTGCCAAAAGAAAAGGAAAGTGAGCCAACATATTTCCAAGAGAAACGCAGTGATTTTTTTTGTTGTTGTGGAAATTATTGCGGTGTGAAGGGCTTGGCAAAGTGTAGGGGACTGGAAACTAAGGGAGTAGGAGATGACATCTCTATCTTCCTTTGCAGGGTAAACAAGGCAGAGCACCTTCATTAGAGAGAGTGATCCCCGGCTGTCTGAACCTCTCTGGTATTGACCAGCTGGGGACAAATGGGAATCATTTCCCTCTATGAATTGAACACATTTATTACAGTTCACGATTGATCCATTGTCATAACAACCGTCAGTTTTTTGCAGCCAACAAAATAAGACATTGCATGATCTGGAACGAATATTGATTTTTAGAAGGAAAAGGAATACAATTGTATCTGAGCAAATACTTCCCAAGATTGAAGATCAACTGAGCTGGTAAATACTTGTAAACCCCAATAAACCTCAATATCAAGTGTAACAGAAACATCTTTTACACTTAATTCCATATTGCATCAACTCATTTGTGAAATTACATTCACAGGCTGATTCTTTTTCAGAGGTGTGTGCACATTTCATGCATGTTGCACCTCACTGTTATGGTGTAATCATCAACATTTATCAGCCAAAAGTAATGCACATAAGAATCACTCGACGAAAGAAACAAACACCCTGTGATCAGCTGCGATCCATCTTACACAATACATCTTACACAATGTGCGTATTCAACATGTTGACATTTGCCAACAGCATGACCTCAGTGTGTCGTCAAGTACCAATTCTCAATTCTCTGCTCCTTCCATCCGACTCTCCTGTTTTTTTTTATCCATCCGTCCACACAGTTCTATATCTTCAAACGGGAGAAAGATTGCCTCCCCCCCCACACCCCCCTGGACATCCGACAACGCGAGAGAGGCTGGAGAAAGGATACGTGTGGGCAGCTTTGGGCGGTTGGAGTGGGGGGAGTGGGGGAGACGCATTGCATTGGCAATAGAGTTCAGCCTTCAACCACAAACCACCCGCCACCGTCGAGAGATCTATCTGACAAAAACAGCCCTGAAATGGAATCAGTATTACATTTAACTGGGGTTTGAGAAGCCATTACCCTGGTACCGACTAGACTCGGTTTATTTAACGTAGAGGCTGCCCCCCCCCCCCTGCCCCTCTCATTCTGTCTTTCATTCTCTTCTGCTACGCCCGAGTCCTTTTCTAGTCCAGTCTACCTCTTCTTCGTTCAATCTGTACGCACTGGCATGCATCACTTAATCTGATAACACCTGGGAATATATATATATATATATTATGAATATCGTTTTTTTTCCCTTTCTTTTATTATTTACTTAACTGGCTCAGAGTTTTAAATGACCTGGAGACATCTGTAGTCAATGCTGATCAATGATTTCAATAATGTTATCGTATACTTAACTTATGGGTATATTTAATGACCATTAATTAACATTAGTTTAATCAGCATTGAGTTAGGGTAAGACTAAGGGTTACAGTTAGATTTAGGGGTAGTGGGTTAGGGTTTACTTTAACCATAACCTTACCCTATTAAAGAATGTATCAATTAATATATTTGTTAATATACCCTTAGTTAACATAAAGCACCATTAGCAAACATGAACACCATTAGCAAATGATAACTAGACCCTTAGCTAACTGTTAATTAATTGCCAGTTAATGATCGTTATTGTTTATTTATTGCATGAACAAATGTTAATGCAGTCAATGTTACCATGTTATTAATAACATAACTGATAAGGTTTACAAATGAATAATGATGGCCAGCCCTTACCTCTCTATTGGTTACTACTAATCTTACTATGAAAACCCCTCACACCTACGCCACCCACACAGTCCCAGAACGCTGTCTCCCTACAGAGCTGCCCAGGCGGTTAGAGTGGGCAGAACACTTCTTTAGAGCTTTTGGAATTCTGAAAGTCTCCTTCTTAGTAACTGGGTGGAGTTCAGTCTTTGATCAAATTGCTTTTTAAACTATTCTCGCTTATAAATGTATTTTGTTTAGTTAAATATCGAGATGATTAAATAAAGAATAATATATATGTACGTACATATTATTAATATATAGATAATATTAATGCATATACTGAGTAAAAATAAATATATGTATATATATACATATAATAGAGAGAGAGAGAGAGAGAGAGAGAGAGAGAGAGAGAGAGAGAGAGAGAGAGGTTTTTTTACCCTCCAATTACCAACTTCTATTGAGGTGCACGACAGAACAACCGAGAACAGGCCATGTGCGGGTCCTTGATGCACACGGGAGATAAGAAGAGGCGCTGTGAGCTGTAGTGATCCGTCATGCTGGACGGAGCGCACGTCCAGAGTGGGGGTCTCAACCAAGGGAAGCCCGTCCTCTGAGCACTGTGTCTAGGTGTCAGACTGCATGCTCCACTATTCATCACGGCCTTTAATGAGCTCCTGCCCAAGGCTTCTTGGTTGTTGTGTTGGCAAAGCAAAACCTTAAACTCACAGAGGCTTGAGTCTCTGTAAGTTTGGCAGACACTTTTTAATGCAACAGGTTGCTGAGGAGCTGGTAGGGGTTAAGAATTGTTCCTACACAGGTCAGGCAGTGTAGATAAGGGATCAAACTGCCTTGGTTTAGTTTTTACGAGCCATTCAAGGTTGTAATGCATTCCATCCCTAAAATTATATTTAAAAGGTGTATACCACCGATTAACTCTGCTGATTAATTCTAATTATGCTCGTCATCATGCTTCCAAAACGCCTGCAGTTCTTCGTGTTCCACCGTTCTATTTACAGAATGACAAATGTATTCTATTTGGAGACATTCCTTTTTTGTTGTTGTCATGTTTTGAGAGTCTGTGTTTTCCTGATTCATGTCCCCAAAGTATTGCTGCACCACTTCATTCCCATTTCTTTGATAGACAGAATTTAAATTGAAAATTTATATTGTCCTCCCCTTTAGACCTCGGATTTCTGTGAGAAGCGAGATATTCGGTACAGGATGTTCCCGTCTCATTGGGTATGTGGGATCTTGAGTTTCCGTCCCTTTGCTACTATTTTCTTTATTCAATTCCACAAGTTTAACGTCGTCCACAGAGACCCATACCGCCAAAAGTCTTATTTTTGTTTTAGAATTGCACTGTGAAATGAAATAAAAAATAAAGACACAGCAGCTGTCAGCGCTGCCTTGTCATCCGACTCCGCTCCCCATTGTAACATATTTGTCTGGCTTAGGCGGTTTCTTTGTAAGCCGAGCCCGAGCTCTCGTTAGTTTTGTATAATAATTATTGTTTTCTAAATTTCACGCTTGTTGGTTATGCATACAGGGGGTACTGA
Organism: Gadus chalcogrammus; assembly: GCF_026213295.1. Classification (NCBI taxonomy): domain Eukaryota; kingdom Metazoa; phylum Chordata; class Actinopteri; order Gadiformes; family Gadidae; genus Gadus; species Gadus chalcogrammus. The sequence goes on from NC_079413.1 coordinate 7,361,467, forward strand.
TCGCCGAGCCACTGTGCATTTCCAGGAGCTATAATTGAGTGGTGGTGGTGGTGGTGGTGGTGCTGCTGGTAGTAGTGGTGGTGGTGGTGGTGGTGGTGTGAAGCAGTGGGAGAAATTTGGCAATTATGGCAATTATGTACAGCAGAGGGCAGTAGAGCAACAGGAATATACACGTCCATTGTGTACCACTTTTTCTATTTATTTTTTCGGTTCTTCCACAGGTGAAAGATGGGAGCGAGAAAGCACCCAAACAGTATAGTAGTTCCTTTAACCCAGTACAGATTTATGATGTCAACAGGGTGAAAACTCACCCACCCCACCCTCCCCCTCCCCCTCTCCTCTCCTACCTCTCGTATGAGGTGAAATGGACTGCGGTGGGCGCAGACATTAAATAAAGAAGAGGCTGTTTTCGAGGGTGATAGAAACAGGCTTTCACCACATATTCAGAGAAGTGAATGCCCCCTGTGAGTCATCTCTCAACCTTTTTAAAAAAAAGAGTGAGAGAGAGGGTGAGAGAGACGAACTGATAACCGAGCACTACATCAGACAGTAATGAATTGGAAGACAAAGTGTAAATTGCAGGAACTCCCAGCCGAGATGAAAGGCAGAGTGGAGAAAATGGAAATTGAAACTTGGTATATCATAAGAAAAGAAAAAAAAAAGTAAAGGAATAGCGAACATGGATCAACTGTATCTAGTGGTTTCATTCAACATGTATCCCCCCACCTCCGAGTTCCTAATTTCCATAACAGTCTAGACCTCCTTCATCTGCCAAGAACAGAAAGCTCTATGGCAAGAACAACCAAGCCTGCGTAGGATATTGCATCATGAACCCATCTTTCAAATGCCCTCCTTTTTTGCCTGTAATGATACGTGTACAACGCAGTTGACATGTCTATTCACTTACTATCATCCAAATGACATGCTTGAGAAGAGGGATGCTTCTCCAACGCTTAATGGTCTAAGGATGAGAAATCAATTGACAATCTATATGAACAAAAAACATGTATTAAAGGTGGGGATAACATAAATGCATACATTTAGGAATCAACTGATCTGATTGAAGAGAAATCAAGTGAAGATCTATACGAAAATAACAGTCCAAGGCTTTGGAATGAAGTGAAGATCTATATGAAGATAACAGTCCAAGGCTTTGGAATCAAGTGAAGATCTATATGAAGATAACATAGATTAGGTTGTGGAATCAAGTTAAGATCCATATGAAGATAACATAGATTAAGGCGCTAGGATCAAGTGTATTTAACATATGCTGACCTAGCCTATTGAGCAGGGGGGAACAAAATAGAAGCCTCTGAAAGCATGACCGAAAGAAGGACTACTCTGAGTCCATCCCTCCCAAGTGCTGTAATGTGAGATGACGAGAGATACGCTATAGTGTGAAATTAGGTGCTGGGAAAGAAAAAAGGACCAAAAAGTACAAAGCAAGCAACGGATGCGGGGCGAAAATCAATATTGTAATGAAACATGAACACAACCTTCTCAAATCATGCTGTCAAGAACCCTTAGCTTGCGTGACGCTTTCTCTCTCTCTCTCTCTCTCTCTCTCTCTCTCTCTCTCTCTCTCTCTCTCTCTCTCTCTCTCTCTCTCTCTCTCTCTCTCTCAGATCAGAGCCTTGACCTTAACGATTTGTGCAACATTGGGTCCTGGATTAAGTTACCTGAGGAGGAACTGAAAAGCACGCTGTGTTTCATATTTTGATTTTGTGGGCGCTGGGGCGGTGAGTTGATACCCCCCCTGTCTCCTTGCTTTCATGGAACCCGATGCCAGAACCCAGCCACTCTGGGGAGGCTGGAGCGCGACCAGGCAGCCAGCCAAATAGCACCCGCCACACAGGCGATGCAATTTGTCTTCCTCCACCTCTGGACACACCTCATGAAAACAAATGAACCCTCACCTTTGTTGCTACGGCAAAGAGGAAGCACACAACATTGTTATGGGCAAGGATTCATAATGGGATGCTGTTAGGCTTGTTTGGATTCTTCAATAGCACCGCCGCCGCCACCACCAACACCACCACCAACACCACCACCAACACTGTAGGTGCTACAAGCCTTTGAGCGAATTCAAGCGGAAAAATCCGGGAAAGTAAACCGATTAAAAGAAGAGAAGAAAAAATCCAAAGGTACCGAATGTTACACACTGACCCCTGGCGTCGGCTGCTCTTCGGCCCTACGGGGGCTTGTGGTCGCGCCATAAAGGACAATAACAGAAACGCAAGTGTTCGAAATTCACTGGAGGGGTCGAGGGGGCCACATGCTGCATAAGCACTCCTCCTGCAGGAAGATCATAAAACATTAGGTGGCCATATTGATTTTCAAGTCCTTATCAGTGTTTCTGCAGGGCCAGCAGCTGAAAGTCCCGCCGATAGACATGTTGGTCATCTTTATGTGTACATTTACCGTGGCAAAAGAGAAACCAGGGACTGTTAAAACGTTGTCTATTAATAGTTTTCTCCGCCCGAGTAAAAATGTGTCATTTTTTATGCTTGTCTTGGGCTGGTTGGTCGTGAGTGATTTGAAAGAGCTGCGATGTTTATGCAGCGTCGGTGACTCGCACATCGATACGAGTTGACTTATGTTTATGAGGGTGTTGAACCGACGGTTCATTGTTGTTGTGTCGTGAAACCGACTTGAGAATACAACAGAAAAGAAAGTCGTGTAACGTCTACATAGTTAGAGTCATCAAATCATGTGATATCGACTGGGATTTATTCAGAAAAACTCCCTCCATAATACAAAATGGGCAAATATTAAACCGACTCTGGAGCCCAATAACGCTAGAAAACATGCATGCATTTTATTTTATACAGAGCACGTAGTAGAATCCTGGGGAGTACACAAGTCCCTTAACCACACAGAAGATATTGTAACCAAACAGAAACAATACAGTTATGTTTGCACTTCAGAAACGACTACAATGTGACCATCTGATTGTTAATAATTCATCCTTCCTAACATTCTTCCTTTTGTTCAAGGTGCACTTGACAAGTTATTACACATAAAAACAAAGTGACAGTGGCGGGCGGGTAAGTGCGGACATCATTGAGAAACCTATATATTATCGTCATCTTTATATTTCTGAGGGTCATGTAATCTACTGTGAACAGCTGGAAGCAGAGGAGAAAGATAGCATGGTTTGGTACATCAGAGTGCTGTCACACAATCCCCTAGCCCAGCCATGTGCTATATATATATTTCTCCACCAATGGATGGATGTGAGGAAGCTTTTTTATGATTCTCACAGACACACACACACACACACACACACACACACACACACACACACACACACACACACACACACACACACACACACACACACACACACACACACACACACACACGCAGACACAGACAGAAACACACACACACACACACACACACACACACACACACACACACACACACACACACACACACACACACACACACAGAAACACACGCACACACACACACACACGCACACACACACACACACACACACACACACACACACACACACACACACACACACACACACACACACACACACACACACACACACACACACACACACACACACACACACACACAATTTTGCTCATTGATTAGAATATCATTCATGTATCATAATATCACTGCATTAAATAATGCATCTCAAAGTTACACATCATTAATGCCAAACAAACAGGGGTTTGGGGGGGGATTTATCTTTCAAGTCCTTTTCTCGAAACGATTCCCCACTTGCTTCTGTAAACCACGGTGTTACCTAATCTCGACTCCAAACCTGAATCGTCCTCTGGAACTGAACAAGTCTAAAAAAGCCAAGTTCATAGTCAGGGTAATTACCATTGCAAGCGTCGTCGTGCATTATTGTAACCCAAGGTGCCAGTGTTTTATACTGGATCAGTGGCGGGCCGTGATTGACTTCATGCGTAAGCTTTGTGGATCGGGGTTCACCCAGGGAGCGGCGTGACCCGGTGAAGCAGTGCATAGATTAGCAGTTTGGGAGCGCTCCCTTCATGTTGTTAAATGACACATCAGGACACAAGCACAACATGAACGGCATAGCAAGCAAGGGATAGGAATGACATTAGCATAACATATATCTTTAGGTCGACACCGTACAACCTTATGAAGAACAGTGACATGAGCTGTCTAATGAATGCCATTCATGTGTTATTGCCTGTTTAAGACAATTTAATAGCCTACATTAGCCTAGACAGTCGGGCCTACGACCCATTTTAATGACATATTTATTACCAAAATTTAATGAGGTCCATTTTATTATTAGTACATGAAACGTTAGACACTTAATTATCACTTTGAGGTATTCTTTTTTTTGTAATCTGTAGACCTTCATATCGGTTGCTTATTGAGGATTCAGCAATTTAGTTTGACTTATATGATTTGGTATCTTTTGAATTAATATTTCAAGCCCGTTCAGTGTTGACTTTGACCCAGAATGAGTTCACTCTACTCATTATGAGATAACTGGGCTAATGTAGGACATTGATTCTCCTCAAGAATGGCAAATGTGGGTGAACAATTCAAAATAAAGTGCTTCAGGTAGTTCGTATAAACTTGAAACCACACAAGACATTCAGGTAGGATGATGTTCAATGTCAATCTTATGTTTTATATAAATGTCATCAAACTTCATAATGTGTTTCGAATCAATTAGTTTTCATCCCGTCAATTGCTTTTGAAGGAGCAAAATGAACCCACTCATGCACTGTTTGAACTATTATGAATTTATGAGGAAAGGTTGTGTTTTGTAACATTAACTTTTTTTCACTTTTAGGCATTTAATTTCCCGACATTCCAATGATATATATTCAAAACCGATGGTTGATAAATAAACAGCCATCGAAGTTATCCCTGTTCATCATGACCTGTCGTCAAGCGTTTGACGTCGTCAATACAACAGCATTGCATGAACATGGAGAACCCCTACAAATGCGGCATAGCCACCATTTAACCAACATTAAAGGATAAATACAGCAATGAGGTGAGCAATCCCATTAGCGTGGGCATTGCTCGGTCACAAAAGTAAGACAATCAATTTAAATACATTGCTCTTTTGAGCTTCACGATTGTTTCGCGGAAGTTGAGTTAGGCTATTACCAACTAGCTGACGCCATTCGTGGATTGGGGATTGGTCGATGTATGGCAGCACATGTCAAACACATGTCTATTCAACAGCCATCCATGGTAAGTGATACTGTCTATGAAAGCTGATGCTGCTAGTTTAATTTTTCAATTGTTTATCGTTTCTTCAAAGTAGAATCAAAGTCAAAGTCGTAAATTAACATTCTTTCTGCCTAAAGGTGCAATGCCGCGGTTTTAGTTTATTTTGAAGTCATCATTTGTATCCCTTTTAACGACTACAATGGGACCATCTGATTGTTAATAATTCAGCCTTCCTAACATTCTTCCTTTTGTTCAAGGTGCAAAAAAAATGATGTCTTGATGGTATCAATATTGTTATGCTCAAATATGAACAATATATTACATACTTACATAGACATGTAAAGATAGCGTACCTAAAGTTCATCCATTATGTGCCTTATCTTAAAGTTTATTTGTCGCCAATATAACATATTTTTTCACATGTATTTGTATATGATGTCATGCAACAGTAGCCTACTCCTGGTTTTCTTGTGAACAGATTCAAACCATTCTCTAGATCATGAAAATATGAATAGGTTACCCTGAATATTTATATTTCTATCATAAACTGTGGAAATGAGCGAAATATAGTGTTGAGATAAATCATGATGATCTCAAACCATTCGTCTTGCGGCTGAGCGAAGAAGGCATTTCTCATTACTGCCGTTTCTTAAAGTAGCAGAGGTGCCCCGAAAAGGGCAAATTTAAACAGCTTTTTTTTAACACCCAAACTCACATAGACAGAATTATCACAAGGCCTTTCTTAGTTATTACCATTAACCATGGGCAAGGCCGAAAAGTCCATTCCTGGAAAGTCTCTTTACATTTGCGCAGCGGAACACCATGTGAACACGTACACACACAAACACACACCCACACAGACGCAAAGAAATAATCATAATTCACGCTGGCATTTGTGTATGGATATTCAAACGGCAGGAGACCTTGGGTTTGTCTTGATCTGCCGCCCGTGATTTGAGGACTCGAAAGCAGAGGAGTGGAAGGTCGGAGAGGAGGGGGGGGGGGGGGGGGGGGGGGGAGGAAGCAGCATGGAGGAGAGCTGCAGGTGCGCATGTGTCAGAAGTTAATGGGAGGCTCTGTAACAGATTACAGAGGCTCTGTCAAGAAGGAGAGAGGCGAGGCAAGGCCCTGCAACCAATTCATCAGTAGCCCTGTCTTCTCCTCCTCAATGCCCGTCTTCTTAAGCAATGTGATAAAGGTTGCACAGACAAAAGCTTTTTTCCTTGCCTTGTGCTCAACTGTGTCCGGACTGCACAATCCTCACAGGACCTTCTATCATCCCGTTTTTGACACCGAGGTTGTAGTGGTGCAATGGGGAAAAAAATAAATAAACTCCCTTCCGATGAGTTGTATCAGTAACAAGAGAAACCGCCTTCTTTTGGTTTGTATTTTAGAAATAATTTATATGTTTGAAAAGAGGGAAAATATTATCAAAATAGTCTGCCTGAAAAAATGTCTGTGTCTAAGTCCTCAAGTCTTAGTAAGTGCAACATGCGTATGCTTTGATTTCCAGGGTGGAAAATCCTCGGCTCAGCACGGAGGGGACTCTAACTGAATCCTGTCAGATTGTTTATTTTCGGTGTCACTTTAATGTCATTAATTGACTTGTCTTTTGTGCGATTTTTCCCCAGGAGTTTTGAGCTACAACATCAGGAGAAGCCGGCGGACGTGTCCTAGCCTCCGTCCGTGACAGATGCTGATGTTTCCTTTCTGCTGCATGTGTAGGTGTCTGTCTTGTTGATTCATTACGCAGAACATTAATCATCCAACCCCACCATAGTGGCGCTGTATTTTAAGACTCACATGCCAAACATACCTTGACGAGACAACAGGGATTTACAATTACAGATTTTCTACATGGAGGCGCCTAACACGTTCATAGGGCCCTATATAAAATTCAACCATGTAAAATGAACCGATGTTATTGATTTTTTAATTAGGAGTCTCCTGATGACACAGAACACAATATCATTACATTACTGTTGATATGTTGATGCGCACCTGCCTGTTGCAATCCGGCCTAGATTATCATTGGCAAACATCCTCATTAGATTCATATTCATTCCATAATGATATAACAACGTGACACTAAATAAAGCTGGAGGGGGTTTTTGCAAATAGTTACATTGGCTGATTCATGTGAAATGACATTGTAATAAGTTTGCATACATTATGTATGTTATTGCAATTGGGAAAATAATGTTCTAACATAATTTTCTAGATGTTTATGTTGTCATTGTTTACCATATTCAATCTACAATACATCATACATAGCCACAAGCAGAATTACAATTGTCCCTTGTCAGCATGATCCTAGTACACTCCAGACTTTGTTGTTGGTCTATGGATTCACATGTATGAGAAATTCATTACCACTATGCATGCCTGCAGACAGTTCAAATTCCCTTATGCTGTGATTAAAAGCCTAGGAAGCAAATCAATAAGGTCATGCTTCGCCATGCAAAGATTGAGTTCACACTCTCTGACACATTATTTCCTCTGTGGTTAAAGAACTTTGCACCAAAGCAATGCGAGATGACCAATATTCCCAAACCCATTCCCCACTCCAGCATTTGCTCTTCCCTGTTGGTTTTCCAACTATAATCCTCTGCAATAAACGTTCAACAAACCAATGCAGTCGCGATGCATGAGCATGTTCTATTTTTGCCCACTGAGCCCTGATCTCTAAACGAAAACTCAATGGATGTGAACTAATAAAATGCGATTTGAAATCACTGATGCTCCAACACCACCCCCCCCCCCCCCCCAAAACAGGAGAGACACATGCATTAGCCGCACGAGATGTATTTTTCCGTCTAATGAAAGCAACCTCATGCCCGCTGATGTCACGTGTCCTTGAGATGAGCCCGGCCACCAAGTCCTCACCCCCCCCCCCCCCCCCCCCCCCGCTTAGGCATGTGCATTCATTTTTGCACACTTAGTTCTCTTCGGTGGTTCCAGCGGAAAGGAGGGTACTTCTGGTAACAACTCCACCAGATGAAATCTCATTCTGCTACTTGAGGTCTGCGCTGCACACTTGAAACCGTGTCTCTCCCCACCCTTCTCCCAGCTCGCCACACAGAACAACACGCCCGAGCCTCAGGAACACGCATCAATGCTCACGGGCGCGATAGAAAGATTTCAGGGGGGGGGGGGGGGAAGGACTCTGGCCAGTGGCCTCCAGAGGTAGTCATTTTTGAACTGAAGGGGGTGAAGCTGGAAAGAGAAACTATTTCTATGATGATGGGATCAAATAGAGGCTATGAATTATTAATCACCAGCATTTGTCCCCTCCCCCCCCCGCCCCCACCCCCGATACCCTGAGGAGGAGAAGGGCTAGTGCCAACACAATTCTCATCTCATTTATTTTATGGAAAGTTATTAAAGTATATACTTGACATGGAATGCTTGGCGCGAAGAGGAAACATGAACAATAATGAAAGTCACAGCCTGGAGTTTATGGCTTTTTACAGGCAATCAGAGAAGGACAGCTAATATAGTGCAGATTGGGGGAAATACTTCCTCACCTAAGCCAAGCAGTCCAACTGACATTCTAAGTTTTATAGAGAGGGTTTACTTCAAATGATGTGCTCTAATTGAACAATTTAGCTAATCTTTTTTTATGTTTGATTCGCCATTTTATTGCCAATTTCAGTTTTGCACCCATTTCTTTCTCTCCCAATTTGTCTTTTATAATTTAATCTGAAAGGGACATTTCTGATTGAGATTTGACGGTTGTTGTCTATATTAAAATGCAAATGACTCAGACACAAAATATTCACAATTTATTGAGGGCTTGTACTAAATGACTAATAAAAGAAAAGGGAATTCGGCACTAGCCTTAGCATTATTTCCATTTTGCCGTTGGTCCAACAGTTTAGAACAGATAAGTTGGTATTTATAAACATTCCACACAGTGTCCATATTTTATGTCTAGCCAATCCACAAAGTACACCAAAAAATGTGATAAAATTTCATAAAGAGTGCCAGTTAATAGTGAAACATAGACCTCTGTACCAAAGAAAAACGCAGAAAATATCCCAGAATGGAAACCCTATGAACCTATCCAGACACAGCTTTCTTTCTTATCAACATGTAACTGTCAGGGTATTAGACACTCATACCGCCCACCAGCACCAAGAGCTAGCTAGCGGTGGTGGGGGTAATGGTGGAGGAGGCCGATGAAGAGGTGCAATGCCACGGCCAGCGGTCAGCAGTGTTTATGAGGTCTGTCATCAAGGCTGACAGCCTTCCCCGTTCTCTGATTTATACACTTCCGATAGCAACAGGCGCACGCTGGGAGAAACAGTCCGCCCGTGGAGCCGGAGTGCTGGAGTGGAGCGCGGCGCAGCCAAAGGTGTCCTCCATCATACCTTGATATTTACCTGCATATTGTATGTTGGGTTTCTCCCCCCCCACACCGCTACTTCAGTGCCTTGCTATTGCACTGAACTTTGCAAATAGGACATTGTACCTGTGTGTAATACCTCACTTGAATTCCCGTTACTGTCTATTAATTGTGTGTAAATTGTGTGTTTTGTTTGTTGGAAACATATTGTCGGTTCTATGCTGCCCTCTTGGCCAGGTCTCTCTTAAAAAAATGGATTTTAAACTCAATGAGACTTTTACCTGGTTAAATAAAGGTTAGATAAAATTAAAAAAAAGGAAGCGGTTTGGTGAATAATTCTTTGGTTTGTTTTTGACCAAGTCTAAATGCTAATTGTGTTGTAGCATTAATAATTACAACTGATCTAATTTACTTCAACTAGCTATAAGCAAATAGGAATCGGGGAGTCCAGGTCAAGTATAGATGGAGAGTTTATTGCCACCCGCAAACGAGAGACAACAAAGCTGAATGGTATTCGCGAATACACACTACTGAATGAATCCCAGACAGCTCCTTATATCCCCGAATTTTACACAATACAAAGTTGGACTTTCATCAAATATAGAATTTCCCATCAGGGTCATACTGTGTGGATGTCAGCATACCCCTATGTCTTCTGAATCCCAATGTGACCTTAGAACATATATTATCCTTATACAAACAGAGATGATGCACACGTGTGAATGTAAGCATTGTCTTCAGAGAGTACATCAAAATGGGAGTAGACTGGACTCTCTGACTGATGTGTCACATGGGCCATCAGGTGAGAATGTCCTGGACCCACTCACTGGTGTCACACGGCACACAACATCTAGGTTAAAGGTGATCAGCTCTTCTCCACCATTAAAGTATCTATATGATATGTAGGCCTAATAATAATCATAGTTTAACATAGAATGTAAGGTTAATTTCTACCACAATTGCTGGTTGTATGATCACCTATTGACGTAAGCAATTTTTCGTATATCTTCCTTGAGGGATCTGCATAAAACTGGATGATTTCGTTGGACTTGCTTCTCCTAGATATTACGCCTGGATATTTGAATCCATGAAAAACCGAAACTATCTGCCAATCACTGTGCCATTAACCGTTGACGAGAGTGCAATGTCAGACAAAATACTTTCAGTTGAATGCCAAAAATCACATAACCCTTTGAAGTTAATAGAGCATATAGGGAGTCCCAGTTAAAACCAGTAGGATCAACAGCACCTCAAAACGCCTCATGTAGAACCCCACCGACCGGGATACCCAGTGCAGAACAAACAACCCCCTATTGGCACCACAATCATAGCCTCTCTCTTTATTTATCTAAAATGCTGTCTGGCCCATTAGTGCTGTGATTCATCTCAGTGTGGAGCTCCTCATGACGGTCATCTCTCCTCGCTCGCGACGCCTCCGTCAATAGCAAAGGATTAAAAGCGCACGCCAACTGGCGAGGCGCGGCGTGGGGGGTCCGGCGTCACAGCCCGGGATCATTTTCATTTGTGAAAGCCATCTCTAATTGAAATCTTCGTTTGTCATTTTTAGGTACAATTACCCCTGTGGCAGCACATGAAACAGGCCACTCACTTAAGCGGCACATTGAAATTAATATACAATTAGGTATTAACTGGGTGATATATTCTGTCCATTCCATCGTGGGCAGCCACATTCATAGAATTCTAACCGGTTCCTCTATTAAAGTGACACATTTTTGTTCTTGCAAAGCCCTGATAAGACTAATTGGACAGTTGAGAAGCCTATGAATTGATGATGCTGCTTGTGTTGCTTTTCATTCACAACGTGTCATGCATCGACAAAGGGTCTTCTTCGGGAGCCGCCTCGTCACTCTCCCAGAATGCTTTGCGAACCGACCTCATCTTTGCAAAGGAATGGCGTACGAAAGCGTTGAATAAAAGAAATGTTTTCCTTTACCCTACTTGATTGTGTCAAGCAAAGAAATGTATTCAGCCAGTTATAATTAATTAATCAATAGTTTTTGTTTCCTTGATCAATTCGATTTATTTTTATCAAAACCTTTAGTGTAATCTTCCTTACAGTGGTGTTAATGCGTATTTGTCAACAGAAATCAATTATGATTTTCCTTGCCTTTATACAAATAACAAAAGAGGGGCAAACTCAGATAGATTAGCTCCACCTGCTACCTAACCCTGAGCACATTCATCACAACAGTATAAGATCTGTGTTTTAGCCTGGCAAATGTGATGCCTTAACACAACGTTGTACAACTCTGCCAAGCTTTTGTGTCTTCACAAAATTACGCCATGTCACCCTTCAGTGATAAGAAGTCAATATATCCTGAAGGAAATGGAAAAAGCAAGCTTGAATCTTTATCTCCTGACATAGTGAATGAACTCCAGCACTGGGCGTGTGTTATCAAACTGTCGTGAACGCCGCCATCTCTCTCTCCGCCCGTGAGAACATCTGCTCATGGCCTCTGGTCTCCTCTAAATGGAGGAGGCATAAGCCACGGGTCTTAGTTCTGGGCAAATGTCTCCCCTTGTTCATAGTATTTCTTGTCTACGATTAAGTACGCCCCCCCCCCCCCCCCCCTCCCTCAACACACCTATGCACTCCATCCTCACATTAAAAACTGAGGTAGAAATGACCATATTTTTGAGCCATAAATCATTCGGGCCCTGACACCCTGGCATGAAAAGGCCCGCTTTTTTATTTATTTTTTGCAAGATTGGGCGCTTTTTTAAAAGGGATGACTCAATATACCTACAGGATGTACAACGGCGATATGAACCTGCAAGCTGAATCGCTTTTAATCATATTTAATGTATATCTCAAGGTTTAATTTATATTCTGCTCCTCAACGCTACAAGCAGAATGTTGAAGATGGATGTGAGATATACAGCCCGGGAAAGGAAAGGTGAAATCAAATGATAATTGTTATTTATATTAGCCTAGTTGTAGCAATCAGACAAATACATTGGTATAGCAGAGAGGAGGTGTTCATGTTTAATGCCAGTCTGCGGTGATGCACAGGGAAGTTTGAAACCTTTGTTGACACTAACGGCAAGGGAGGACAACCTGAAGATGAACACAGCGCTGAGTGATTACCTTGGTGGTTCGAGTAAATCACGGAGGAGACAGTAACACCCAGACCCTCATTTAAGAAATTGCCAGTCGAGGGAGCACAAAAGGCCATTTGCGTCGTAGAATTACAGTGCCTGCGGTCTCTTTCCGGTCCTCACAGCAACAGCTCCTGCCATGGACAACCTCTGTGTACAGCGTGAGATCCTTATTGAGAATAACAACCATCAATGCCAACACAGGCAAGAGAAATGTCTGGAATCTGAGGATCTTTTTATTTAATTATCACAAAGCATAAAAAACAAATTCTTCAAATGCGATGAATCCCCTTAAACTATCCACCAGGTTATCTAGATAATGTAGGTACTCCAGGGTTGTCATGGGTACAGGTTGGCCTAGGTATATATTTATATACACAGAGACAAATGTTTTAGTGGTGCTCCGAGTGCTTTGCTCGTGTCTAAAATGTGACATCTCGTTTCAAAGGAAATCACAGTGAATGCCGGCATCATAACCACACATTTTATCCAAGTGAATGCCGTAATTCAGGAGAACATTCAGAGTAGGATTTGGATGCACACGGCATAGAAAATTGGCCACCAAAGCTTTGATTCATTTGGTATTGTCAAATACCGAAGCATATCCCTGTAATTATACATATCTAGCACACACCATTGTGCAGATACTGTCTTTTTCTGAACAAGAATCTGCCTTGTTCGATGGCCAATTCGAGCGACCAATGGGTCCTGCTCCATGTTCACCGCCTCTCCTATTCAGACGTTTGTCTGGGTAATTCTCAGTTTTTCCTCCAGAAGCATACAAGTATCGAGTAATGTGAAGTCATGTTGTATTTAAGGCCTGCCAGGGCTTTCCGATGTTTCCCTTCGTCTTCCGTATTTGTTTATTTCTGGCGAGGAGAGAAAGAGCATGTGATTTACAGCGATACCGCTGGGGAAGGGGAGAGAGAGAGAGAGAGAGAGAGAGAGAGAGAGAGAGAGAGAGAGAGAGAGAGAGAGAGAGAGAGAGAGAGAGAGGAAACCATTGTGTTCTTCCCCTTTTCCTGCTGGCTGTCGTGCTCCGCCGCCGACGTTGCTGCTGTTCATTTCTCTTTCTCTCTCTCTCTCTCTCTCTCTCTCTCTCTCTCTCTCTCTCTCTCTCTCTCTCTCTGGCTCTCTATCTATCCCTCTCTCTCCCTAGCTCGCTGTACGTTCACCCTCATATGCACCCTGCGGCAGTATGCCTTTCATTATTTCTTTTGAAACTTTCATCTGAAGTCTCTGAGGGATTAGCCCTCTTGATTCCTGACACAGTCAATGAAAAACAAGCCTTATATACAGGGGAGGCTTACAGCCAGCTCAGCTCAGCCTAGCTCAGCCCACCCCCACCCGATCACCTCCTTCCTGCTGAATGTGAATCCATGTAATGCTTTACACAAGTGGGTGCTTTCCCTGTTCTTCATTTTCATGAAATAGCCACGGATGTTTATTTATTTATTTGCGGTCGTCTGGATTTATACAAATTCATATCTTTTTTCGAGGTGCAGTTGGATACGGCTTGAATAATGTTCCCTCTGACTGAGTGTGTTTTGTACTCATGTAGACCGGTGTTTCCATGGTGGTGAAACACAAAACACAGGCAAAGAAATAATTTACTCTGAAGGAGGAGGAGAGAATCGTGCATTTGTTGATGCTCACTTCAGGAGAAAAAGGAATCTTAAACACAAATTGACCTGCTTGCAGGATGGATATATATGTTGACAATTTCCATCTCATTAACCCTCCTGTTGATCCTAAAGGATTATTCCAACAAGAAAAATAAATAGATCCATTTTATATCTACTGGCATTTCCTTAGCTTTAGCCATTCAATGTATGTTATCCTTATCGAGCTAGTTTTTATTGGTAATTTGCCTGGAAATATATAAATATATTATGCATACAATATGCATATTCATTAGCAGAGTAGTGCCAGCGAGTTTAAAGTTTAATAAGCATAGTTTGTCGATATGCTGTGTTTCCGACATTTAAGAACAGCATGCACGATGATGCAAATGTATCCAGCTCAACCATGACAGAATAAACACCGGTGAAACAATGTACATTCGAAGAACAGATGATTATTATTATTATTGCAGTCGTGTGTTACTCTGTTTAGGTTTTCACTTTCTTCCATTTCGTCAATCATATCCATGTTGAATCTTCTCTCACTGGCAGTTATAGCAGTTCAATATGAAACTCAATGAAGGAATCAAAACCCTATTGGTTCTAGAAAGCACAATATGTACATAGCGCTACGCTGACGTCAAGCATACATATTTTGCTTGGTTAGAAAAAAAAACTCAGATTAAGCGTGTTTTGTTTCCAAATGTCAGGCGCTCTATGAACTGAAGGAATAATATTGGCCAAAGTCGATTATTGAAGAGCCTGGTCAAGTTGTAAAATGATGCAATAAAGATTCCCCCTCCACTCTGGAGGGAGAATCTCTGGGTTATTAAATAGTGTCTGCGAGTCCCTCAGGGATCCACACACGCTGTGTAATGACACTCTCCCCTCCTCGTCCCTCCGCCCACGTAAGCGCCCCCACCGTTGTCAGCACTTTCTTTGCTTTGCACTTTGCTACTTAGCAGGTGGAGCTAATCTATCTAAGTTTGCCCTTCAGTTATGGTTTACTGTCCGAAGGACTGGACACAAGTGTCTCCAATAATCCCTTAATTAGGCGATGATGGACTATTCATTTGGTATGCAAAGCTGCAAATCTTCCACCGCCCCTCTCCCTCTCTGCTTCCACCTCCACCTCCAGCAGCACCGGGCGTCGGCCGCGCGCTGCAGTGGTACGCGGGCCAGCGCTAATGATCCCGGCAAGTGGCAGCAATCCATTGCAGCGCTGCGCCGAGTGCACATTAATCTTACGGGTGATCCAGGTGATGAATGACCCCGGCCCAGAAGCCCTGGCAGATCACACCTTAATTATGCTGAGGGAGCCACACCTGGGAGGCACCATGGGACATCTTGCAAGCTCAGGAACAGGGACTCAGGGAGAGAGAAAGGGCGAGAGGGAGAGAGGGAGAGAGAGAGGCCTGCAGTCCAAAAGGCAGCAGCCTGCAGCAGCAGCAGCAGCAGCAGCCTCGTTCTGTACCTCTCCAAAGCAGCGGTCCAGACTTCGCCCTTCGCCTTGTTCTTCTTTGGGGGAGGAGAGCGGGGTTGGAGACGGTGGGCGGTGGAACGGCTTCACAAAACCATCCAAGGCATTCTTTCATCGCCAGAGTTGGATTCCCGAATTTTCCGAATGGAGTGCTGGTGGTGGTGGTGGTGGTGGTGGTGATGGTGGTGGTGGTGGTGGTGGTGGTGCTGGTGGTGGTGGTGGTGGTGATGGTGATGGGGAAAGGAGGCGGGGGGGAGCAAAAAAGGGAAAAGAGAAAATGGAAGTCATCAACTCAACCACCTTCCAATGACATGCCATTAGAGGCGAGTCATTTTTTTAGCGAGTTGGGGGAAAAAGCCATTTGAGAGTTTTCTTCTCCAGTGATCAAGCTTTTCCACGAGCGCTGCATTAGCTTACTCTGAGAGCAGATGTTTAAAGAGAATAGCAGACAAAGTGTTGTTGCATCGGTCGCACATCGGCGCCCTAATGGCCGCTCACTGGCAAATTGTGCGTACGGCGGTCGTCGGGGGGGTGGGGGTGGGGTTCGGGCAGGGGTTGGTTGGTGATCAAAAGTGAAGGGAACTAAAACTAAATTTTGAGCAATCCCGCTAGTGGATTGCAATAAGCCTACCGATTACTTACACTCACACCTTACTACGTTCTCAGAGATATAAACCCCCATACGTGAGATCTTGCATTGGTTTCTTTGGCCACCCAACCCCCCCCCCCCCCCCCCCCCAGTGTAAGGGCAGATTCCACATTTCAAAGGCTAATTTAAAATATACCATAACTTAAATTGAAAAAGGTTAAGGAGCAATCACATGATTGAAAGAGAGGGGCCATAGGAGGAAGTTATGCGGCTGTTACCGTCTTCTGTTGCCCTTTAGTAATCCCCGGGGGAAGTGGCTGATCCAGGAAAAACACTAGGGCGCTTTGATTTACACCCCCTGTTCTGTATTTTCCCCTTCAGTAATGGCCTCCCGGTCCTCATGTCCTCATAGGCTGCCATTGAACATATGACCCGTTGAGACAGGGAGAGGTTATTGAATTCACCCGCACTACAAACTCCACTATGGATAATGCAGCAAAGCCACTGTGTCTTGTTTGAGGGCAATTTCATGGAATCTCATTATCTTGTTTTCTAAAATAAGGATCAATGGGGATTTATCCCTTGTTTTATTCATAGGGATATACTGTAGACTGTGGAAGGAGACCAATTGTCCACTCTCTGGACTTATTAATCTTTGTGTCTGTTTGTTTTTAAATTGGTCTCTCCGCACTTTTCCACCTATAGTAAGAACCGTTATTAAAATTGTCCGTATAGCTTCTCACACAGCCTTCTTTTCTTATCTTTTTCAAAAGCACCAATCAAAGTAATCCTAAACCAAACCTTGTCTTTAGCGCTATCAACAAAACAACATGCTAGTGTTTGTCATTTCCCAACACGCATGCGGGATAGACGGCTAGATGCGGTTTGGATCTCCAAAAGGTCAGGAGATACCAGGTCTGAAGCCCCAAGGAGTTTTCTCGGTTCTTCCTCTTTAAGGGGCCAGCTGAATTTAATACACATCCATCACTTCTCATCACCTAATTAGTCCACAGAGTGGCAGCCTGGTCAACGTGGGAGGAAAGAAGAATTATTGATCAAGTAAAGGACGGTATCTATCATTTCCTGCCTAGGCCATTGACAACATCTTGCCATTTGAGAACAGACACCGGGCTGACATAGCCCTTTTAGCATATATCTAGAAAATGTTTACTTAATTTCTATCTAGACTTTTGAATATGGAGGACCTATAGAGGCCACCTTGTAAGCGGCATTGGGATAAAAGACAAAAATGAACCCGGTTAAAAATATAAGTTAAATTGTCTTGTGAATTAAGTATAGTTTCCATCATGTATAGACCTTTTTTTGGTTGTGGACGTGGACTTTAGGACCAGACAATCCAAACAAATGTTAGTCAACTCGTCATTCACTTTCAGAACTGTTCGTCTGTATCATAATTAACTTTGCAAATAAACATCCATCATGCTGTACATTATCGAAAGCCTCTTCAAGACTTGGCAAGTGATTCTTTTTAATTCCAGAATGCAGCTGCAGTTCTATTTTTGTTTTGTTTTGACAACTGTGACACATCTCATCAGCTCCATTGTTACATACGTGTTTACTTATAATAATAGAGCACATTTGCCATTATTTAGGTACAATGCAACAATTTGTTGTAATTGTGACATTGAGTACTTTAGCAATGTGTTGATAATATACTCATGTATTTTAGATGTGTGTATGCTACATAATGCAACTCCGTATTTTAAAGCAGTTGCAAGCATCTTGCTTGAGTATATACAATTTCTGTATTGGCTAATCAATGGTATCATTGTTTTTAAAAGAATACAAGTTAAAGTATGCTTACTTAGATGAGGAATATCTCTAAATAGGACTATTCAAATCCTTTGAGTTAAAGTAAATCAAAAGTCTACTGATGAGTTAAATGATTGTTTTTCTTTAGGCCTGTGTGCGGTATTGCCAGAAGGTTTTAGGACGATAAGGATGATTAATAAGTGAACACTTATGCAGACTCAAGCCGTTTATAGTTCTAATTAAATTAATTAGATTTAATGTTGATTCTCCCTCATTCAGCTACTTATATAAAATGAGGAGTGGGGAGTCACATCAATGGGAAAGAGGCTGCACATTTTAGCAACACTATCTTCGAAATTAGTTGATATACCTGCACTACTCTGATCAAAATGCAAAGATATTTGATATTGATATAAAAAATAAATCAGTCCTGAGGTAAATACCAACTAATCCAAGGTTCTTACACATGAATAAACATTTTGCCTTGACATCAAAAAACACCATTTGCACAATTTTTATTTAGTTTGTTTTGCTGCAGGTTTTCTGTCAACATCCCAAGTCTGGTTAAAAATGATTTGTCATAGTGTAAAAAAGTGTAGACGTGTGAGCGCGTTTCAATAGCCAAATAGACAGAGACAGAGAGTGACAGAGAGTGAATATATCTGTTTAACTTTATAATATTTGCACCAAAACAGAGTGAAATCTGTTACCGTATTTTGTAACAAGCTTTGTACTATTTCAGTGAAGATGATCTAAGCATGTTGATTGGACAAACGAAAAACAGCATTTGAGTGTGATCACACGTTGTAATTTTAGACAAACAAAGACGGCAATAAGAACGTGAAGAAAGAATCGTGAGGAAACTCACCGGGCTCTGGGACTTATAATGGGCATGTTTTCTCACTTTTTAGACATTAAAAACAAATGTTTCCCTCTCAATTCACTTAGCAGAACAACAAACGTATCCTCCTTCCCCTGTGATCTCTCGCTGCAATTTGCCAACGTCGAGTGTTCTTTCTGGTCCATCTGCTGTCGTACAGGTCTTGAAAAACAATTTGCGTTTGTCATATTCAGGAGCGAATTTCCGTTCAGTAAAGGTAAAACTCCAAACAAACAAAAGAAAGCCCTTCAAACGATTGGACGCTGTATAAATACACATGTACTGGTGCCATATGCAAAGTAGTCCATTTATTCATTTTTATAACCATGGGTTCATTGCTGTAATGTTTGCAGATCACCTGTAAGTACTATTTGAGTAATGTCATGACAGAAGTGAGCTTTTGGAAATACTTTTCGGGGTGACAGCCAGCCATGCTGGCAGCTCACTCTAAGGCTTCATCCATTTCAATGAGAGAAAGTAAAGTAGGAGACAGGAGGTGATTTATCAGTTCATGCGGGGCATTTCATTACACCTTGCTATTGTACAGGATACGCAGCTGTCAAAAATGAGATGATTTCCATACCATACTGTGGTTCTCAAATAAGCTAAAAGAGAGCAAAAGGAGAAAGAAGCAAGGAAAACTAAATATCACAAAGAATGATATTGTCTTCAGTCAGTCAAACGGGAACATTTTATTTTTCTTGTCTTGCAAGGAGCTTAGAAGTGAAAACAAAGCTTGGCATAGTGATACAGACACCGACGTGACTCTGCTATACATACCGTCAATGAAGACAGGGGAAGAGAGTTCTATTTGGGCTGAAGGGTGAATAAAATAATGTGTTTTAGTATGCTAGGCTGCCAACTACACAACAAATGGTGGTAAATTCTGGCATGTACTGCCGTGTGGGTCCTGAGACAGACACTTAAATGTTAGTGGAGATGAGGTAGTATATCTCAGGTGTTAACTGTTTCATATAAAATGTAACTGATCTTAATTCACACCGCTGGGTCACACCCATCTGTTGCAAAAAGGAAAAGTGCCAGCTTTGCATTTCTCATTTATTTGAATAGGAATGTACGGCAAGAGGCATACTCACTGTCTTTGTATCCATTTCATTAACATTTGCAAAGATCACAATACACGGTACACACAAGAGTGTGATGCTTACCAGTATAAGAGACCGTTGAGGGTTTTGTCTTAACCTTTTTCGTAACAACTCCCCAAACCTCATTCTTCCTCCACGTTTCCCATTGAAAAAAGGTCTGAATTCTAGGAGGCAAGACACTGCATATTCCTATCAACATAACTCTCAGGATAACAGTAATAAAGTGAAATGGAAAACCTCAAAGCTGAAATGAAGCAATCAATACTTTAGTTAGTACTCATCCACAATTGACCTTGAACAACCTCTAATCCTTGGCCACTTCTCCCGAACGAAAACGCAGTTAAAGTTGATGCATTTTACTACGCCTCTCATTTTTGGCAGTTGGAGGCAATTTGTAGTGCCTCAGAGGAAACACACTAAACTAATTATCTCCAAAATACTGCAATTAGGCGATTCTGTGCAAAATGAAGTCTGACTTCAATATGGACGTTTGAAGAGATGTGCTTAAAACCAATCTCAAGTGAAACTTTAAGTGTTGGTTGCGAAACTGCCTCAGCACTTGCATTATACAACAAATAGGTGGATTTCTTTCTGTGGAATAAACGTTCCCTTTCCTACACTCTAGGCAGGACAGTGAGGATCCCAGGGTTCGATGCCCAATGTACAAAGCTTAACCTGTGGGCACCCTTAAGCTAGGTGAGCCTGATCTTTAACAACCTATATCTGAATTCAGTCGCTTTCGATAAAAGCCAGGTCGAAATACCAACAACCACTTGAGTGTGCTGATTGTCTATACTTATTCCTCAGTTTTTCCTTCACTACAAGCTCCTGGATAATCTTTTCAGCTATTTTTTGCAGAGAGCATACGAGCGCAGCAACCCTGTGACAGAAGTAGCGTCTTTGTGTGTGCACGTTCCCGGACTTTCTCACAATGTTTTCAAGCCTTTTTTCAAACAGCCATGGTTGTTCAGAGAGTACTCTGGTCCTTGGAGTGACCATTCTCTCCCGAATGTACCTATTTCAACGAGCTCTCGTAGGGGGGCTCTCTTCAGGGGGGCCCACTCACACCCACAGCACCCTGTTGTAGTGCCTGCGTTTGCATTGACTTACTTTGGGCCAGATATTCCTCCTCCCACACATATTGTTGTTTTATGGTCGGTCTGATTTTTTTTACCGTCTCCTTTTGCCAAGCTTGGTTTCGATTTAATTATGTAAGATACATCATCTATAAGAGGAATGGAAAAGGAGCGTTGTGAAAGGGTTGGACTGTTGATCAACGGCAGAGGGGATATGAGGATGCAACTTTGGTTGGAGGGAATGTGCACAGGGACAAAAACTATCTTATTATTTAATCGACTCATCAAACACGTTTCTAACTCTCATCTCAATATAGGCTCCTTATATGCAGTTTGAAATAAAGCAACCATAATACCACGTCATAATAAATGAAAATTCAGTATGACCTGCATAAGTGCAAAATGAATGGTATGTTTTTCTTTTTTCTACCACTGTTTGGGACCATGCTGTGGAAAATGCTAAATGCTAAATGTGTGTGATAAAAAAAGGATTCCACTTAGGCCTCTGTAATTATGTTTTATAAGATGAAGCCATTTTTTTTACACAGTCACAATGTGGATAGTATAGCTTATCGCTTTTTTGGGTCCAGTGACTCACTGTGAAAAAGCAGGATTACATATTGTGTGTCATGTGGTGTACGATGTGTGTCGCTAAAAAAACAACAACGTAATAAGACATATTGAATGCCACAGGTGGAATGGCAAACTAGGAAACCGTTTTCCGCTTCATTTCACTTAGAACCACACCAGGTAGCCTATATTTAAATGCATACAGGCCTATATTATAAACTATGTGGTCACTTAGCAGACACTTTAATCGAAAGGGTCATTGTGTACATTGAACTGAGTTACATGTCATGAAGGAGGGTTAGACATCTTGTGCAAGTACTGGTATCTGGACAAGGGAATCAAACCCATCACCGTTTGGCCGTGAGTCCACACCTCAGTAGCTACAGGATCAAGCCTTAACTTATTCGAGCCTACAGATGATATATAGGTGCATTGTCAAATTATTGAGTCTGCGTGTTTAAAAAAATCTATAAAACGAACTTCTGACTACAAATAGAGATATGCTTCCTACCTAGCAAGCTCTCCATAACCTGCCACCTTCCTACCTCCGTGATCTCTTCCACCGTCGTGTACCCAGCCGAGCCGAGCCCTCCGATATGCTGATGCAAACCTCCAAGCCCCCCACCCCCACCTCCACCCATGCCCAAACACTGAACCTGGGGCGACAGCGCCCCCCCTCCCCCCTCTTCCACCCCACCCCTCCTCCTCTTTTATTCGAAACGAGATCTAGGCTGCTATTTCAGAATGTTTCATTATGTGATTTTATTTCTTGCTGTGAATGAGTATTTTGAAAGAGCGATATAAAATACATGTGTTTGTAATACATCTATTATTATTATTAATTATTTTTATTAATTGAAACACAAAAGGAAATAGTGTTTATTCACTATGGCATTTCGTTTTTTGTAATATTTTCCGGAGGATGCAACATGCAACCCAATTTGCACGTTAGCCCCATTTCACATTCTAAGCACACGGTTCATATCAGCCTTAATTGCTGCCCCGATCTCTTCTAGATTAACTTTAGTAATGCATCGCAGAAAACCAGTAGGGTGCAGGCATGAGCTTCGTGTTGGAAAAATAAACTCTATCACAAATATTCTTCCACATATTTTGCAATATATATCATTGCGAAGAGAAAAAAATTATGCATGATTCAGAACACACAATTAGCCTAGCCATTGGTGATTTGTGTGTGTGTGTGTGTGTGTGTGTGTGTGTGTGTGTGTGTGTGTGTGTGTGTGTGTGTGTGTGTGTGTGTGTGTGTGTGTGTGTGCGTGTGTGTGTGTGTGTGTGGGTCTGTGACGTGCGTGTGCGTGTGCGTGTGTGTGTGTGTGTGTGTGTGTGTGTGTGTGTGTGTGTGTGTGTGTGTGTGTGCGTGCGTGTGTGCGTGCGTGCGTGTGTGAGAAAAGAGATGACATGATGTCTGGTAATAATCCACTGTGTGACATATGACGTTTATTAAAGCCTACTTGTGTATGGGTTCGGGAGGAAGAAAAGGAGGGTGTACACTTTAGTTGAGCTGTGTGGCTGTATAGTGCTGCCTCTGTTCAGATGAGCTCACACGGTCGATGCGCACATCTCCCAGTCTCAACACACTGAGTGTGTGAGTGGGAATGAAGAGGACAACACGTTCAAAACAGGGGCTGTGGACTTTTTAAGGACAGTTTATAAAGACCTATATATACATTTATATAAAGGGATATTTGGAGAGAGTACCGGATATTGAACACCACGCGTCTCTTTTGCTCTTTTTTGGAGATCCGATGGATTTCTTCTTGTCTCATCGGCGCTCCTGAACGCACTCCCAGCACCGGGGGGTTTGGATAGCGCTGCGAGGACCGAGGCTGTGCGCGCTCCTGCTCGCCTTTTCTGCCTTCCTCCCTTCCTTCCTCCCTTCCTTCCTCTACTATGCGATACCAACACTTCTGCCCATCATCACACTCCGTGCAGTTCAAAACAACCGAGGTCTCGTTTGGAAGGACGCCAAGACCCAGCATCAAGAATCTGCAAGTTCAGTCCAATAAATTGTGACATAGTCTGTCAGCCTTGGCTAAAGAAATCAATACTCTCCACCCCCCTCCCCCCAAGGAAAGGCACACGATATTCTTTTGGAATTTTAACGATCTATCTCTTTTTTTTTCGACTCCGGCTCATAAATATGCGATCCGGCGGGAGGGTTGCTGTGGTCCGGCTTTACCGCGTTTTTTAGTCTCCGGTATAAGCCGCGGTGATTGTGACCAGATTATTGTTGTGTTGCTTGTCCATGCAAGACTTGGGGTGGAAACATGTCTGGCCACTTCTCTGAGAGGATCACTGCTATCAGAGATGGCATTTTGGTCCAGCACTTCGGTATTCACCTCTAAAGTGCCCCGGAAAATCTTATTCATGTTCACCCTCTCCCTGTCCGTCACCTACTTGTTCTACAGCTTGATGAGCTGCTACAACTCGCTGCAGTTCCCCCTGCAAGAGAACTACGGGTATCCGGGGAGACTCGTGACCGATGAGACAACTTTTGTGACGCTGAGGGAAAAACTTTACTCCACTTCCTTCCAGGGCCACACCGCCGAGGAGGGTTTGGCCGACGAGGGGCGACTTGCCCCCGGGAAAACGACCACGATCCCGGACCCCGAAGATGTGGAGACGGAACAAAGGACAGAGGAGTGGATTAGGACTGACCTGTCGTCGTCCCCGACTAGATCGTCCGCGTTTGCGGATCGCACCGGCGCCGCGGAGAAGGAGCATCAGGACTTCAGCCCCACGGACAGCGACCTCCGGGTGAACTGCACCACCTCGGATTACGGGGAGAAGAAACTTCCCCAGGCCATTATAATTGGGGTAAAAAAAGGAGGAACTAGAGCCCTGCTTGAAGCTTTGCGAGTGCACCCGGACGTCAGGGCCGTCGGGAACGAACCGCATTTCTTCGACAGGAACTACGAGAAGGGTCTGGATTGGTACAGGTGAGAGAGGGATGAGTGGTTCCACCTGAGGTGCTGCTTCTTGTGGTGGTGGTGGTTGTTGTTGTTGTGGTGGTTCTGCTTTTCTCATAATCATCATGGATCATCATCACTGAATTTCAAAGTAGGCCTATACCCTGTTATCTTAAAAAAACTGTATTGTGAAGCCCAAGATGTCAATAGGGTTCCTATCACAAAACATAGAACACAAAGACTTGATTGAAATGATGATAGAGTTTCAATATGACAACAGTACTTATTAAGATGTTGTAAGGAACAAAAACTCCTTATTTGTTCATTTTTCCTTTCTCGCCAAAAATCACACCTATACGCACACACAAGCTGGAACACACACAAACACACAAGCACACACACACACACACACACACACACACACACACACACACACACACACACACACACACACACACACACACACACACACATACATGCACACACACACACACACACACACACACACACACACACACACACACACACACACACACACACACACACACATTGCATGATAAAGAGTCACTGTGATGGAGAATAATTTCCCCACTAATTAATTTAATCGCTAATTAGATTAGATTAAACTGGCGTTACTATTTTCCCAACATATTGCCGTCACAGCCACACAATGCATAGAGCACCCTTGGCCTGCCCTGTCCTTGGGTCTGAACCCTAATAAAAATGATCACAAACAACAACAGTGTACATGTAGTTATCTAAAGTAAAGTGTGATCAAGGCTCACTCCTCCCCCTATTTTCGGGCCAACCAATGGAATTTCAAAGTTATCTTTTATTGTTTTAGTCTTAAAAGTTAAGAATCTCACCCACATCAAAAACATTCATATATCTAGTTTGTTTAAGGTTAAGAAAGGCATGAGTACCTGTAAGCGATGAATTGGGTGTTGCCCGACATTAACTGTGTATCCTAATTCGACTGTGAGCCACGGAATGGTAGATATTGATCCTATCAGCGACAAACATGTGTTTGTACGCAGACCTTAACATCTCAGTATACTATACGGCCTGTCTTTGTATCCCCTATGTGTACAACCTTGTGTTTATGTTAGTGTGTGTTGGCTAGCGGGGTGCGGTTGGGGGGGTGGTGGTGTTGGACCCCTACTAGGGTTCAATCTCAGTGCAAGAAGTGGCTCTTTTAAAAAAAAAAAAAAAGACATCTAAAATAAAGATTGGGAGGCAATTGTGAAGCTCGATGGAAATCTGTTAATGGGAAGGGCAGTCGATAACGCTCAACGTATGGCTCTCCATACAACCCACATTTGCTACAGACGGTGTTTGTGCTGAGCAGCATCTGCCTTCATCGCAGAGCACGCACAGGCACACACCACACACACACGCACACACACACACACACACACACACACACACACACACACACACGCACACATACACACACACATACGTATGTGCCTGTGCGGATTCTTCAATCACACTTACGTAGCACACACACACACACACACACACACACACACACACACACACACACACACACACACACACACACACACACACACACACACACACACACACACACACACACACACGTATGCGTGTGTGCTGCTGAAGTGTGACTCAAGAATCTGTCTCAATGTACACTACACGAATCGAAGACATCCACTACAGATGCAAACACACACACACACACACACACACACACACACACACACACACACACACACACACACACACACACACACACACACACACACACACACACACACACACACACACACACACACACACACACACACACACGCGCGCGCGCGTGAGCGGGTGTGTTGGACACCTTTTGTTAGTGTTACCGTGCTGAGAAGGATTCTTTAATCACACTTGCACTGCACTCATTAGAGGTTGAGACAACAGGCTTCCATAAATTACTCTTATTTTACATTATTTCAGTGTGTTTTACCACTATAGGCCCGGGCTAATCCCTTAAGTGTCCTTCATATATAGTCTTTATTGTTTTTAAGTGGCATCGCACTATGTATAATGTCTGTGTGCGAGTGTGTGCATGAAGAATGATGAAATCCGTTTGGCAACACTACACCTTTTTGCACCATGCTGTGTTTGGACAGACTCCGGGCCACTACTCGCTGTTAATCTTTGTTGCCTGAGAGACAGTCCAGAGAGAACAGGCAGAAGTGCAACACATGCAGTACTGTTACTTTCAAACGCGTGAGTTACTGTGAGTTTTGAGGCAGCAACAAAATGTTTGGAACAGATGCTCGCGTGTTGACGTTAAGCGTTGGACTATGTGTTTTAATGTTGCCCATTTGACTTCACAGTGTTTTTGTGTTGGTGTTGTGCTCTGCGTACTCTATTACCTCTGCCTCTGTTCATTTCCTCTGTTCATTTTACCGGTAATGTGCGCCGAAATCCTGCACGTGAAAGAAACCAATGAGGATAATGGCGATAATAATGATCATAATCATTTTGACATTGTTTCTGATCAACGGGACCTCTGATGTAATGAGATGGGAGGAAGATGACGCTGTGGCTAGGGTAGTAGCAGACCATCACACCGGTATGCTCCTAACTTTCTCTCTGTTTCTTTTTCTTTCTATTGACCTGAATCATTCAGGAGTCAAGTATTAGTGTCAAAAGCTTTCGATAAGACTATAGTCAATCTAATAGTCGTAATAATATAAAAATGAAACAGATGTTCGAAGCACCTATTGGTATTGTCTTTTTTAATTAATAACATCAAACAACCAGATTAAGCTGTGGTACAATTCTACTTTGAATACTTGTTCTTATGTCTTGGTGGAATCACAAAACATCATTATTCTGGTCAGATTTTATAGCCACTTTGTTTAACATGTATGTGTTCATATTGATCTGATTATACAGAGCCGGAGGTGAGAGGCATTTATATACATAGTGCATTATCCAACACTGCTGCCTGCGGCCACTTCCCTATGTCTCCATACAATTTGTGCAGATACAAACTGTGCAGATGTCATTTACCACTCCACTCACTACGGTTTGGCAGTACTTACTGGACTCTCTGACATTGAAATTGGCGTTTCTCAATCTGCATTTTGTGAACGCGAATTCGGTGTGCAAAAACTGCAGTCTAAAGCGCTCCAGCATTGAGTCATTCAGCAGACGCTCTTCTCCAAAGTGACTCCCACTGATTTAGCGACTTGTCAGTATGGAGCAGGTATGGGGTTCGACCTCCAGCTCAAGGACACCTGTAGGAAGACGGCAGACACCGGGGTTCAAACTCGTAACCTTTTGCCGCTCTGAGTCAAAAACACCCTAGACCACTAAATTATCCTGTAATGTTGGGTGATATATTCCTAGTAGCATTGGTTAACACGTGCAGGGAAAGCGGGTAGTGTTGCTGCATATGCAACCACTGAACCAATCGATAAAGAACCACTGAACTTCCTTCCATTTGCCTTTTCCCAAGGACGCGCTGAGTAGCAGCAAACAGAACGGCCGACCCGTGGCCCTGCGGACCTGGGTACTGGGAAGCTTGAAGCTAGACACAAAGGACCTGCAGCTCATATATCATCAGTGGTATAAGGATGACGTAAAGTGTGCAGACGCTCACATCTAAGTTACACTGCTCAGCATATTCTTTTTGGAACAACCATTATTTACTCCCTTGGTATGCAATGTCACAGGTCATAAAAGGGGAATTAAAACACAAACAAAACCAAACAGACACACGCACAAGCAAACCAAAGCTTAAACAAAAGCCTTTATGTGAAATGGTAGTTATATAATTGAATCCAGTTTGTTTGCCTGTGGTTTATACTAACGTTCGTCTTGCTCTGGTACTTTGATAGTGAAACAGAAATACATTTTCTTTCAGAAACACTTTAATCCCTTGGGGGTACAAAACACCGGTCCCATCGCTTCGTTACTACAAATAAATAGACGAATGATATCCGGCTCCCAGTTAAGAAACATGCCATGTTTTTCTTTTTCGTTGCGTGAGGGAGGTGGCAGCGTAGGGTCAATGATGGGGACGGCTCTCATGGAGCTCATAGGACGGTATGGCCGATTGCTCAAGGGCACTTGGGACTGCAGGGTAGATGCAGTCTGACACTAGGGGCCGGGGTTGGGCACTTGAACCTGCGCCCTTCAGTTGGAAAGCATCAGGTCTAGTGGCCGGCCCACATCGACCAGGAGTGGGTGTTTTGTTATGGAACTTGTTTTTTGTCGCCCCCATGCAATTATGTCTGATAAAGGGATAAAGTATTGTTTTTGTTTTTTTGCACATACTGTAGGGCTTGTGAATGCATCACTGATTATGGTGTGTTGTTCTGCAAACAGAGACTCGCTGCAGACTTCAGAGGAGAGGATCGATTCCTCGCGTGGCTGAAATAAATAGATTTAATGACTGATGTGGATACGACAAAATGGAAAGAGAAATCATGAATTATATCTTACATGGCCGTGAGCCTTATTTTTTTTTCATACAATCACTTTAACAATGCAGACCAAAAAGAACCACAAATGTGCTTAAACAACTCTGGTGTATATTTATAAAATATGCTGCCATAAAAAAACAACAACAAATTGATATGCAATATTCCATCTTATTCTAATTCAGGCGGAAAAAAAACAACAACACCGCAAGCTGCGACGAGATGCTTATCTACGGGCTCATTAAAATTCTGCGCTGCATTGTCATCGGATTCCTGTGTTTCACCAAAACACAGGATCATTACTGCAGAGGGTTTCAATTCCCCTGTTTTCTAAATGTAGAGGCATGCACACTAATGAAGTCTAATGAAGTCATTATAAGTCCCATCATTGTGTTTCTTCTTAAACACGATCAGGAAAAGAGCTTGAGTAGCCTCGGCACAAAGCAATCGAGTGAAGAGACCTCATGCTGAACAACATACAAGAAGATGACACAAATGTGCTACATATTTCACTCAAAGAACGGTTACATTCAGTAAATTGTTCACATCGTATTTACAGTAAAGGTGAATTATTAGAATGGTAAGGTGGCAGGTAGCAGGGTTACTAATCTACGCTTCGTTGTCAGGGCATTAACATACTGCAATACTTAACTTAAAGAAAGACTTAACAATTCACACACATCGACCCACGAGTCTCTTGAAATAACTATCACCATGAATCATTTAAAGTAGCCTTAGGCTACCCAAACTACCAGTAACCAAAAAAGGGGGGCAAAGGATGAAATACATGACAGAGTACGAGAATAACAGAAAGATATTTAATGAAAAAAGACAGCAAAAGCGTGCCTAACCCCATTTTAGGGGAAAGTAGTAACCCACATTTAATGGTGCCAATGGGGAGCAGCAATGTTAATTATCATACATTGGGATAGGGCTCACTCTAAGGTAGGAAATGCAAAAATAAATAGTGGGGGGAAATTCTCACTGAAATGTGCTTATTCATGCCGAAGAGTTCAATAGCAGGACTATACGAAGACTCAAATATCTCACCGTTAGCACAATGCAGTGTCCATGCTCCATTTAAATGGCCATATCCAAAATCGATAATCCTAATTCAGTTTCACACGGATTCATCAAAGAACCAAGGTATTAAAATATCTCTGATGCAACCCCGTTTCACATTTAATCCCTTTAGGAATTTCCTCCCCTTGTTCCCTCCCCATTGGTTTTCCCTATTTACTAAAACATGTATCATCCCAGTGAATTCAGAGTCATCATTCTACCATTATATACACCGTTATATTTTCCAATCAGCCTTGAATGTAATAATAGCAAGTGTGATGCGAGTGTGCATCTTTTGTAGCACCGCTCTGTCGCTCATAGGCAAGTCTACATCAGTTCACACAAAAAAAAGCACCGGATAATAAGTGTGCTCCTGAATACAATTCTATTGAAAAAGTTATGATTAGTGTCACTCGTTCCGCCTGCACACTCCCACTGTACCACCTACTTACTATTTTAAAACCAGCCAGCCTTTTTCCCCCATTTTACCTTCTCAAAACGCCGGCCTTCGAAAAAGATGTCAAATGAATATCGGCCTTCAACGGCGTTCAAGGATCTTCCCCCTTCTTTTTGTGAGCCAGAGTATTATAATCAATAGAAGCGCAGCCGTTTTCGAAGCCAATACAAAAGTTCCATATCCCACCAAGGTCACAACACAATGATGAGATCTCACTCCTTATTTTGTATCTGTTTATTTTCATGACACAAAATGATGACATTTAATTTGCGCCGCACAAAGAGAGGCTTCCACAAGGAATATCCTTGTGGGTTTATTTTGTCTTTTTTAGAAATCAGAAATTGCCATTCATGACAATACATCCTAGTCAGCCTTGGCCCACAGACCCCTTGTGGGCGAAGTACGCTACGCTACGGTACGCTACGTTATCGGTACGGTACGGCATGTACCCAAGCACAAACCTCGTCGTACCCGAGCTCTTTCCATGGACGACCCTAAACAGATCCCAGATCGTGCGCTACAGCAATGCCGTACTCTAAACCCAGGCAGCTCATCCCTTGCTTGCAGACACTCCAAGAAACTTCATGTGGCTCCACATAAAACCAAAGGCTGCACGTGTTTGGGGGTGCTAGCAAAGGGAGGAGGAACGGGCCCAGATCCCTGGACAGTAGCAGAGCCGCCCGCCCTCCTTCCTCCATACTATATCCTCCAGCTGGGCCTTGGAGCCTTCGCACGCCCCTTCTCCACCCCCCCTCGTGTGTCTTCACAGGCCATGGCTGGTTCTGCCGACGGCTGATAAGATGGCGCCAATACTCGCAAGGACGCACCTCTGAGTATGCTGATGCCAATGCAGTGGTGCTGGTGGAATTCAACTTTTTAATTAGCAGCAGCAACAACAACAACAGCAACAACGGGTGCATGTGAAGTGAATACCCTCCTTCAGTTTTGTATACTGCAGCAACGTCCATTCCCCCACTTCAATGGTGGACAGCATTTCATGGATGTAGAGTGTGTTTTGGAGGTTATATTTATTATCTGCTGAAGTAGATCTCTTGGTTTCGCGGGATGGCATTGTGCATCGCAGAGATTGCCAAAAAGGTATGATGACACGAATGTGCTACATAGGTATGAAAATGGTTTCCTATTAGGAAATGATCAACATTAACGCGGTAATGCGGATATCCTATCAAACAAAAATGGGCTAGGACAAACAAGTGACTCATGTGCTTGACAAAGCACAGGCGACTAATAAAGTAAAGCAATATCTTTTTTTTACTTTGTTTTTGAGATCATCCGAGTACTACACTTAATAACAGCCCTCCTCAAGTCAAGCAGATACAAACATTTTATATTGTGGTGCGATTGAACAGCCCTCAACACGAGAGGAACAGCAAGTGGAAAACATTAATAACCGCAAAAAAAAAGAAAACCCAAGCACTTATTCTCCCCTACTCCCAAAAAACAAGTCTCCTATTCCGCCCCACACACCTGGTCACAACTGATTTGTGGGGTCTGCCTGTGCTTTTTCTAAGGTTAAAATCACCACCAGGGTCAATCTGGGCTGTCAAACCCACAGCGGGTCGGTCCCCTGATGCACCCATAGAGGAGCGCACAGCCTGAGAACGCACAACACTCTGCCGCCTTCTGCTGTCACACTCGAACCCCTCACACGTTTGACCTCCGCTGCAATTAAAGGGAAACCCCTCCCCCATCCGTGGAGCCACCGGAATCCCGTCCGCGCAGTGGTTCTCGTTGTTCCCTTGGAATAATATCACAGGATTTTGGAAAATCTGGAGCTTCGGTGATCCACCTGGAATACCTCACGGTGGAATCGATGCGATTGTCCCTGTCACTTCAACTTCCTGTGGGGCTAGGTGTCGTTTCTGTCCCCGTCCGCTGCATGATGTGTGTGGACAGAAAAACCTCAGAGGCCCATTTTTTGTCAATGGTTTCAAGGCCTACATTTATGAATGTATCTGTGTTGTGTAACAAGCTATATCTAAGTATAGCCAATGTTTGCTGACCTTAATATAGCAATAATGTACAGCATTGTACTTTGCGTTTGATTTCAAAGCAAAATGGCCACTTATAATCCTTTGAGGGATGGCTCACCAATGCATGACATTGTAATAAGGATTCATTAATTTATTAATTGATTGTGTAAATACAGTCTATTTCAAGATGGACCGCAGCCTTGTTGTGTGGGTTGGTGTGCACTGTCTTGTTTAGTCTTGTGCATTCAATCTGTGTTTCGTCCTTGCGAAGCATATCAGGACAAAGTCATTGTATAAGTATATATACCCTACTGTACTCAATACATCTCATTCTGACTCGGCTTTCCCCTGCCTTTGGCACAGTTAAATATCATCCTATTCCCCTATCCTCTTCAGATTTTGTTTTAGCTGCCCTGTTGGGTTTAGTGGCATCCAAGTTGAGTCTATTTTACTTAGGACGGGAAATTAATTCACTCTATTCTTCACGATCATACTTTTCCTCCTGGGTATCGTTTGTCATCAAATCTCGCTGTCACTTTATTTTTCTGTCTGTCCCAAGAAAAGCATGCAAGGGAAAAAGGCAGTAATAGAAAATCAAAGCAGTGATCTCACCATTGTCAGTAAAGACTAGGTGACTAGGTTCGTGTTTTTATAGCGTGACATAGATGGATTGTCTGAAAGTGACAGATATAGCGCAAAGCCTGCTAAATTATTTATTTTTTGGACCCAAAAATAAGGTAAAGCCACAGTGGTTTTAAGCTTAAAGGGATTCCGATCTCCCGACGGGATTATTTACGTGCAACGGAATTGCCTTGGCGACGAGCTCCTAGTCAGAAGGAACAATGAATCCATTCGGCGGAAATGCTGGTTTACAGCACATCTTTAAATCTCCTGCAAATAGAACTTCCTTTGGTGGGGAAAAAAAAAAGTAAGCATGTCAATCATACTTGTCAAGATTCCAATTTTCTTTTCACATCTCCTGGAGGAGCGAATGCTATGTATGCTCCTTATCAGTTGGGAGGGATGCTCTCCTGTGACACCCGAAGGAAACAAAACGCAGAATAGAGCAATTGTTTAGTACGAGAGGAACCTTTACAGGAATGGCAATGAAGCTATGATAGTACGCAGAGAACATGTCCCAGCTTTGTCTGCGCCCATGTACAGTAGCTCACCGATGGGCATTTGGCGCCCATGCTCATAACCATGGACTTGCTTTGCTATACCCATATTATCCTACAGCCTAAGTGTCCTTTGCATTGTGCCAGAAGGTTTTACACCCATCCAGGACAAATGTATAAATAGCCATTTCTCCGCAGCGACAATCGCCTTTGCAATGTTGCGCTTGTAGATTTTTTTTAGTTTTTGGGGGGTATTTATTTTGCATAGACTCAAAAAAAGTGTAGGAATATCCGAGCAAACACGATCGTTGTTTTTCCAACGGTGTCCAAACAGTTCAACAACAGCCTGACTAACTTAATTCAATTACGGCGAGCGTGATGCGTCGCTGAAGCTCCGGAGGTGTGAGCTAATTCCTCTGTTTACACCCTTGAGTCACTGTCACAAACAAAGACAAACACATTGACGGGGGCTAGCAGAAGCCGGGTTTTGCTGTGTGATGATCCCGTAGCCTTTGAAGTTCCTCCCATCGCTTTATGGTGCTTATTTATGTATTCATGCAGCTTTCTTTCCCATGAAACCACTACCGTGGGGTTGGGTGGGTTTGGAATAAATTTTAGTACGGCGTGAAACAATGTACGAGCAAGAGTATTAGCCGTGTACACGCGGTTATTACATACGATTTGGGAAGTTGTCGGTTGCCATGGTTTCGATTGAGATTTCAAGGAGGAAATCTTAATTTGGAAAGCACTTGATTTCCCTGAAAAATATGTCATATCCCGTATGTCGCGTTGATATCAGATGTCTGAGGGATGTTTATTAATTTGCCGCGTACCATGATACTCTCTCTCAACGCTTCTGGTGTGCTGCAAGTAAATTTATACAAGCTGTGGGGATTTGTTAAACTCCCATGGGACGAGGATTAGGGCAATGAAATGCAAAGGAGTGCATTTAGGGATTATGCTAATTGCTAATTGGTGTATCAGGAGGTCATTGTTTTTGCGGGATAATTTGGATTATTGGCGTTAGCGATTTAAGGAGACAGGTTGACGTGTTCTGTCTCCGTAATGAGGCCACCTCTAGACAGCTCTTACCTGAGGGACTCTGTCTCTGGTGCGTTTGGTGGAATGCTTTCAAGGCGTGCACACACACACACACACACGCACACGCACACGCACACGCACACACACACACACACACAAAGTCACTTGTTCAAACACAAATCAGCATCCAGTGAATTATATCCAAAGGATGAAATAAAGGGTAGTTACCTTGACATATTTTATATTTTATATTTTTATTACGGTCTATGGAGCAGATATCTTAATAATCTATACATACTTGAAATCCATTTTAAATTACTTAGTATGTTACTTTGTATGTCGCAGGAAACACTTGTTATGGATTCGAGGCCCTTTTGTTTAGGCTTCATTCTGTGTGTTAAAGCATATTTAGTTGCATATAATAATAATGTATGGAATAATAATCTATTATTCCATACATTTTGTCAGTGGTGTCTCAGCAATCATATTTTTCGTTTGGTTCATGTCTACAAGTCAGGAGAAGGGGGAATTCTAAGTATTGTGAATTAATATTCATTAAGGGGCCCACATTTGCCCTCCCCCACACCTGTACAAGCCCGACCCATTTGCACTCACACATGTTTAAATCACTCCCAGACAGTAATTAACAAGGACTAATTTATTTGTTTGGCTCAAGGTCATGTTTGCCTTCACATGCTTAAAGCTTCTGTAGGTAAGATACAGAGAGCAGAATAGAGAGTAGAAATGAACAAACGAGAGGCAGTTTTATGTTTCTCTGCCAATGAGCAAGTGTTGCATTTCAGGCACCTGTGATTGACAAACAAGATGGATTCCCCAAACCAGTCAGGCAAGACAGGCCCTGATTGGTCAGAAGTGAGCCAGCATGGGTCTAAAATCTAAATTGTCCCATTCAGAGGCAGGCGCAGTAAACTTGAAAGGGATATTCTCACAGCGCATTTCACTCACTAATAGCTGACAGATGGCAATGGTATTTCTAACACATTACACTCAAATAATAGCTCTTAAATCTTACCTACTGCACCTTTAAGCCCTGTCCAACGGACAACTTACCATGAAAGCACATGTTGGCTGAGGTGACAAGGTAGCTGCTGTAACTAATGGGTTTATGTAATTCAATTTATAGCCGCAGACCCCCTTGATCAGACCGAGTGACACTGGCCATCTGTGTAAAGATCCAGGTTCCCCCTTTTGTGATTGAACGAGAGATTAACCCCAGCCCACCCCGCCTTTTCAAAAAATCTGGGCAAAATTCCCCTCAAGTGGAGGTTGTGTAAATCTGCAGAACCGAACCGAATGAATGAATTAAGGAAGGTTTTGAATTAAGGATTGGGTTGGGTTTTCCTCCCGCTTATTTCATGCAAGCCTGCTAATCAACGTCACACTGTGGCTCCTCTGGCTGGGGCTGGGTATCGCTAATAAATGAGGACTTTTGTTAACATGTCCGCTGTTTGATACGCGGGGAAAGAATGTCCTTTGATGTGGCTGATGGCGCCCCCACCCCCGCCCCCGCCCCCTGGACCATCCTCCCCGACATCCCCGTCCTTATTTGTTTGAAGGATCAAATATTACATTTTTTCAAGATATTTTTTTTCTTTTCAATCATGAATACCTATTATGTATTTATATGAATTGTGTTTGGCATCTCCTTGTCACAATTAGCATATTGTAATAAGGAATGCGCGTGTAATAGCATTATGGTGGTCACATGTCAGCCCGTATCAGCCTCATACCACATTGTCTCCAATTAACAGTTTCTAAATTTCTGATGCAATCTGCGGAATACAAATGAAGCAATCCCCTCATGCTCACTCCCTCCCTCCCTCCCTCCCTCCCCTCTTTCTTTCTTTCTTTCTTTCTTTCTTTCTTTCTTTCTTTCTTTCTTTCTTTCTTTCTTTCTTTCTTTCTTTCTTTCTTTCTTTCTTTCTTTCTTTCTTTCTTTCTTTCTTTCTTTCTTTCTTTCTTTCTTTCTTTCTTTCTTTCTTCTTTCTTTCTTTCTCTCTCTCTCTCTCTCTCTCTCTCTCTCTCTCTCTCTCTCCTTCTCTCTGTCTGCATCTATGCTCTTGGCAAGTTGCTTTCTCTTAAATCTGTTTTCCAACACACCTCCTACTTTCTTTCCTTTTTTTCCTCCCTAGGACTGGGCACGTACAGTGTACCTTGGGTAAATCTAACAAACGCCAGAGGCTTTGGAAAATTAATGTGCCATGATAATTAGTAAAGCAATGAAGCGACGCCAGCATAAGGAAACTCACAACATGACTTTAACATATAGTTTAATTTGCCATAGTTGTTATAGGGTTGAAGTTTGATGTTATTTTTAAGATGTGCAATTCCCAACAGATGGGACCACTGCATACTATATAAATAACATAAAGGGTCATTTAACCTAAGAAAAAGGTAATGAGAGATATAATTGTATTTATTCATTGCTTATTTGTATTTGCTTTCTATTTGGTTCTAGATGTCTTTTTTTATAATGCTTTTGACAAGCATTTCACACTTTACCTTCTCATGTGATCTTCTGAACTCAGGAACATGCTCCCAGATTTGAATATTGAAATCACTGAATAACAATGCGCTATATTGTTGTACGAGAGATAGTGAGAAGTGATGCAGATCAGTGCACACATTTCACATTCATTTTAGATGAATTCCTTCTATCTTTCATAGCATAAAAGAGAGGTTGGCAGGATAGACAAGTTATTTCTAATGAGAGGAAAACAGAATATGAATATTTTAGATACTGATTCTGACTTGAAGACATTAAGAAACATGGCAGTAGGCCCTGTCTTAAACACAATTTGCATGCCTAGTTGCATGTTAACGGGAAGAAGCTATATCTTTTCATTTCATCTACCATTATACTTTTTTTTGCTCGGTTTCAATTAGCATGCATGTAAATATAAATGTATTCTTATTATATAATGCAGACATATTTTCATGCTGATAAAAGACTAATCAGTACCACAACCTCTCCCTTGTTATTGTGCAAAGAAGTTGAACTACTGTTTTTTTTTCAAACTTAACTTTTTTTTATTGTCGAGTATTTCTCCCTTTCTTTTGCCAGTCAAAGTGACATGTTCATTTTATAAATGGAGATTTCTGTCAGGCGTCGTTGAGGTCTTTTGAGTCGCCCAACATTGTTTCCAGGCATGGAAAAGGCACCGTGGATTGTGAAGCATTATGAAACCGCACAGAGGGCATTTCAGCTGCCCAGGATAAATGGTCGCCCCACAGCCACAAATGGACCTCATTCTATTCACTCTTTATTGCCTTTTGTTTTGTAAGTCATAAGTCCCTTTTTTTTGCCCTCCTCCTGTCTTTTGACTTGATCACAATTTGAAAATCACAACAATGTCCGCCATATTTTCCTGTCATTTCTTCTCGATCACAGCAAGAAAGAATCATGGTGTGGAAAAAGAAAAGTAGGATTTAATCACCTTGCCACCCGGAGTTCAGAAACAATCACAGAAAGAGAAGCTGAACGCTTCGAGCTGTAGACCTGGAACACCACAGAATACCGCTGGAAAAAATATCGCCCTTTGTTCCTTTTCATACAATGATTGTCACGCTTACATCGAATTCTCTAGTTAAAGGGAGTCTATTGCAGAATGTAAAGGAAACGGATTAGATTAAGTCATGTGTATTTTATCGACCCAATGATATTAAAGGGACACAACAGTGACTACGAGACCGGCCCTGTAAAGTATTCTTTACGGCGCCGTAAAGCAGAACTTTGTGACACTTTAACATCCTCGCAAAGCCCTGTGGTACTCTAACTGAGAGCTCACCTCCAACAGAGACTCACAAAGTATGCCAATGGGCGAATGGACAATTTGCTATGATGCGGCGAAGTGCAGCGGTAAATTTTAAAATTATTAAATTGTGCCCCACTTTGTTTGGATGAAATTGTGTTTTGATTGAGTTTCATGGTTCCCGTGCATTTGTTTGATTGCTGGCCATTGCTGTGGATCTGAATGACTGAAAGCAAGGGGACTGAATCCAAACACAATTTAATCTGTACAAAGTGGGCCGAGAAAGAAGTTGTTGATAGAGGCTTTGAGTTATACTAATAAGGATGGTGAAGTTGAGGTATTAGAGACAGCTTGAACGAAAAATAGGCATTCTAACGACTATACCCCTAAATGACAAGTTGATGAAAAGTGTATCAACAACAAAATAAATCCCTCAGAATTGCTTCAGAAAAGAACGCAGTAAAACACCGTATCACAGTGGTGACGGATCTGACGTTAAACTGTAGCACTACAACATAAAATGCAATCTGAACAATGGAAGAGGAAGAGGGAGTGCAGAGGGCTCAGGAAGGGGAGGCCTATAACCCCTCCTCCACCTGCTGCCTCTTCGACCCCACCCCCAGCCCCACCACCGTGTTTACATCTGAAGAGAGGAGACTACACGAAAAACATCAGCGTTGGGGGGGGGGCGGGCATCGGCTGGGCCGTAAAACAGGTCATTAACGTGGTTTACCTCACGCAACACGCCCGTCGCCGTGATGCTAGGGTTTTCCAAAAGCCTGGTTGGAGGGGATCCGGGGGTTGAATGGGGACAGCTTAAACATCGGCTTCACATGCGATTAGTGCACGTTATAGGGCGGGCTGACTGATGGTGACTGACAGCTCCCGGTGAGGCCGTTGTCGGGGGCGACACGCGCGCATTACTGACACGAGTCATATGTTGCCTGGGAGCCTATTTGTTTATTTTTACAATAGACATTTAGTCAAAGGCCATTTAACTTTTTTTTGGGGGGCCTGTACTCATAAACAGCAAAGAAAAAAGAAATAAAACACACACCCATGTCACCCCCTGGTCATTAAAACCTTGCCTCCCCTCGTCCCCCACCCCTCCCCGACCAAAAAAAACACTTGCTCGGATAGAAGGAGGCTTTTGTACTTTAATTGGCTCCAACTTCACAACTGCAGTGTCACAGAGAGTGAGTGCTAGCAAACCAACAGGTGAGTTACGATCCGCAGCAATGTATGCACAAGCCCCCTGGCTATGAATTTAGCCTCCGCAGCGCTAATGCTGTGGCATGTTTGTTTTGGACGGGGGTTCACTGCTTCCACTGGTCTCTTTATTGCCGCCGGTCCCTAATGCCTTGATTTAATGCACCCTCAGAGGTCAGATATTGCTCTGGCAGCCACAGACCACTTCCTTCAACGCAGCCCCATTAAAAAACAGCAAATAAATCAGGGCCACACTGTCCATTTCCGCCCCTTGCATATTAAAGCCGGTCTGATGTGCGGCGGGGACATCTTTATTACCGAGGGGAGGTATACGTATTGCAAAACACTCGTTTGCTTTCTCCTCCATCACGGGGAGACGGAGGGAGAGACGCGGTCTGCAGCATTACGCCCAATCGATGAAAGGTTACTCGCGGGGAGATTTCTCTTCACTTTTCTTATTTGTAATCGGAAAGCATTTGGCGGTCTGTAGAAGGTACATAAGGGGCCGACGTGAATTCTTCGAGCAAAACGTGGCTCAAAACAGCTTTGCACTCAGATCAAACGTCTCTGCACGATGAAAGACAATGAAAGGGTGAATGAATGAACGACGCACCCCAATCCTCGTCTTTTTT
The DNA here is from genome assembly GCF_026213295.1 of Gadus chalcogrammus. Taxonomy (NCBI): domain Eukaryota; kingdom Metazoa; phylum Chordata; class Actinopteri; order Gadiformes; family Gadidae; genus Gadus; species Gadus chalcogrammus. The sequence continues at coordinate 7,401,882 of NC_079413.1, forward strand.
TAGATAAACAACTGATTCATACATAGTGTTGTAAATATTGTTGTTGTTATCGCTGTTTTCTTATCCAGCTGGTATGCATCCGGTGACGCTGATGTGATCAGAAGAATAAGCTGTTATTGGGGCCAGCGTGTGATCGTATTGATGTGTCTGGTACTCATCAGCTTGACGCGGGCCACATTTGACTGAGCCCCTAATGCACGGAAGATGTGGTTTTGCAGAGTGTCTTGACTATCACATTGTCGGATCCAGCAGTCATATAGCAGAACTTCAGTGGGGGGGGGGGGGGGGGGGAGATGGTACAGAGCCTAGGTTGAAAACAAAAAGCAACATCATTGGTTGAAACAAATATGAAGAGATCGAAAGACAAGCACCCCGTTCACTCTTCGTTTAGTTTGTCGGCTGTCAGACGCCAGATTGGTAATCTAAAGTCTGATTTGTGAGACTTTCATTATCGGTTTGAAACATATGTTCATGGAGGGACTATACCTGTAACTTTCATATTGGGTTCAGGGTACACTAGGCCTATTTTAAGATTCCTCATAAGCTTTAAAGTGAGATGAGAACATAAGAACATTGTAACGTTAATCAACATTAATTGTTTGAATTGTCTCATTGAATGCAACACACAATCACACCCATAAAACTAAACCTAATTTGTAGTGAATCAATTAGAAGACGCTTTCATCCACAATGACTTCCAAGGTAAATTCAGATACATGTACAGTAAGGAGCAGGTGAAGGGGTTAGGAATCCTGTTACAGTTTCACTTTTTCTTACTCTTTTCTTTCTAACTCTTGATTTGCACTCTGTTCTATTTCTCTGTATTGTTCTTACACCGCCAACGTCTCCCAAAGTGCCCGGCTTCAGTTTGCACATAAGAAGCCATAGCCGCTCAAGGCTACACTCAGACAGTATAAGCCATTGTTGTCAATCTGTCTTTAACAGAGCCTGCACCAAATCCACACTACCACACTCATATACACATTATATACCGCAAGCACGTATGTACGGCAGCACTATAGAAGAAAGGATAAGGTGTACTTTATTAACCCCAGAAGATAAATATGGATGTCCAGCGAAGGCACAGGACAGTAATAAGAACTCAAAAGAAAACAACAATGTCGAAAAACACATATGGAAGATTATAAGGATAATTAGGTACACAAAATCAAACCACACTTGCGAGTAGAACGCACAATGTACACACTAAAAAAGTTGAGGCTAATTTAGAGGGTTCAAAAACGTGCAGTTTATGAGGCGCTATAAATGTACGAGCAATGTACGGGGTCAATTATAATCATCCATGCATTTTGACAGAGCTCTGCTAAGAGATGAAATGTTGGTGAGATGATACTTAACATTCACCCATGTCAGAAATGACACAGCGCTTATCATAGACACAAAGAACAAAGAGAAATATTTTTTAATTTAGCTCTTGTTTTAATGTTATAAAGACCGTCAACTTCAGTGGGAGGTGTTGTGCAAATGGGTTCCTTGGAGAGTTGCTGTGTGCACTTGCTTGCACTGTGTGTGTGTGTGTGTGTGTGTGTGTGTGTGTGTGTGTGTGTGTGTGTGTGTGTGTGTGTGTGTGTGTGTGTGTGTGTGTGTGTGTGTGTGTGTGTGTGTGCGCACGTCGGCGCGCACACCATGCGTGTGCGTTTGTGTTTGTTTGGATGTTTGCATCTTTCGGTCTGAATATGCATGTGTTTTTCTTGGGGTCAGTGTGTATGTGTGCATTTACATGTGAGTAATTCTGTGCATGAATATGTGTCTTTTTGTATGAATTTGCATCTGCTGTTCTTTGTGTGTGTGTGTATTTCTGTGCACTATAGGTTTTGTATATGTGTTGTTTTCCTTGAATGAGGACCTCATCTTTCTATATGAATAACTGATGGACCTATTATGAATCATGGTTTTCCTCTTGAAATGAAAACACACACACACACACACAAATTTGTCCGCCTCCACAAATAATCAACATCATTATGCAATCTATCTTCAACCCCCCTGCTATTAAAGATAAACCGGCCTGCTTTGACTGCAAAAGTTGGCTGAAGGGACTCAGTTTTGATTTGCAAAGAAAGTAACAAAATTGCCTAGTTGGGCTGGGCATTCTTTTGGAACGTATAAATTATGCAGCGACTTGCTATTTCAATATTAATAAATATATGTGGAAATTGTTTAATGCATATGGGGGGAAGTAATTAAATATCACACGTTGAGAGAAAATATGATCCATGGCTGATGATCGCGGATTACACAGATTTTGAACGTATTACAAAGTATGATTTTAAATTATCCCTAATAAACATCCAATTACCACCATTTCAATTCTTTAGTAGAAATAATCTTGTAACGACATCAAAACGAACGATCGCTAAAAACCAAAAAAAAGTAAGCGCCCAACTGAAACAAGTGAGTGAGGCTGAATTTTAATTTCTTTTTCATGTCCAAACTGAATTATGCACTCGAGCATTGTTTATGCATCAGACCAGGCAGTGTTCCAGAATGCCGTGCGCAAAGAAAATTCCTCTTTAATTGGCAACACCAAAGAGCCGAGGCATAGCAAACAGATACTTTGCACACTGTATCCATGACACAAATAATATCCACCAAGGGAGGGGAAAAAAAGGCAACAAAAAAAACAGCTAAATCCGGCTGTCTTTTAAGTTTGATCCTCTCTCTCTTTCTCCCTCTTTTTGGTTCTTACGGCAAATTCGGTCGAGCCCCCCCTCTCCCCTCCGTCTGGTTGTCCACTCACCCCCACACCCGCAAGTCTTCTGGGCCGGAGTACCCTGACTGGAAATGAATGGTGTTATAGGTTGGGGGAGAAAAAGCGAGAGCGGGCGATGGAGAAGGTAAATGAAGTGCTGTGAATGACGGTCAGATAATTGGGGTCTGCCACTGCACTCCTACCTGCCTCTGATAAGGGGGCTGGGGTGGAGAGGGGTTGGGGGAGGCTGCAATTGAATCGGTGATGGGAGGGAGGGAGAAAAGGGAGGACAAGGAGGAGAAGGAGGAGGAGGGGGGCTTACTCAGCACTGTAACCTATTGGAGACGCACACACACAAACGCACGCGCGCACACACACCCCTGTCTACCTTGTACTCTTGTAATAGCCCTTTAGCACGCTCTTAAGTGAGTTATCGCGTGTGGCTATATATATATATTTATATAGAAGAAAATATATATAGATTGAAAGTTACTCTTCAACAGTGCTGTCAGCACCGAGCCCTTGTCGAAAGTGCTGTCCATGCTCCAGGGAGGAAGTGTGTGTGTGTGCTTCTGTGTGTGTGTCTGTGTGTGTGTGTGTGTGTGTGTGTGTGTGTGTGTGTGTGTGTGTGTGTGTGTGTGTGTGTGTGTGTGTGTGTGTGTGTGTGTGTGTGTGTGGTGGGGAGATGGGAGGGGTCGTTGGGGTTTGAGACGCTAAGTGGTGCACCTTGGCAAGTGGCGCGGGTGGAACGGGTGTGCGTGTGTGTGTGTGTGTGTGTGTGTGTGTGTGTGTGTGTGTGTGTGTGCGCGTGTGTGTGTTTGTGTTTACCCCGCGAGTGCCACCACTCAGAAGAACACTGACGCGCGCTCTCACTTTGACTCATAAATCACGGCGGGGCCCTGATGTCCCTTCGATCGGGGGGGACGTCGGTGTCAGTTGAAATACTTGATTAGCATTTCTGTCACTTTGCCTTACGCTTAACATAACTCCAGCTGCGCGCCTCCATTCTCACTGACCGCCGCCTGGACAGCACAGCACCCATTGCTCAACCATGACAGCCCCCCCATCACGGTGGAGACGTTTATAGGGGGAAGGGGGGGGGGGGGGGGTGGGTGGAATGGGGAATTGCATGGGAACATTTTGGGGGAGGGGGGGGGGGGGGGCCCGTCTTTGGGATCTCAGCGCGTCGTTTTGAAGCTAATGGGTTTGCACGGCCGCTGATACGTCGTGCTGTTGTGTTTATCGAGTGTGCCCCCCCCCCCCCCCCCGTTCTCCCGTCCCCCTGGTTGCCATCTTTGCCGCCTTCCGATATTATATTCTGAACTGACTCTGAGTTGTGTTGAAGCAGACGGGGGGTGGGGGGGGGGGGGCGGGGGGTTATAATGGCGTTCAAATTCTATGAACAAAATAAAATGTATTGTGGTTCTTGCATTGCATAGCGGACTGGATCATTTTTTATGGTTTGATTTTTGAGAGAGATTGACAGTCTTTTTGCACAGCGGTTGTATTGTCTTCGGGTAAAGCCTGGGGTGCTGGAGATACTAGAAAAGATGCCGTGGCACTAGTTTTCAGACACCTTATCCCACCGTGTCATTTCAAAGAGTACTGTTTCTGTAAAGTCCGGACCACACAATAGCCTAAACACAGTTTAATACCTGCTGCTCCTTGACATGTTCCAAATCAATGACGTGTTAGTCTCATCATAACTTGCTTGGGAGTAAGACGGAAGCAACGTTACAAAATCTGCGTTACCTTTACTTGGCTGTCATTACATAGAGTTTTTGAAAAACGTTGCTCTGTTTTCAGATCTGCCAATCATGAATGCAAACCTTACACGTCTCTCGTGGTAAATGAAATACCACTAATGAGTTACCATCACTTTAATTAGACTTCTCACAAATAGATCCTCATGTTTCCTTCAAGGTTTAATTTCAATGTCTATAATTATATGAGTATGAACATGCTTTTGATTAATTAATTATTACACGTGCGGTGTACTCCGACTGAATGTAAATAAAGAGCACTCACGCCACTGACACTAAACTGCATCTGGGTTTGCTATTTTGTTACTTTTCAATAACAAGAGACATTGAATGATGCTCAGCTATTCATTTCAGGAAAGGCAAAACTGTGCTTGAATCATCAATATTGGAAAAAGACTGGTCGTTATCATTTAACTTTGCTTAAATCTGAGCTGACCTTTTGCTCTTGTTGTGATGCTAGGTTCGCAGCCTGTCAATACAAGTTATATTTCTGACAATGTGGTCCGTATGGACTTCACAGCCATTTCATAATATTGGCAGGGAATTATAAACACAAAGATGGCAAACTTCCTGAAATGTAATTGGTCCCCGTTAACATGCACGCATTTAGAGTGGTGCCTCAGCAGAATACATTTATTTTAATGCAGACCATGAATCATCAACTCAATCACGCACACACTCGCCAGCCATTCCTACTGTCAGTGTTGATAAACACATGCATTTCCCTGAGTCCGAATTAAAACGCAAAATAACTGTCTACACATTGAAAATGATGATGTGCTAAATCACAATAATGGGTATTGGACTAACCAAAGTGTGATGTAAATGTTTTGCCCAAATAAGGGATACCGGTTCCATCTTCTTGCTAGACTAATGGAAAAATCCATAGGACCACGAAATAATTGTCTGGTGCTTAAAATGTCGTTTAAATATGGATTCGTACATTTGTTACCAAGACGTGTAACAATTTGTACCGCTGCAATCAACTTATAGTGAAAATACCTAGCGTCCCCAGCATACCATATTTTAAACGTTTTATTCCATTAATTTGGCATACTCTAAACGTTTTCACATGGTTACTTTTGAAAGTGACTTGAAAGAGAATTCATTCATATCACATATTGAATTTGATTAGTAGTTATTACATTCTCAATTTGTTTAAGATATTGTTGGTTGGACCATGAATAACAATTGTATACAAATTATTATATTAATAGATATCAAGCCTTTTTATATTAGTTAAATGATTTCCCCAACGTGCACTGAATAAGGAGCTCATGAATCGCAATCAAATCAATGGCTTTGTAATAAACACGCCATTGGCAGTACTATTAGTGCTTCTTTAAGCTTTTGGCATGACTACAATCATCTTAAATTTAAAAACGAAATCCCTGTTTTGGATCTAGAAATAAAATAACTCTCTGTTGATTTAGATGAATTTGATTTGAAAAATTAAGTACAAAAATAAACATCAACAGTCACTTTGGAAGAAGAACCCGAAGGCATTTATGCTTGTCTGTGTTTCAAACATCATTAGAAACCTTTGAAACTGACAAATGACTACTAAAAGATATGCATACTAATCCAGAAAGATTAATATATAGGTATGAACCAACATTACCACTCACGCCTTGACCGTTGAACTACAGAGACAACTAGACAGGGGCCTGGCAATAAGTGTGATCACACAGGTAAGAACCGCATAGTAAGCAGTGGAACATCATGTGACAGGATGTACTTTTAGGTCATGGAACATAATGCTACGGCACAGTGTGGTTACGGTCAGGGGTTAATAGATCCCAAAGCATAGACCAGGAATAGACCAAAAGCATGTTCCACACTAGGGGAGTGTTAGGGTTAGGCTGTTCCGTAACAGTAATACAAATGACACTGTTGCATTGCTTATTACACGTGTACTTAGAATATAACAAGGACTCTGTAATGTTGGGGTGTTACCCAATTAACTGAGAGTTAATTCAGACGTCAACAAGCAGCAGCAAAGTCTTAGAAATAGTTTTTACCTCAGGTGGACTGAACCCAGGGGCATGGAGCCCCGGCCCTATCCTACTATCCTATCCTACCCCCATGCCCACGTTTATTGCCTTGATGTCCGCCATTGTCCTTTACATCCAAACGCGTGCATTAGAAGCCAAATAAATATTTGATTCCCATTACCATGGACCCCTGTTGTCTGGGGCTGCCAGCCAACTCGTGTTTGTTTCCACTCGAGGTGATTTTCCTCTCCCTCTCTTTTTTTTTCTTTTCTTCTCCTCCCCTCATTTTCACGTCATTACTCACACTCTCACTTTCCCGCCTCCCCACCGTTATACGCCGCCGCCATAATCACCCCCATCACCACCATCACAGTCTCCTCCTCCCCCCCCTCCCTCCCTCCCTCCCTCCCTCCCTCCCTCCCTCCCTCCCTCCCTCCCTTCCCTCCCTCCTTCTTTACTCGTGCTTGCTCTTGGCGTGCTGCTTTGATACAAAGGATAGCACAGAATTAGAGGGGAGACAGAGAGGGGGAGGGACGACGGGCTGGGGGGGGGGGGAGTGGACAGAAGGAAAAAAAAACAATACAGGGTGTTGCGACTCCCCCGTGACGAGCCTGTGGCACGGCGAGGCTGATTACTCGCCATCGGGGGAGCCGGTGCCCTGCCGGCTGAATCCTGGCCCAGTACGGTGTGTGTGTGTGTGTATATATGTGGGCCGCAGAAGCAGCTCGCTGCTATTCCATGGTGGTTCACACCCGCCTATGCTAAAGAATGCAATTAGCCACACATCCCACGTGCTCCGCTCTTTCTTTCTTCTTCTTCTTCTTCCGTCTTTCTTCACTGTTCGACACGTTTGGTGTCGTGTTGCCTTCACACGGACCCCCCCTTTCGTATCTATTTCTGAGGTTCCTGTCGCCATTTTTAGCGTTTCGACTGGGTTTAATTCGAGAAGTGTCATCGATACTATGGGGGAAGAGGAGAGCAAGATGGGAGGGAGGGGGGGTTACTCCAAACCATGTTTTTTTGCACATAATAGCAGCCCTTTGTGATAACAGCGAAACTGTGAAAATCGTGGGAGACGTTGAGTCTTAAAATAAATGGAAATAGCCGCTAACTAATTTGACTAATCCTAATATTGTCATTCAAGCGGCTATGAATACTTTTCTGGTGTTTTTTTAAAACTTTTTGCGGGGGAGGAGGTGGGGGGGGCGCAGTTGGCTTTGTATTGCACATTAAAAAATGTGTGGCAAGGTTTGCAGTACGGTGGTAGACGGCGTATTTTAAGAAATTGTATTTTTAATAAGGAAATAAATGACAAGAGGTATCCCCAGATACTCTGTGAATACCTGTTGTTGTCATGATTTTCTCTTATTTTCTCTAATCATGTCAGGTATTGGGAATGCAATAAGACCGAAATCAAACAAGAGAGCATCACTCCCTGCCTGCTATCGCCAATGAGCTAGCGAGTTCAACTAGGGATGCATTTTTATCGAAAACCATTCTCCTCCGCCATTTAGCTTCTTAAGCTAAAACCAAAGCAAGGACAAAGTACTCTCCTCTGGCACTCCCCCGCCCCCCTCCCCCCGACTTAATAACAACAACTGTAAATGCATCGGCGGGCAGAATGACACTATTGGGCCGGGGCCCATGCTGGGCCAAACTGCTAAAGAGCTGCGGTTGATCCCTTCTCGTTGCAGTGCACTCAGCAGTGTGCTGCCGCCCTGTAATGCCTTGAGTGGCTGCCCGAGCCACATGACATCACTCAGACATCACCCACTCTCCCACACTGCTCCCTTTTCCTTTGTCTCTCGTATGTCTCTGTCTCTCTCTCTAGGTCTGTGGCTATCGGTGTCTCTCTCTCTCTCTCTCCCACCCCTCTCTCTCTCTGTCTCTAGGGTTATCTGTGTATCTCTCCTTCTCTCTCTCCTGTCTCTCTCTCCAACACTGCTCCCTTTGTCTCCGTCTCTCTGTCTCTCTGTCTGTCTGTCTGTCTGTCTGTCTGTCTGTCTGTCTGTCTGTCTGTCTGTCTGTCTGTCTGTCTGTCTGTCTGTCTGTCTCTGTCTCTGTCTGTCTAGGTCTGTGGCTCTCTGTGGCTCTTTCTCGCTCTTTCTGTCTCTCTCTCACACTCTCTCTCCCTCTATCTCCGTCTCTGCCTGTCTGTCTCTCTCTCCCTGTATCTCCATCTCTGTCCTCCTCTCTGTTCACTCTTTATTTATCTGTCTATCTCTCTATCTCCACCTCTGTCTCTCACTGTCTCTTGGGTTATCTGTGTATCTCTTCTTCTCTCCCTATCTTAGTCTCTGTCACGCTCTCGTTCTGTTTCTCTATTTCTCTATCCCTCTCTGTGTCTCTTTCTATTTCTCTCTCTTTCTTCTGAGGTCTCTCTCTCTCTCTCTCTCTCTCTCTCTCTCTCTCTCTCTCTCTCTCTCTCTCTCTCTCTCTCCCTCTTTAACAAGATGCAGCATTACTGAATAAACGTTGGGGGAGGGAGGGGAGGTGACGGGGAGCAGGCCAACGGAGGTTACTTGGTTCTCGAGTCCAAGTGAAGTGTGGGCCCAGCGACCGCCTCCCACCATCATGACCACACCACCACCACCACCACCACACAGCACCACCCACCCCCTGCACTGAAGGGAAGGAGCTTGCCTAAGGCATGGCAAACCAGAGAGGAAAGAGACAGAGTGACAGAGAGACAGAGAGAGAGGGAGAGAGAGAGAGAGAGAGAGAGAGAGAGAGAGAGAGAGAGAGAGATAGGGCATGAAAGAGATAGAGTGAGAGACAGAATGAAAAGCGAGAGAGAGAATGAAGAAAGAGAGAGAGAGAGAATGAAGAAAGAGAGAGAGAGAGAGAGAGAGACAGAGAGAGAGAGAGAGACAGAGAGAGAGAGAGAGTGCGAGAGTTTTTGGCTCAGGCCATCATCTGGCCACCTACGACTCTGGGATCCATGTACACTCACAGCTCAACCCAAGACCCGCGACACCCTTCAATCACTGTCACAGGTGGGCTAATGAGTGCCCCGGGGGTATGGCCATTCAATGGGTTTTGCCTACTGCTAAGTGAGGCGGCGGGCACTGGGGTGGGTTGGGGAGGGAGGGAGCAGCAGACCACTTTCATCGTCTAAAAACCCTTGTCTAACTCTCTGTGGTCATGGAGGCGATTATCCGCCCCAGTCCTGGTGGGAGATCTCATTTTTCTTTTTTACAGAATGACGAGTGGCCTGTTCCGATGGCGAGGGCCCTGTCAGACACTAGCTGGGCTACCCTAATCCCACAGCTCTCCGTCCTGATGCTGATTTCAAGGCAACTCTGAATTTCTGAGCATTTCTTACCTCAGACTCGCCCGCCTGGAGTTTCGGTAGCGTCGTCAACACGGTGGACTTCGTCACTTATTTCAGTGTCTGTTGATGTTTTATCATTTGTGTTGTATGCAATATGTGTTTGCATCGTTTGTATTTTTGCTTTAATCACAGCAATATGTTGGATTCAACCGCTTCTTTTTGCAGATTCAATTAGCGAGCTAGAGTTCATCTCGCCATGTGTGCACATTGCTGTGGCACGTGAAAATCCTTTGGGCATCCATGGTCTCACCCCCCCCCCCCCCTCCCCCCCAAGCAGGAGCAATACAGCGTAAACGCAACGATGTCGGAAGGGGTAATCTCAGACTTGAAACATCTCAGGGTTCCAAGTCGTCTCCAACGCGGTAATTAAATCCTATTTAATTAGTATGATGCTGGCTGAATTGTGGCCTAAAGGCTGGCACAATGTTGCATTTTGCACAATAAATATGCATAGAAGAAGAGGGTTGTTGTGGTAACGTGGAGTAACGTCTAATGAGATCATGTCATAACAAGAAAACTGGTGAGATCGCGTTCTCCATTGCCGGCTACTATTTGGCCTTTTCCATGGACATAGGACTTTTACTGAAAGCAGAAATAGGCAAAGAAGTTGACAGTAGGTTGTGAAGGATATAACGTTATATGACACTACATTGAGACACACGATGCAGTGTACATAAACCTATCTTGGATGCATTCAGAACTTTTGTAACAGGGAACAGGTTGTTATAGTTTATCAGATGAGCAGATTTCAGCAGAAGGAAACATTGTGTACCTGATGCTCCCGTCTGCGTGTCTTATGAATTGATTAGGTACAGAAGAGTCCGCACCAGCCTAGCAGCCATGTAATGGACTGCTTGTCATGAACCAGGGGGGCGACTACCCTCATAATGAAGATGTACAGGAGCGAAACCCTTTCTAGAACAATCAATTATTTCTGATTCGGCTGTTGTTTGATGCATTAAGGAACAATTCTATTGTTCCATTTGTACATGTGCCTTTTTAGCACCCCCCCCCCCTCTCCAAATAGAGGAATAAGTGATTCAGTGTGAAATTGTCCTTCAGCGAATTCAGAAGCCATTCAAAATAGGTAAGCGATAGCAGCTTCCAGAGTAATTTACATGTGATTATGCAGCTGTTTCTGTGGGAAGGAAATGATAGCTGTAATTGTCTAACTTTTAGCATGTAATTGCATGGCAATTTTGCAACTGTAATAAGAGATGGGTTGCTAAGTGCATTGTGTCAGAATTAAATAGCGCAGCCGCAAGTGACAATGTTGTCTCGATACATGCATGAGATTTTTTGGTTTTGTTTATTCCCGGCACACGCCTAAGGAATTCTGTTTTAATTCATATGGGATTTACCTTTTTAAATGCCCTTGTTTCAGATTGTGTTTCATCCCATACACATTTTCCTATATCTATCTATAGATACAGAATATATAGATATGTATACATCTACAGATATCTATAGATATGGTCTGACACGCTGCAAAAAGGGGGTGATCCTGTACCTTGTCAGAGCTGAAAAGAGTTTCTCTGCCAGTGTTCCCCTGAATAGCTACATCGCATGGTCACACTACTCTCACCACCGGCTTATCTTGCTCTCTCTTTTAACGGCTCTGAGAAGCGTTACCAAGCCGCTGATGACTCTAATCTCTCAGAGGCGCCGAGGCCGTGTTAAACCAGAGTGCCCAGATCCCAGAGCATACACACTCACATCTCAACCGGCGGCGAAAGGCCCGGTCTCCCCCTTCCTGTCATTCATCGGCCGTTCCTGCGATGACCGTTCTTTTTTTTCCGTTCTCGGCCGACCCAACCGCCCCCCCCCTCCCATTGTGAAGCGCAAGACCCCTTGATGTCGGCCGACGCCTTTATTTTGACGTCTGCAGTTTGACGCTTTTATTTTGACAGGGCCTGAAAATCATCACATCATTGACGGGCAGTTATTGGCAGCTCTCGGGCAGAGGTGTCAAGGGATGTAATCAATCAGACCACCCCCATGTCAGGGCCGGACAGCAGAGGAGCCCAGGGAGGGTGGTTGAAACATCAGATACCCCCCCCCCCCCTCGGCACCTTGAGGAGCAAGCACATTTATAAATGAAGAAGGCGGTGGGGATGGAGGAGTAGGTGGAGGAGTTGCCACATTTATAAATTAGCAGGGGGAGGTTTCGGTAGTGAAGGGGCTGATGGTGATGGTGGTGGAGGAGTTGATGGTGGAGGAGGGGGTGGTGGTAATGGAAGGAGGGTCGTTGTGGTGATTTTGCATGGAGATGGTGGAGGGGCTGGTGATGAGGAAGGTGGAGGAGGTGCTGGTGGAGATGGTGGTGGTTTAAACGTTTTGCGCTTGCCTTGAACTCAAAGTCAATCCCTCCATGGCTCAGACTAAATAACGAGGGGTTAAATAATGCATGGGCCGCGCAGGGAAAAGTTTTTTTCAATTTTTTCGCATCAAAACAATTTGCTGACAAAATGTCTGAAACGTTTAATACTGAAATAAAAAAAGATGATGCTGTGTATTGCTCTAGATTATTTTTGTTTATATACTTATTTTTTTTACTTTTTAGATTTCTGACATAATAATTGGGTCAATAAATGTTCTACTTTCACAAAGAACAAAATACATAGAGATGTTATTGTCTAAATTTCATCAGCTTATTTAATAATCACAGTTTTCTTTCAATCTGAACGGTTTAGCTATTATTTGGACAAACTCAAATAAAATACACAATTCTCAAAAAAAACACTCAAAAATCAAGGGATATCATTTGGCTTTTAGAAATAGGGAGAGATTATTCTTCACAACAAACACCCCTAGAAGTGTGATTGGAAAGGGTATTAGTCCTATCATTTACTCATCAAATGGCCAATTTCTCCCCCAACAACAACAACTTTATATAAGGCAGTGCACTTGTCACAATAAACACGGACAAAAGCTTTACCAAATAAATAAAGATATAAAAATGTAGAAACAAAGAACAAAGAGTGTGGGAAGCACGTGTCAAGCCCAAAGGGATCCATTACAGTCCAATACAATCCAAACTTTACTTCTTACACAATACTTTTGTGGACATGCTTCTTTGCCCTTCATATTTTCACAAAACCTTTTTATGAAGCTCCTGAACACATGAAAACACATTATAATCCTCCTATTTTATCCTCGCAGCAAAAAAACAGGAAGCATTTCAAGCCGTTTTGAAAGAAGGGGAGCTTTACGAGTAGTCTATTATCGAACAATGTTGTGTGGAAGTAGTTCATTTGGAAATGTAAGGCACTTCTTTTGGATACAAGTATCTTACATTTCCCAACACTATTAGGCTATCCTTTTAATAACATACAATTCTGCCTTCCAGAAGTAAATCAAGTGAACAACATAACTCTTAACAACAGGGGGAAAAAAACAACTAATTGAAAGTCAAATTCTAACCTGGACTTCTGTATGCTGTGGGAGGGATATGATGCTGAACGGATGGCGCTCTGATTACGCAAACCCTGCCTATCTTCGCACTGCTTGGTAATGACTTCCTGAATATGGAGTAAAGATGATGAAACATTTTTGCGATTGGTAATGGAGACAACCTGCCACTTAAACAACCCCAACGATAATGTCAATAGATTATGAACACTGGAATTTGATTGATTGATTGATTTGATAGATGGATTGATGGACTGACAGACATAACACCAGCGACGGCAATTCTCAATCGATGCTCCGTGGGACAGAGTCTCAGCAGTCGGCTAGACACGTCTCAAAGATTATACACCAACTCATCGAGGCCCCCATTTTCTTCCAGCTAAGAAACTTTCATTGAAATCATTCCTTTTTTTCCCCCCAATTGCATACAATCATTCTTCAGCCATGAAAAGAAAGCTTAAGGTGAAAAGCTTAAGACTCTTTCTGGCCACTTATCTCAGTCAGGAAAAAATAACGCCTACACACCACATTCTCTCCCCCAGCCGGAGCAGAGAGCAGAGAATCATCCCGCCAAAGGTCCAGAAATACTAATTACCTGCTGTTTACCAGGTTTTGTGCCCCCACCCCCACCCCCCCCCCCCCACCCCCTTTCACAGGACAGTCAATAATTACACACAAAGGCCAGAGGAATGAAAGCCCCCCTGATAACCGTTAGAATGAGTCCAGATGAAGTTCATCAGACATTCCGGCGGCACCGTCCGTAATATTCAATATCGGAGACAACTATCGTCTCTGATCCCTTTTGTCTTTGTTCTCCTCCTGTTCGGTGAGACGGCTCGGGTTCTTTACACAATTCAATAAAGCCTCATCCGCATTCCGCAATCTCGACGCACCTCACCGCCCCACGGCCAATCACAAATACGCTTCGACAATACCGTCCTTGACACACAATATTTATTTATTTGTGTATTTATTGGCGAACGTGTTGCTAGATCTGATAGCAGACATAAGCATCCTTTGTCCGAATCGACCAATAACTGCACATTTTGCGGTCAACATGGGCAGTTATTGGTTGATTTTGGGCAAAGGCACCTGATTGGTAAGTTGTCGTTCATCATCAACTAAACATTAATAGCTCAGCGTCTTGCATTCACGATTGCAGTGATGAATAGGTGCTCAGGTGCGATAGGTGTCTCAAACCTATCCCTGAGAGTTTTAGCAATGTTGTTCAAATGTTATGGTTCCTCGACAAAAGAAGAAAGACACATCACAAAGAGAAGAAAAATCTTTTTGATACTACCTGAATTTCCAATATCAAATGGTATTACATTTTGATATCTGGGCTACTGGCTTGGACAGGGTTGCAGCAGCAGACCAGTTGTTTGATGCTAATCTATCTGTTGGGAATATACCTTATTTCTCTTGGCTTTTTTCCCACCTTATTGTTGTGGCTGCTGTCCATTTTATCTCCACGTTTTTGTTGTTGTTGCTTGATGTTGTACCAAGACATATCAAAGCAAAAGGAGATATTTCGTGTGATATCTTACTATGTGCCGGGGAGAACCCTTATTTCACAGAGTAATGCTGTCTCTCAACTCGGTTTCAGAAATAAATCAAACGGGTCCGTTTCCCGGTTCCATTCTCCACCACTCGAACGTTTTCAAGACATTTCCATGTTGCCCTTTAGCTCACATTGTGAACATCACAGTGAGCCATGTATTGAGTCCATGCGTCTCTACTTAAAGCAAGACTCTTGAAGTGCAATTCAGAAATTATATGAACCATTTTTTGGGGTTAATAACTGCATTTAAACGTCGTTACATCGGGGAGCGTTTTTGGAAGTTATCTCCCGCGGCGGCGAGATCTTCAAACGACCACTGATGACCTTTTCAGCGTGATTGTCGTGTCTGGGTGTGATGGGTACTTGATAAACAGTGCAGATTGTCTCCGGGACCCATAGAGGGAGTAAAACAAGGGCCCACGATACCCTTGCCGTGACACTATCTCAAGTGAGACTCAGCGGGCGTGAGTGGACCGAAGCAAGAAAAGAAAAAGGAAAAAAAAACGTGCAGTTAAAAAAATGCGCAAGATAACATTGATCAAGGAGACAAAGAGGATACTCCTGCCGAGTCATTCATCATCGCAGTGCTGTGCTACTTAAACTCCAGGCGTCCCCATAAGATGTGTGCCGCTGTGTGGCTAATACTTAACACTGATTACTGCTAGCGGTGCTTTAGAGGTCTTTAATACCATTGAGCTAGACCCCGTCTGATCTTCGCAACAGCAACAAGCGATACCTAGGTTTATTTCCAGGGGGGTTTCTGAGGTTTTTCGTTTCTTTGAAACTGTGATTCAATTGTCCTAGGTCCGATAATCATATAATTATTATAATAATTATTTTGGATCACCCTATCTTTTATTATTATCTATATATTTTTAAGACAATACATTTCAAGAAGAGAGTCATGTCAAGGTCCGCCACGCAGCAAGCCCACAATAGAAACATCCGGCTGCTCCATAATAAGTGTTGTTTTTATGTCGTATCTATTTTTTTCCTCTTCTTTCACCATAAATGTCAGTGCGGAGGAGTCCCGCTCCCCGGGGCAGCAACGTGGACATTAAGTGTGGCTAGAGAACGGGTGGGAACCTCGGAGGCACTCAGAGTCATTGACCTCATTAATCATGTCCGTTCCATGCCAAGGGAGACGCCATTATGAACACAAACATCCTAAAGAGACATCCACCGCCGTGGCCCCTTCCATGTTTCCGTGCCGTTGGGTATCACTGCGGATCAAAAAACAAGGCCTGGTACAGACGTTCGCTTTTAGCGCCTTTGCACCCGGGGCTCGGTGCTTACAATGGCTGAACGTTTTCCCCTCTCAAAGAGAAAGGGAGAGAGAAAGGGGAAGGGGAGAGAGAGAGAGAGAGAGGGGATATATGAGAGAGAGGGAGAGGAGAGAGAGGAAGAGAGAGAGAGAGAGAGAGAGAGAGAGAGAGAGAGAGAGAGAGGGAATGAAGGGGGGGAGATGGAGAGTGGGGGAGAGAGAGAGAGAGAGAGAGAGAGAGAGAGAGAGAGAGAGAGAGAGAGAGGAGATGAGTGGAGAGAGAGTGAACGAAAGAGGGAGTGGAAGAAAGAAAGACAACAAGAGAGAGAGAGGGCCGGACTTATTCATGGGAGACTTTTAGCTATTATGAGCGAGCCCTCTGCAAAGATGTTCTCCATCCCCTAACAACTAACGCAGCACAATAAATAAATAAAGCCATATGTCAGCCTTACTTGCTTACCACCCGCCCCGGGTTGCGACTAAAATCACTGGTAGTACATTTACTGTCCCAAGGTATGACAATTTAGAAGCATCTTGCATGCTGTGTTTACTTTAGGACATACGCTAGGCAGCGGCCGGAACAGTTATGGGGTCCCTCTCCATTTATTCATGCTTTCTCTCTATAGCTCTCTCTATAGCTCTCTCTATAGTTCTCTTATTTCTCTCTCTCTCTCTCTCTCTCTCTCTCTCTCTCTCAATCTCTCACTCTCTCTTTTGTGCTCTCTCTCTCTCTCTCTCTCTCTCTCTCCTCTCTCTCTCCTCTCTCCCTCTCACTCTCTCTCTCTCTCTTCTTCTCCTCCTCCTCTCTCTCTCTTTCTCTCT
>NC_079413.1:7418843-7453843 GCF_026213295.1 Gadus chalcogrammus
ATCCAGGAAGATGACAAAGGTCACAAAGTGTGATTCTAAGCTTCACGGGTGGAACACTTCGCTCCGGCGGAGTTTGACGGAGATCTTCAGAGGAAAACATCCATCGCTCAGCCAACTAATTGCTGCAAAAAGGGATAGTGCCTGATAACCACTAATGTCTCTCATAGCAATCCAATGGCATATTTATCTTTAATTGGGTGCACGGAGGTTTAGAGTCCTTGCTATGCGCTTTACTCCAGATTATATTTTACTGCCATTTGACTGACATTTTCATCACATTTTTATTCACTAGCCTGGCCTGTCAAGAAAGCACTAGTCTTTGTGGGTCTCCTTCTGTCTCCTTTGACTAACCTTTTAGAAACCGCCATCTACAATAAAGTGAAGTGTCAGCAATTCAGACAAAAAATGTATCTGGGAGGTAAACTAGCACCCCCACCAATATGTGGTGGAGTGAGATTTCAGGACTATGAGTTGGTAGATTGAATGGGGTGGATAGGAAACATTTGAAAGTCGTCTCGTCATCTTTCCCTTTTATTCTGTCCTGTGTTGTGATTGACAGCTCTTAATTGATGGGCTCAAATCATTTGTAGACTTTTTCCGCATGAATGTGAATCATTAAATTATTTATCCTAATGCCCTGACATCTTGTTATGTTTTCAGGTGTCAGGCATAATGTAGTTTACGCATTTTGTTGCTTTTTCTATTCATTTTGTGTTTTCTGACAAAAGACACACAAACTTCATTTATTTTTCATGTGTCATCAGGGCTCTGCTATCATATCTGGTATGCAAAAACAAACAACAAACAACAACACCTCTCCCAAACTGCCAGACCGCTGTTGAGACATGATGAGGATCTCCTCTAAATAATAAATGTAATGTCAAAAGCATTATAGGTGTTACGTAAAGAACATGCTGCTCACTTTTATGGAAGATGATGCAGCTAAAGGTTTTTCCAACGCCAGAAATGAAAGTGAAAGAGAAACACCCCAGATATCCGTGTCAAGTGTGGCTGTTGGTTATTTAATTCCCTAAAGTTTTGGTGAAAATAGACTTCCTTTCATCCACATATAATAACGAGAAAATTGAAAAAGCTGATGCTTGTCTTTTGTTTATTTCTGTTGGGAAGAATCATAATGTTCAATGCATCTAATCATTTCTTTAAAGTTGCTGTTAAGATATACTTTATATTTTTGTTTCTGTTTATTTTGCTGTATTTAATGTGTTTAGGTGGTGTCAACTCACTCTAAAATGGGCATTGGGGTGAAATAATTCCATATACTTAGTCTTATAATTCTCATACGTATAAACCTTTCTTTTCCCCCACATAAATGATTCATTCTAATACAGTTTACATTCTAAACTAAGGCATCATATTCTAAACCAACCAAAACCTCTGTCCTATTCCTATCTGTCCTATCTCATAATACCAGACAGAGGCAGAGGAAAACAATACAGTCAACAACCAATAAAATAAAATAAATCCAATTGGACATCAATTGACTGTCAACCAAGTCAGTGGCTGGCTGCTGAGAAACGTGCGACTTCTGTCAGGAAAGCAGGCCATATTGATCAAGCAGGCTCTAAAAAGTTGGCCGATATTATCCATGATGGACGTCTGATTAGATTCCCAGATCGTTTTAAAGACCCCCAACATAAAATACCCTCCCCTCTGAATAGTTCACTGTGTTGATTAACTGTCCAGTAGCATAAGCACACCTATTCTATATATATATGTTTCATAATCATCCCTGACGAGATCTTGCTAGTTAGAAGTCGTCACCGAAGGCTTCACGGTGACGTGCCTACACAGGCTGTCCTCTAGACTCTAACGGAGGGCGTCCTTTTTTCTCGAGAATTGTTTGCTTGTTGTTGTTTTGGTTCATCGACGTCTAGTGCAGCTCTCATGCTGTGATTTAATCAGAATGGAGAACAAAGTCCTGCAAGGATAAGAGAAATGGAGACGCATGGGTGCAGATTTAAGAAAAGTGGAATTGATTTATTCACAATCATGTTATTTTAGAGATGATAACACACACACACACGCACGCACGCACGCACGCACGCACACGCACGCACGCACGCACGCACGCACGCACGCACGCACGCACGCACGCACGCACGCACGCACGCACGCACGCACGCACGCACGCACGCACGCACGCACGCACGCACGCACGCACGCACACCACACACGTTCACAGTTGAAGTCAAAGCACAGTTTGGAATTGTTCAATAAGGGTATTGTGCCTTGCAGAATTGCCTATAATGGCCTCATTTCAAAAACATTAATATATCACAATAACAAGGGATTGCCTAAACATCTTGGCATCAGGGCTCAACTCACACACATTCTTCTCTTGCCTTAATCATCTCGTCCTAGAAACGTTTGAGGCAGTTATAAATCGTATATATATATATATAAATATATCACGTATATATATAGATGCATTTGGCAAACATTCCTTTATCTCCACTTCAGCCTTCAGCCATCACCTTTTTACGTGAAGGAAAGGTAATTGATATATGCGTATGTGCTTAAGTGCTGTGTGTTTCAATGAAGCCTTACTGTCCAAGTGGCCAATGATGTGTTGTGTGAAATACTGGTCACACTGTTGGGTTGTCACTCAGTCAGAGCTAATGAACTGCCAATAAAAACAGCAGTTTTTATTTTCGTATTTCTTTATTAAAAGAAAAAAATTAAAAAAAATAGCCATGCTTCCTCGTGAGAAGATTTTTAGCTCATTAATTGATGAGGCAGTCATCAGCAGAAACTTATGGGGATAATGTAACTCGTCACACCTCATTCCACCTGACTCTGTGTAGCGCTTTGCAGCCCCACAGCATGTGATAAGCTCAGCCATATGCATGCATTAACAGAACTGTGTTAACACAAATAATGTATGGCACCTTCAAGCTGCCGTTGCACTCAGCCGCACTAAGATGAAGGCTCTTCTCGGTGTTGCAGCTGTTGAGATTCAAACGCCCCGTCCAAGCAAGAAAGCATCAATGATGAGCAGAGGTGTTATCGTATGGGAAATCTCAGAAACATGCATTCAACAGTGCACTTGGACAAACCTTTAATTCAAGTATAAACTCAACCTTTTATTCAGGAAGATATTGCCTCTCTTGTTAAAGCGACATGAGGGCATGATGTCAAACACAGCTTGGACCATAGCCAAGCCGTTCATGACCAATGACATCGTAGTGTCATATTATCCGTTACATCACACAGCATCTGTCAAATCGTTTGTCGATACATGCATTTTTTTTTTACGTCACAGGCACATTTTCACTGGCACTCCGGGTGTTGCGGGCGCTTTCATGACAAGATGTTATGACAAGGTCTTCCTCGCAACTGTCAGTGAGGGGTGACATGTCCCACATTGTGTTCTGGTTGGCACACGTGTTATGGCAGATGACATGCCTGCCTTGGTCAGTATATATACAGTATATATATATATATATATATACACCCAATGTGTATGCATATACCCACACACAACCACGCTTAAGTGACTAAACTGGAGTTATGATCCTGATGAGGAATGAGAAACTGTAAAAATGAGTGAGGGGTATTTAATTGCGGTGGTTCCTATAGACCCTGTTAGTGTTATAGACACTACTTCCCAGTGAGGTGATCCAATGTATTCTGTTTTGTATGCTGTGCAACCTTATTGTTCAATCATTTAATTGTTGAAGACATAATGGAACATAAATAATAAGGCAATAGGCTGTCACCAGAAGTATGGTGTCACCTTAATCCTCT
The DNA here is from genome assembly GCF_026213295.1 of Gadus chalcogrammus. Classification (NCBI taxonomy): domain Eukaryota; kingdom Metazoa; phylum Chordata; class Actinopteri; order Gadiformes; family Gadidae; genus Gadus; species Gadus chalcogrammus. The sequence continues at coordinate 7,422,612 of NC_079413.1, forward strand.
GAGGGTAAGTAAACCTCCGTTTTAGCAGTAGAACTTGTACAACATATGGGATTAGCTGCCGTCTCATTTCTAAAGGGCTTTAGAAAAAAATTCATGGGTTCAATAGGAGAGAATGCCGGGGCCGTCAAGTCTTGTCAAAGACCCTCGGCACACTGGCTGAAGCCAGGGTGCACCACCAATGAAAAAACATGACTTTGGAAAGAGGCTTCACGGCGGGCGTAGCGTCTAGTTTTCTAAAGAATTTTCCCAGATGGAACAGCTCTGTAGATCTTTGGTGGGGTTCACTTTGAAATAAACTTAAATCGTAAAAGTTCCTCCAATCAGAAATACAAAATCAGAAGTAGAATAGTACGATGTTCCTTAAAATGGGTATGGAGTATATAATGTAATTGTGTCACATACTCAAGAGCACGTGTCCCTCGGAAAGCCTGTTGCCCTCGATGGTTTTTGATCACTGGAGAATGCCTCTTACCGTTTCTTGAGCAGTTGTGCTGGTGAGTTTGGTCTATCTTCTGCATTAGATATGCATCATTTCTCAGGCATGCAATCGCATTATTATCAGGAGTGGTCGACCAGCCACCATCAATAAACCATTTTAGAGATGAAATGAAACCAAGCCTGATGAGCACGTGCATGTGTCCAATGGCTATTGCCTCAAAGACACTAACAGGATAAAGTATTAAATATGGTGCCATTTAATATGATAATCTTGTGGATTACTGAAATCTGCAGCATGGTTATTTAAATGCACACCTGACTATTGTTCTCAAATACCCTATTAAATCTGACACAAAGATAATCTCAATTAATCTTTCACAACCATGCTGCCAAAAATGTGTTATGAATGAAGGTAAACAAAGAATTCTATCTTTACTTTTTTATCTGGATGTGTTTTAAGGGATAAGGTTAGGCAACACTCACTGCCAAATGTTTTACAAATGCCAAATAATATTTTCACGAGCTACGAATATTATTTACATATTATTTATAGTGTTATTTTTTCAGAAGATGACTCACAAATCCGATCAATGTTCCCAACAAGCACGTTTCCACACAATAAGAAACAGATGTTTCACTCATCCTATTTGACTACAGCCCTCCCCTTCTGACGGGCTTAAACTGTTTCAGTGGCGCTTTATTACACGTTTTACCTTTCTAGGTCAATCATTCTCTCGTACATAACGCATAGTGCATCTAAAAGCTTCAAGCGAGGCAATAGAGGCAATGCAGTCCTAGGCCCAATATGCTGGGCTTTTATGGATGTCATGCATAAACTATTTTATATGTTTTGTGGTAACAATTATATTTATAGTCGTGGCCATTGAACAGGCATTTGACTTACAAAAATACCTCAAGACATCTCTTTTTTTGGCTTATCCATTTACAAATAGAAGGACGTCGTCTTACACGGATTGCTTCTTGTTTGGCCTCATCTTTCTCGTCATACGGAGGACTTCATTCGCTGTTGAAAAGACTCTGTTCAAACTATATTGATCTATTTTTATTTTTGATTTGTTTTTCTTCTTTCTTTTATCCAGCCAATGGCATCAATTTAGAAATGAAGATCCGAGAAGAAAATCATTCTTCTGCACAAATAAAAGTAAAAGGCATTCAAAAGGATCCGTTTATATTTAGTTGTGTTCCGCTCATAAACATTTGGCACATTCTCCTTTAATCTCTCCCTTTGGCAGCGGGGGGATTACACAAGTTAATCTGTGTATCTCTTAAACATTATCCTGCATTTGCGATGTTTGTTCATAGCGGACTCACTCGCAGTGTCAGACTACCTCTGCCAGGGGGATTAGGGCTTGTGTACAGGGGTTTACTGGAAGCGCTTAAACAAGCTGCTCTGAGACCTCCAGGGGCTATACCAAGATCCCATCCAGGATTACCCCTCATATCTTCACCCATCTTTTCCTCGTGGTAAATCAAGCCGGTGGCTCGGCGATTCCTGTAAGCCATTTAGTTTCGTCCTTTTTCTTTTTCTTATTTACAAGCAGAGGTGTTGTTTTAGTTTCCCGAAAAGATAACAATCAGCCATGCAGCCTTTCGGGGGGGGGGCATGGTAACCATTGGCAATAGGGTTAGGATGAGTGCCTACGAGAGAAAAAAGAACTCAGAGAATTTTTATTTTTTTATATAAACAGATTATTTGAGAAATTACCCGTAGGATCATGGTTTAGTAAGTAGCGTACTTGAGGCAGTAAAAATGAAAAGGCAAATGCCATGCTCTGATCCTGGGGGTCATGAAATATGGATGGCAGCAGAAATGGGCTTGGAGAAAGAGCTCCACTGGTGTTATGTTGAGCCTGTCCAGTACAGGGTGAGACATCAGGTCTGCCTTTTTTTTTTTTTCACAGTATGTTTTTTTTTTTCTGCTTTTACACAAGGCTCCTTCCCTTTTGCGTTAAAGGCTACACCTTTTTTTTGTAATCCCTCCAATCTTTTGAAGGTGGAAACCTCTGCAAGGAATTTCAAATGACACCACCTCTGAGATACGAGTGCCGAGTACATATAGGTCTCGCAGAGTTCTCAGAGAATATCTCTTTATATGGTCATCGCAAATCGATTTACCCCCGTTTGCCCTATCCTCAGCTGCGTTAACTTTGCGGTGTTTTTTATCCGTTGCACTCATATATACGTATACCGACACATATAAGACTAAGGGGGACTTTTCTGTGCAAGTTGAGTAAACCTCAAACTTCAATAATTGTTGGCACTGAAGCAACAGCCATAAATAGTGCATATCCTGAAATCGTTATAAGCTGAAACAAGGAACACAAGTCATTCTTACATAAGTGTTTCATGTTGATATACCCAAGATGAGGCTATTAAATGAGAACAGGCCTAGAGCAATTTCAACCGGCCGGAGCCATTTATGCTGTTACTAAATATATATATGTTTTCTATTCGTAAGAGAATGTTATATTTAGTAGCAGTTAAACCGTGACACTGTAAGTAACTCCTTCTTTCAGCTTCTTATATACTGTATGTCTTCTACTCTCAAAAGGAAACTGGCTGACATTTACAAATAGGAAAGAGAAGCGGTAACACTTTGTAATAACATTAAGAAACATGTTAGCCTTTAGTTAATGATGACCTCAAATTAATAATTAAAATATTAATATTAATTTGTCCCACTTGTGATGTCATGAGAGGGTCGATGTTGACATGGCTTTAATGTGAATAAATACTGTGTGGTAAAACAGATCTACAAATTATTATTTATTTTGTTAATGATTATTTCATCATTAAAACAAAGTTTATAGGTTATTACATGTTATTATAAAGCGCAACCACAAAAGATTGCTTGAAACCAGAGCCAAAAACCCCCCACAGCGGACCGGTTTAACTAGTGGCCTCCCTGAGCCAGTTGTCTAACCAATACCTAATGGCTACTTATGCACTGCATGTCCCTCTGGATAAGTGTCTCCTACTATTATGTCCTCATTACTTCATCATTACTGTTTTATTAAATGCATGTTATCAAGAAGCACGAAGCAGAGCGTTAGCGAGTTAGGTATCTTCAGCTCAATCATACCAACAGGTTAGACAGGAGAGGCATCAGGTGGGAATCCCAGCCTTTCAGCTGGGATTCAAACTCCTAACCCACAAGACCCCCTCTTAGTTATACCATTGCAAATACAATATATAGAGAAAAACAAACTAGAAATACATGATTACGAGTGATAAACAAGGGTTTACAAGCCCGTTTGGCAATTTTTTGTTTTCCAGCCGACTTGAATTGAGCAATCTGTGCCAGCTCTGGCACAATTTGGATTAGCCAAAGCCCCACAGATAGGTCAGCTGAGCTCTTAATGGAGCAGCTTATGTCTCGCCTACGTGATTATAACATTCTTAGCAGCCTATTCCCCTTCCGTCCAGATGTTCCACCATCAACATCCAGGCCTTTGCTCTTTGAACCCTATATCAATTTACCATTCCGTCGTCTTTCCATTTGAGTGTATATTTACAAAACGAAGGTTGGCGACTTAGTTTCTATACGCCTATTGTAAGACACATTCAAACACGTTGAATTTATTCAACTTTTCCGTTGAATACGGGCGAAAAAAAGTATGGATTATTCTAATACCCACATGCTCCTCTGGGTGGTTTAATGAGCATGTTAAACCAATGGCATTCCTTTATATACTGGAAAGTACACCAAATGTCACATCGACAATTTACACGTCTGCAAACATCAAAAGTTAAACCCCTTAATGTATAAGCTCAATAAATCTTATGTTGCAGTGATCAATATGTTACAGTCACTCGAGTTCAAATAACCAAGCAAGTATCAAGACACGTCCTGTCAGTGTTATTTGTATAGCCCTTAATCACCGTCAGAGTCTCAAAGGGATCACAGGCCCATGCTTTATGACTGAAGGTCCCAATGATCCAAAGGGTCAGAAACCTTGGGAAGGAACGAGGCAGATGGATCCCTCCTTCCAGGGATGATTAGGAGTGCAATGGCTGCCAAATAGGTAGTCCCTGATGTGTCCCTGTGATCCGCATGAACACATTGCATTGGTCTTTTTTAAACGACTTTCCAATGTCATTCATGAAAAAACACACAGCGATACTTGGTTGAAACGCTGGGAGACAAAATTTTAGATGTTACAAGATGTCGCCATGTTTGGAGTGCCCTGCACCACGGATACAACCGAGTCCGTGCCAAAAGAGGGGGGGGGTTCTCCGATTTTCTATGATGTTTTTCATCATCATAATCATCATCATGGACTCATGCATGAGTACTCGGCTAATTTCCTACATCCGATACGATATCGGGAAAGTGGCTAAAATGACCAATGTAGTTTTGTCCCCCGCCATCTGCTAGGGAATCCTAATGTGACCCATTCGCTGTGTTCCTACCTCTGGTTCCTACAAAGCACACATGGTCTAGAACAAACCACAGCAGCAGGGTCTGTCTTCTAATAAGATTAAATTAGTAGAAAATAGGAGATAATGGGTTGAGAACATCTATCTTGAGTGTATATGCTAGTAGTGTGTTTCATGTCCAGCCCTCGTAGGCAAACACAGTGTAAATGCAAAGCACAGTGTCCTTATGTTTTATTATAGGGTTAGGGTCCTTATGTTTTGCTAACAGGCAGTTTGCCGTTATAGAGACACCTTGTTTTTAATAGCTGACTTTTCTGTTATGGAAAATAGGTCATATCAAAATGTATAACAATGTCTAAACATTTATTTACGCACAAATACTCTAAGTGAAAGAAATTAACCTTTGTTATATGGCAGTTTTTCATTGGGTTCGTTTTTTTACTTTGCTATTCTGTGTTGCTTCAACTTTGGTTGTATACTGATTTATTAAGCTTCCATGATGTTTGATGTTCAAATACCTTAGACACAATACACAATACATTGCAATACATCTGCTTCGATATCTCAGCTGTTACTGCGTCTACTCTACAGCCGGGAAATGTGTGATTAGGTTACCGGACTCTTTTTTTCTCCAGTCAAAAAAATCTGTTCATGCTCAAACTGTCATATTAATTGGTTCTGCTTAACTGAGCCACACAACGTGAATACTTTCAGGATGTACACCCTAAAGCATTTCATCAGAAGCTCTCAGTCATGGCTTCCAAATACAGGTTGAAATATTTTCTGTTTTCTATTGGGGTGTGATCCGATGGTGTTTGGACGGAGGGGGTGAATAATATTGAGTTGTTTGGGATGCTTTATTCGACTTCACAGAGAGTATATAATGCCTGTGCACACCAGCATAGTTTAATGATCGGGGTGTTTGCCTCCTGGCCTGTTAGGGTCTGGGTTTGAGCCCAAATGAATGCTAACCTGTAGGCATCCTTCAGCAAGAGACCCTAACGCAACCTGTCCATGAATAATCTGCTAAATGACTGAATAGGATATTACTTGGGGCTGTGATAAGTCACCTGAAATGTCCTTTGGAAAACAGGCTTGAACTTCCACAGCAGAAAACTTTCTCGATGGAGAGGGGTAGGTATTCTGGCGTAGATCCATTTGCACTTTGAACACTGCACATAATGAGGGAATGATTAGTTACATTAACGCGGCTGTTATTCGCTGCAGTTGTTTGCTCGTTTTCTGGAGTGGAAACATCAATAAGAGAATATTGAGGACGATTGTGATGACACTGCATGGTGGCAGCCCGAAGCTCCCTCTCTGGCTACACCAACGCATAGATGCTCACACTCATAGATGCACACACACACACACATTTTCTCAGACACTCTCACACACATGAACGAACACACATATCCACATACAAATACACGTTCACACACACATACGCATTCATATTCACATACACATTCACATACACGTCATACACACAGACACACATAGCAGCAGAAAAAAATAACATAAGAAATTAGTGGCTTTTCACTGCCATTGCATTTGAGCGCATGATAAACTGTATTGTAAAAGTAATATTTTTAGTTTCATTTCTGACATCAAAAAGAAAGAAAGACATTTGGCCCGACCGTGAATGTCATAATCTGTGACAGATACCCAGCTTGAAGAGCGCACATATAATAATAGTTGATATATGATGTGTGATGCTAAGACATCAACGCTAGCAAAAAAAATGAGTTTTTTGCTAACCAGTTGATTTGGACTATTGTTGACTAACGATGCGGCATATAGCCTATTATAAGAGTGAAGTGCCTCTCTCTCCCTGGCTGTTCTTCGTTCCACAACGTGTACACTATGTCCAAAGGGCATGCGAGCATCGCCTCAGATCTCGCTACTGCAGTCTGGCGTTGCTGGTGGAGCGTGGAGGGTGGGTGGCATGGTGGTGGTGGTGGTGTCGGGGAGGGGGGGGGGGGGTTAGAGTGTGGCATGCCCATCGTTGGAAGTGGGATGGTCTTTGGGGGGATCTCAGGAAGAGAGTTGGGAATAAGGGGGTTTTGATCGAGACCAGCTGTCCTTTCCGTCCTCGACGGTTCTTGTGAATAAAAACTCCCTCGTTATGGATAGTATAATAGGCTGATTTGCAGTTGGAAGGCTGTTCTGTTCTATTTAAATTCGACTGTGGGTTTTGTTTTTTCACAGGTGTTGGATTCTGTTTATTTCTTTCTTTCTTAACGGAAGTCCACCTCAGTGCTAAAGTAACAAGAGGAGAAAAGTGTGATTATTCTTTGTCAACAACCAGCGGACAATTAAAAATCCGCAATCAATCCAGTGTTTACTTACACTTTGGCTCGCTGTGAAGGTCAAAATTCATTGTTTTGCTCAGAACCCCCTACCTGTTCATATCTGCTGGATGAAGGACTCACTTTGCCAGTGTTTCTTCATGCCGTCGCAAACACAAAACACTATGCATCTTGCTTCTTCATCGCAATCTTTCCACACCTCACCTTCACGCTCTCAATGTCAATATATGCTTCTGTATACCATATGCTATATATACTTTATTTGTATATACTTACTATCCCAAGGATCATTGTTGAGTAAACTATAGAACACATACAGTATGTTCATAGGTTATTTCATTTTCTAGGTACATTGTTCTGTTGATGATGTTATAGTAAGAGTTTCCTTCTTCTGAGCCCGATAGTGTTCTTTGAGTTTGTTGTATTTTTACTTTGATAACTTTCCATAATGTTCTTTCTTCACTTAACATGCAGCCAATGTAATTAAGACATGCCTAATAAGGCCAAGGAGCTTATGTTCATTATCTCGTTCTCATTTCTCATTAAATGCATCCTAATCATTACATTCTTCCCCCAAGAAATGCTATGAAACCTGGAATCTTCTGGAAGAAAAGGTTATTGCATGTAGCGTGTAGACAAACTGAGAATTTCAATGGATCTAAAAGGCAAGCCAGCCAGAGAACCTTGATCTAAATGAGACTGGGGAGCGATTATTTTCTGCCAGTGCTGCTTTCCAGCAGGAGCCTTTTATATACGCAAGAAGGCAAGAAACAGCTATTTATATGTATGGCATCATATAAATTAAGGTGATCGCTGAGCTCATCAAAAGCTGAAAAATACTCCCCTCTCCCCCTGCTAGTTTGACAGGATGTAATGAATTGTTGTGGTAAATACTGCACCTTTTGCAAGGGGCAATTTAGATCGAGGTGTTCGTTGCGAATTAGAGTGGTAAACAACTTGAGCGTCGTTGCAAATGTGTTAATGTCTTACTCCGCGTTTTTAACCCTGTGTTAGCCTAACCGTGTTCAATAGAGATAGACACCTCTAGAAATGTATTTGGTTATTTTATATCTCTTAATACCCTTATTTTATGCACACTGTTCGTTTGGTTGAAACGAAAGTTACCTCCGTGTTTAAACTTTATCAGGCAAGAAACTTTGGTTTCACTTTCCTTGTTCTCTCGAAGCTGAAACTTTTTTTAACATATGGCAGTAAGTTCCAAATGAAGGAAGAGAGGAAAGGAAGGAAGGAAACGAAGGAAACGAAGGAAGCTCATCTTCATTTGTCACACTTCATATTCTCTCTCCGAGAGCGAGCTCATCTCTCTAGATAAAGGCACTGCTGCCTTTATCTCACTGTGTGTGTTTACGTGCGTGCGTGTGTGTATGTGTGTGGTGCAACCACACAGGAAGCAGAATCGGTAGGCCTATGTGCCATTGTTTTTGGTCGTCCTGAGTAAACAGCAGATGGTAAGTAGAAGCTCTTTAGCGCTGTGCATTTTATTTATCTACCCACCTGAATGACCTGTGTGGAGCTCAGCAGCTGATGCGGAGAGTTAACCTGTTCCTGTTGTTTACTCCGGTTCCAGTAGACTGCAAGGCCGGGCGCAGTCCAGTTCTTTCCACGCCACCCAGGAAATGATGCTGGTTTTATCAGGCGTTTTGTTGAACTTTTTTTTTTAAAGCTCCCACATGTGTTCCCGCCTGAATTAAGGTTGTTGTTCAACCATCCGTGACTGATTTTCAATCAACGGGGGACTTGGCGGACGGAAAATAAATAACAAGAGAAATTTTCATTTTTGTAATTAAACATATAATGAGCACTAAAGCCATTGAGTCATATGCAAACGTTTTCATAAAGGTAACCTTGGGCGTTGTTCATCTGGCCTCCGTCGATTTGATGTGCTCCAAAGAAGCGCGGTACATTTGCACTGATTTCCTTCCGGTTGGTATACATTGAAAAGCACATTACGGGGCTTGTTTCAAGGTGATCCCACATTGGCCCATTCATGTTATCAATTCCAGGGGGATAGGGTGGGGGGGGGGGGGGGGGGGGGGGGGGGAGGGGACGAAGACGACGACACTGTGCCTATTTCTCGCTGTCGTTTTTTTTTTTCTCCATTCTCCTGCAACCTATCCGCCTCTACACTTGCGTCTAAATAGCCAATGCATTGAAAGGTTAGAAAAGACCTTGCAAGGTTAGGACAAAATCTTCCGTGATTCATTACCGTAAGGGAAGAATAGTGAGCCATTGATGGTATATAATGAAAACTAATACTCCTTCCAGTCGCAGTGCTGCAACGTGGAGGCGAGATATGTTTAATATCCCATTACAGGCCAAGAGGTAGGAACAGTTATCTGGTGTCTGGAGACAAACATAATCCATAGGGAAATTACCCATCAGGAATGCAATACAGCTAGTGAGACGCAATTACCAGGCCACTCTTGTGACTAGCCGTAACCCCCCCCCCCCCCCCGCACCCCCTCCATCCCCCTGTCCCATAGTATCCGTTGGTGCATGTTTGTCGGCCGGTCGATATGTGCATAACAGTAGCCGAGTAAATTGGATTTTAGACAGGAGAACAGTAAATTTAGAATATGTCCAAGTTGCGAATGATTGATGTCACTATACAGTTTACATATCCTCCACTACTAGGGCCGTTGTGTGACAAAAATGGGATAGTCAATGTTGGACATGGGACTGGGTACTTAAAGGACACTGCCCTTATTTGGAGAAACGTCAGTATTTAATTGCGTAGGTTCAGAAGGAAACAGCCATTTTTAGGGAGGGGTTTTGTTTGTACTCTGGTAACATTTCTTTTATATTATAGAATGATTGAAAAAAGGGAATAAATATGGATTAGGGTGACATTACATTACATTCTTTGTTTTTTGATGATATTGTGGAGCCGAAGCGCGACTGTTTGCCCTCAGTAAATAATCGCCGCCTCTCACAGACAGAGGATTTAATGTGCCTATTTAGCGCAGAATCGCACAACTTTTAAATAAAGAGAGCACTGACGGAAGAGAAGTAGGGAACATCAGTGTGAGCTATCATACTTCTTCGCTGGAGGCAAATCCAAACGCCACACTTACTGATGCGAGAAAAAAACGAAAACGCAATGAACTTTGTTTGTCTTCGCATTGATTTTTATTTTCATTCTCGGAGTCAAAGTTGTACAGTTTTTTTGGTAATAAACAACAAAACGAAAGCAGATTGCCTCCACGGGATCCACAAGATCCTCTATTCTATTTCCCATCTCGCCGTAAAAAAAAAGAATAAAACATAACAACACTGAATCTCATAATCACTCAGCCCTGTATCCGATGAACTGTCCTTAATCCGAACCAATGAGACGGATAAAAGAAAAATCGCAAGTACCCCCCCCACCTCCACAACACCAAAACACACACCGACGCACACACAATGGCGAACAAGCACATGTGATCCCTCGACTGTGTGTTGAGCCTCTCATGCATAATAAATGTATGACAAAACAATACCCCAGGCACCCGAGCATTAATGATATGCACTGAACTCATTATTAAAGTTCCCCAAACAGCTCCTGGAGTAACGCAGATGGCGTCAATTAAGCGATGAGCATACTCCGTCACTTCATCTTCTTTCTTTTATCTCTTGATTATGACTCTGTGGCTGTAATTAGCGGTATGTTTTTTTTTTTCCCCCTTCTTCTTCTCCTCCCCGCGTGAAATAATGTCTGATAGTTAATTTCACTCGTAATTCCCTGAAAATAATTAACTGCTCGGTAATTGTATCACAGTCGCTGGCACTGTATAACCTTGGCTGATGTGCTCCCCACAACAGTGGGGTGGTAGAACACGCTCTAATCCTGTGGGGTTAGGGGCTGTTTGACTCCCGAGTCTGAGGGTTTCGAAACCCCAAAGTCTGCTGTCCGTTAAAGGATGTGTATCTTGACACGGTTAAGCGTGTTGTCATGGATAAGAGTACCTGCTAAGTCAGTGGTTCTCAAAAGAATTCTGCTAGTTTACCCTCTCTAACATGTTTTTTCAGCTGAGTAACCCTTTCACTGGCACAAAACAATTTTGGGAGATTTATTTTTTGAATGTATGTGCCTTCTATTTGGCTGTGTGAACATCAATTTAGTGAGAAAAATGGCCTTGTAGATCATGCAAATGTAAATTTTTTGCAGATTTCTCCCCACTAAAGTAGCACAATGCGAGGGGAGGGTCAGATCATGTAGAGGTGATATATTCTTCCTGAAAACAACGTCATTTTGGTGTTTCTGGATGCACCTTCTTTATAACTCATTCTCCTTTCTCCTTGTTCGCGAATGACATTTTAACCAATTGTACATTTTCAAAAATGTATATTGTCTAGTTTTCAGAATTGAAACTTGCTCAGGCTGGAAAAAAGACGATTGTTAACTTTTTTATTAATTATTATAATTATTTTGCCATGTTCTGAGTACCCCCTGCAGTACTCCAAAGTACCGCTAAGGGTACCTGTACCCCCATTTCAGTACCACTGCGCCAACCAACTCGACGGAGTCACGATATTGGGTAGGGGAAACCCTGCCCTGATCTTCCGCCATCTGACGTATATTTTCCCTCTGTGTGTTCTCAGAGACCTGATGCCGTCCACCCTGGAGGGCCAGATCACCATGGAGAAGACGCCCAGCTACTTTGTGACCAACCACGCGCCCAAACGCATCCACACCATGGCCCGGGACATCAAGCTCATCATCGTGGTGCGCAACCCTGTCACCCGCGCCATCTCGGACTACACGCAGACCCTCTCCAAGAAGCCCGAGATCCCCACCTTCGAGGTGCTCGCCTTCAAGAACCGGACCCTGGGCCTGATCGACGCGTCGTGGAGCGCCCTGCGCATCGGCATCTACGCGCTGCACCTGGAGAGCTGGATGCAGTACTTCCCGCTCTCGCAGATGCACTTTGTGAGTGGCGAGCGGCTCATCGTGGACCCGGCGGGCGAGATGGCCAAGGTGCAGGACTTCCTGGGGCTCAAGCGCATCGTCACGGACAAACACTTTTACTTCAACAAGACCAAGGGGTTCCCGTGTCTAAAGAAGCCCGAGGACAGCAGCACCCCCCGGTGCCTGGGCAAGTCCAAAGGGAGGACTCATCCCAGAATAGACCCGGACGTGATCCGCCGGCTGCACAAGTTCTTCAAGCCCTTTAACATGATGTTCTACCAAATGTCCGGACAGAACTTTGAGTGGGAGCTGGGGGAGGCGGCCGCGGCCGCTGCGCCGCGTAGCTCTCAGGACTAGCAGGGGCCTCGCAGTGCTAGCGTGCTAGCAGTGCTAGCTGGCTAGCGGGGCACAGCAAAAGATCAGCCACACCACCAGCCTTCTTAATGACATTGACCTCTTCATCACGCTTGCGCTCTCTCTTGTCGCGAGGGTGCGCCCGAGCACATACTGTTACTCACCTGACGTGTTCCCCCCCGCGGTCACGCCCTGTCTGTATCCATGAGCAAAGAGTTTACTTGACATGCTTTTATCCTCCAGCCCTCCCACCCTGTCTCTCCCTTCCTCTCTCTCTCTCTCTCTCTCTCTCTCTCTCTCTCTCTCTCTCTCTCTCTCTCTCTCTCTCTCTCTCTCTCTCTCTCTCTCTCTCTCTCTCTCTCTCTCTCTCTCTCTCTCTCAACTCTTATGTCACCAAAAGGTGTCGCAGACATCGTTGTACATATTATACATAAAATACATTTATATTTGTGAAGAGGACATCATTTATTGCTTTCCCCCCCCCCCCCCTCCCCCCTTTCCTTTTGAAAGCATAGAGATGATATAAAAGACGAAAAAATGATGACTATGGCAATGCATGCGATGAGTTAAGTGTCCTTACCTCATGACCCCAAACGGGTAAACTCTGCCTGTTTCTTCTGCTCCCTTTAGTTTCTATACAGTATATCGCCCTCCCACCCACTCACCAGCATTCAGACACACAGAGAAAATGACCTTCTGTGCTTCGAGGCAAAAGGGCCGTCAAATCCCGCGGATCGTCACCTTGTAACACTGTCCTGACGATGTTCGAAAAGCAAAAGAGAAAAAGCGACATAACGCACATGCACATATATATATATATAGATAGAGAGAGAGAACGATCCGTTGACATGAATACAAGGGCCCCGGTTTCTTCGGTGTCTTGCCATTGTGTGAGTGTGGAGAGGATACAGAGTTCACCAAAGTGTTAATGTCTTCAATGTAACCGTTTTCTGTTTTTCTGAGTCCCACTTTATGACCGCAAACATATTCAACAGCGAGACGGATGCCCCACTGGTAAAGCTTGATCAATTATATGAATGCATAGCTATAATGAATCGTTATCCTACACCGTACTTGGTGGTATGCATATAGGATTGGTTAGTTTGGGGTTTAAAAAAAGTATATATATATATATATATATATATCTGTATATATATATATATTTGAGACACATTTTTGGCTTATATAAAAAGAACAAATATGTACTATATATATATATATATATATATATATATATATATATTTGACACACATTTTTGGCTTATAATAAAAGAACAAATACACTGTATATATATATATATATATTTGACACACATTTTTGGCTTATAAAAAAAGAACAAATATATATATATATATATATTTGACACACATTTCTGGCTCATTGGATACAGAAGGTGGGATATAGGTACCGATGACACCTGATTATGTTTGATTATGTCTTTTTACGATAAGACCTGTGTCCCGTTGAAACGGTTTGTCGACGCAAACTAAGCGGAATAACGACGGCTCTCCGCTGTGCGTCGTCATCTCTGTGTTTCCTTTTCTTTTCTCTTTTTTTTTTAAGCCAGGGGTATTATGAGTTAATGGGGGTGAAGAACAACATAGGAGGCCCGAGCAGAAGTGTGTTAACAAACATCTGCTGCATTGTGCTTCTCGTTAGAGATTAATGGCCTATTAAGCAAAACCTGGCACTGGAACAATGTCAATGTCACAGTGGGGATTTTGCCATCAGACGCACACACACACACACATGCGCTTACCTGACGGAGAGAAAAAAAAAGAAAAGAGAAGAAGAAAAAAAAATGTCCCAACCTTGAACCTTGTACTGTTTGTCTGGAGAATGTATCTTAAGTCTAATGCCAACCACTTGTGATAATCAGTAACAGCTGGATAATTCAAATGCAACGATATAAATGACAGGGTGAACTGCAGTGATCTGCTCCTTTCTATAAAGTCTCTTTTATTATTTTCCTCATGTTTCCCTCCACCCTCCCACCTCAAATGACATGACATCACAAGCTCAACATGGGCGCGGTTGTCTCCGAATTTGGCTAAAGGTCTGCGCAATGTGCGTGTTTGTTTGTATGTATGTATGTATGTATGTATGTATGTATGTATGTATGTATGTATGTATGTATGTATGTATGTATGTATGTATGTATGTATGTATGTATGTATGTATGTATGTGTCTGTTGTCTCTGGACTTTTCATCAAATGAGACAATCAATGGAGTCAATGAGTCAATAAATACAGTCTGCTTCCCACATCACCGGCTGGCATACGGCTATCATGCGTCGCACCGTTAATCTTCCCCCTGCGTTTCCCGGGCAGGGGGAAGGAGGCCCCAGAATTGCTTCACTCTCCACAGACCTCTGTCCCCCTCAGGAGGCCTATGCCGGCAGCTTGTTACACACTGCAATGGATTCAATCAAAGCAAGCACTACATTGCCCTTTGTCGCAGCAAGCTTGAACACGTCAACCCCTCCGGTCCTCCTCACCACACCTCCTTCTGCACACACCCACACACACACACACACACACACACACACACACACACACACACACACACACACACACACACACACACACACACACACACACACACACACACAGACAGACACTTAAACAGACATACACACAGACAGACACACACACACACACACACACACAAAGAAGCACACGGACCAACACAGTGATAGACACACACACACACACACACAGAAATACACACAGACTAACACAGAGATAGACACACACACACACACACCCAGACAGACACCCAGACACAAACAGAGACAGACACACACACACGCACACACACACACACACACAATGTGTGCACTTTGAAAGACTGCCGTATCGTCTTGTGTGTGTGCGTGTTCATGTGCCGTCTGTGTGTGCATGTCGAGTATTTGTTAGCACGTGTGTGTGTTTCTGTTTTCTTGACAGGTTTTGTTTTTCTTTGTTTTGTTTTTCTTTCCTTTTTTATTCTCTCTTCTCTTCGGGTCTCGTTTTATCACTCCTCCCACACACCATTTTTTATTTTTTGCTTTCTATTTTTTCCTCGCCTCCTCAGTTTCTTCTCCTCCTGTGTTGTTTGTTTGTTTGTTTGTTTGTTTGTTTGTTTGTTTTACATTATCCAGATTAATTTCCGACAGTCCCCGCATTGCGAGGTGATCACAGAGAGGGATTCCTGCTGAGCACACACGTTTGGATCTGCAGCGGGAGAGAGAAACATCCAGAACAGAAACCCCTTCATCTCCCCCCCCCCCAACCAACACCTCTCAAGAGCTCCGAAATAAAAATATAACCACAATAAATAACATTGGGATGTCCTTTAGGGAAGCTTGCAAACTCATCATGGAAGCAGAGGAATCCCCTTTCCCATGTGCAGGAACGACTTCATAATCCTGAACGCACACATACCTACTACACACTGCTCTACTCACACACTCACACCTGAACCCCATGGGGCCGTGTCCGCGAGCGCATGTCGTCGGTGTGACATGGGAATCAGACGCACTGAATGTTTTCTTTGGGCGGGAGGCACGCTTTCATGTGGTATATAGTGTAGTAAACATACTGCCAAGACTTCCAGAGCATTAAGGACATGTTGTCCTCAGCGACAGCCTCCCAGTGGGGGGACGCGTGGTGCTTCACAAACGTTCAGTCAGGGAATCCAGCCGGGATGAGGCAGATGACGAGGGCCGGAGATCAGGCCTCTTTTATCAGGATTTTCTGATGACCTCCCTGTCGTTTTACTCTTCTGAACTTCTGGCTTGATGTCTGCTGTTGCTGCTCATTAACGGCTGTGTGTTTGACAGGAAAACCACACATAAGAATTTCACGTGTGTAGGCTTCGCGAGAACGTTTGTAGGCTGAAATAAAGTTGAAATGATCAGGATTCCATAATGAATCGCAAAACGTACTCTTATATTTAACATGTTTTAAACAGAAACAATAGTTACAGTCCCTATATTCTGCAGGCTAACTACTAAAAAGGAAGCACCATGCTCAGTATTACAAAAAAAGAATCAATGTAGCTAACAATACATCTAGCAAAATAAGTGTTTGATGGGTATTTTCCCGCACAATGCCCCTACACAAAGGAGCATTTCAATAACAAAGTGAATTGATATGAGTGGGAAAGGAGAAAAACCTGCACAGAATCCTTGTCCTTAATCACGTCAATTTCTAATCTGATTAGGCCCACTGTAATCAGAGCAAACTCTAAACCGCTGAGGTGGACACGTAATCCGATAGACACATCTTCCTTTGATGTCATTGGCTGTTCCCAAACAAAACGTTGCACAGGATTCAATGGCTCCCAGGTTTTTTATTCATAATAGCAATCACTTTCTTCCTGGTTCTCTGCAACAGAAAAAGTCAACCCATTCTCTTCAGTCGGTCTGCCTCTAGCACTAGGAGGACTCCTGGGGAGTGGAGTTTAAACAGGTAATGCCTGAGGATTACCGCATACACCGGTGACTGAACACATTACACTAAGCCCAGAAATCTCTTCTGTCAACTCGGAGCCATTCGTTCCCCCCCCCCCCCCCCCCCCCCCCCCCACACCTACACACACTTCCTCGGATGTGACATAGACAGAATACGTTGTGTGGATGTTGAGAATATGAACCAATATGCACTGCAATGTAAAGTATACAAAACTGCTGTATACAGGTCTTATTATAGATGTATAACAGGGCTATTTAAAAAAAATAGGCTTAATTTGAAAGTACTTATACTTTGTCTAATTGGACAAAGTAGAACTGAATGCAGTCATAATAAAAATCCTCACACTTATCTTTTTCATGGCACGAGTTCAAGCTATGGAAATACTACAAAGTTGCCCTGCTGGCTCTAGGAGCAAGTCGTAATGATGCCTCCACCCACCTGCAAGAACAATCCTCTCTATAACTAACCATAGATCTCAAGTTCTAACCATTTCCTCATCCCACACACCAGGCTGAGTGCCAACGGCAACTTTCCCTCTGTGCTGCTGCCTCCTGTATCTATCGGCCCCCTCCTCCTCAACCACACACACACACACGCACACACAAATACTGATACAGGCACACACATGCAAGCACACTCGCTCACACATGAACACGCTCACACTGATGCTGGCATAGAAGCACATACACACACGCACACACACACACGCACACAATCACGCACACAGACTGATGCAATAACAAAAGCACAGACACACACACACACTTAAACACACAAACACACACACAAGCCCAAGCTCACAAATGTAACACATGTACACAAGCCCAGAAGCATGCATAGACATGAACAGAAAGGTTGGCACACACACACGCACACCCGGAAAAGCTTTTTATTATCCCCATTGCCTCTCCATCTTCTACAAGAGTATCATTTATTATAGATATATATTGTAATACAGCATCATGTATTCATATTCTTTCATGTAGATTTCTTCCAGCATTTATTTCTCACAGCCTGCCAAGCCATGATAAAAGATTTTCTGTCTCGGGAGGACTCACAATCTATTCATTGACAGAGAACAATCATTAATTAATTACAGTATTAATATTTATAAACGAGCGCTGCATCATAAATATTGACATACATTTCCTCCCATCTATTTAATAATGATAAAAATCGCAATTTAAATAAGGGATTCCTTCTCATTTCTGGCCAAATAAAATCACACGAGAATTGTCATGTTTCGTGTAGTTCTATTCTGTTTCTGTTGTTTTTGAGTTAATATTAATATAACAGCTTTTTTGGGGCGAAGAGTCAAGATTGTATTCACTATTTATTCCTTATTTCTCAGTAATTCATCAATTACAGAGACCACCTGTTCCATTTCAAGCAGACCTAGCTCGTTCTCTGACTGACTGGTAGGCTAGGTTGTCATTCAGGCTTCAGCCTTAAAATCGAAATTGCCAAGAAATGCCAATTGTTTGAAATTGCTAATTGTTCTTCTACTTTAAAATGTCATATTTTGTGAGATTTTCCATTTTTTCAAATTCAGTTTCATGAAACACACTTCTTTCTTGCCAATTGATATGTATTGACCATGTCTGTCCCTTAAATTTAACATTTGCTTATCATTTTAACACTTATTTTACGATGATTAAATTATAGTAATTTCAATTATGGCCTCCATACTACAGTAAAACAATTCTCTGTCAGAAAAAAATGTATTGTAGGTGAAGTTCCCCCCCTCTGATCCAATAATTCTTTCATGACCTTTACAGGGACATTTCATTTTTCTTCTAGCCCTCTTAAACGCATGATAGGATGAAGTCATCTCACCAGTCATCATAACCATTTTACGATCACAGGCTGTGAGATCAAATGTAAAACTAAGTACTTACGATTTACGCCATTTACCAGACACATTTATGGAAAGCGGCTAACAGTGAATTCAGATGCAGTTGTGGATAGTGAATTATAGGATGCCTTCGGGTACAATATGCTGACATTGAGGGATCGAACACGCTACCTTTTGGCACCCTTACAGTGTAATCCGATAGTGCTGCTGGAGGTGCAAGGAAGGGGTTAGAATGCTCAAAGGCTGCGGACATCGTACAAGCCTAATACCTTTTGGCTTAGAGTCGTACACCACTGTAGAGTCGTACACTACTATAGCAACCAATCCCTCAGTATCAATAATAACATTATGACAGTAGCATCCTTCTGTCTTTAAAGGAAGGGTTTGAAGAGCACTTTCCTCCGGAGCCCTCATTAGTTTTCTGCCATCACAATAGCACCATCTTCTCTGTCAGGATCGTCCTCCTCCTCCTCCTGCGAGTGTGTGACCCTCATCAGAGGTCACGCTACACAGAACATCTGGCTCCTCTCACACATCTTTTTTCCACCCGATCAATATGGCGTCGCCTCTGCTATGGCGTGCTTCTAAGGAAGACAAATTCTGTGATCAATCCTCCTCGCAGGTAATGGTCTCATTAATTCACTGTTGATTCATTTTCTGCTGAGTGGATATTAACCTTTAGCCGGTAAACATTAATTATCTGTCAGAGAAAAGACAGAGAGAGCGAGAGAGAGCAAGAGAGAGAGGGAGAGAGCGAGAGAGAGAGAGAGAGAGAGAGAGAGAGAGAGAGAGAGAGAGAGAGAGAGAATGAGAGAGACAGGTGTGGTCAGTACATAATGCGATCGGAGATCTGTAAACGAAACAACTAATAGACTTCTGAACGTCGGAGCGAAGACCTCGCCCAGGCCTACAGGTGATGGTTCTCACACGCGGCGTCACTCGTTCGGATTCACTTGAGGTGAGGCTCCAAGCAAATGCCTCGGTGCGAGCAAAGAGTATACTGCGCGCAAGGTATTTGTGTCTCCATTTGTTCAGTCATGCATGCGTTTCAGGAACGATTATTATGCTCTACATACTCCTGACAACCAGGACTATCGCATATGCACATGTCGGTCACCGCGACCCTCTGCTCAATTCCAGACACATCGGCAGATGGCTGTGCTTTTCAAACTATGTCCATGGTATAACATTATGGAGTTAAATGCTCAAGGAACGGTGACTTAAGGCCTTGCTTTATTCAGACATTAAATGGTGGTACCGTACACGTACCATATTTTTTTTCGTTCCCCCTAATCAAATGAATGTAAATTGGTAATTTTAGATGTCATTCTATGCAGGCCATTTTCTATTCTGTTTCATCCTTTTACCTAAATTGCTTCTTAGGATAATTCCTTATCTCTAATAGCAATAACAAGGCCCTGCTATTCACAATGCGGCTAATCTCCCATTCACACCTTTGCAATACAGAAAAGAGAAGAACAAAAGATCAGTCAGGAGGAGAGACACACTCTGCCAGAAACCATCTTCAAATCAGAACACAGAGTTCAGATTGATATTCCTCTCCGAGTCTGATCTCTGATTAAAACACTGTTTTAAACGCAGGCCCCATACAATGTGTGAGGGGGCAAGTGTGGGTCCTCTAAGGAAAAGAAGGGCAAGACCCAAAGGGAAGGGTTTACCGTTTACAATATAATAGTAAAAATATATATTCTTTCAAGAATACAGCAAAAATAGGTTTAGTCTCACACACTGTGTTACATAAAATGTACAGCTGTCCAGGCCAGGTGAGGATAAAAATGTCATGGGGCACTCTTAGTAACTGCGAACCGAGCAGAAAGCACTAGCGTGTCTGCTACCTACTCTACCTCCATGATGACACGGGGGCTTGGCTCTGTGCTCGCTGTGTATCATCAAGCCAAGAAGCCTCAGCCGGCCCAGGCTGCTGATGAGAGTGATGTCTCCCAGGTGAGGAGCTCTCTCCCTCCGGACAGGGGAGCTATCCAGGGTGCTGATCTGTGGCCTGCTGTCCGGGTGCATGGTGGTGCTGAAAACCTCTGCGGGCATAACATGCAGTGATCTGTAAACCGGCACTGGGCTTCATTCCCAGCTACTTTTTTTCTTCCCCGCAACCTACCTGTAGGCACCCTGATGCAACATGGGTAACCCCTTGCATCCTTTATAATGGCATGCATTCACTGTGAGTCAATTTGGGTAAATGCTTCTGCTAAGGAGCTAGAAGGTAGACACTCGATAGTTCAAAGAGTCAGCAGCATACACACCATACACATCAGCCCGCACACACACAAACACACACACACACACACACACATGCAAACAGTATACATACATCATAATCAGGCTGTATAGATGTGCTTGCCAGGGAGCAGGCAGCTCCAGCGGCTGGAGGGATCTGGCTTATTGTCATTCCCCGCGTGGCTCGGTATTTGTATCAGAACGCGCCGGAGAGACGCGCCGTCGCGTTGCCAGGGACAAGCGAGCTGCGACGTCAACCACGGGACAAAGATCAACCGGCGCTCTCCTCATACCTGACTGCGTAAATGCTCGCACGCCGCATCTTTTTTGCTTCTGAGCCCCGCACTTCAGCACAAATCAGTCATCAATCATGCAGAAGCATGGGGGATGTGTGTGTGTGTGTGTGTGTGTGTGGGGGGGGGCGGCAGGGGGGGGTGGGGGAATGGGACGGTGAGGAGCTGGTTATGCTAAGCATCCTTCTGCTAGCATTTCCAATTTGAGATAATATAAAAATTCATGATGTACTATAATGCTGCAGATGCCTGACGCTGCCTTGGCGCTGTGGATGCCGAGGCAGAGGCGTAGCGCCCGGTAAATTGGAAAAAGGCACGTTGGAAGTGATGCAGGCGCAAAGGAAACACAAAAAAAAAACGGAATGGCTCTTAATTGTGACGAGGGCATTCCGAACCAAGCTGGATGGGCATTAACGCCGTCACAGGTCATATCGTGGGGTTGGGGTGTTCTTAGATGGTATTAGCGTGAGGAGAATAATCATTGGGGGGCAGGAGGGAAGGTTTTGTTTATTTTGACAAATATTTTCGGATGAAAGCTTGATATGAACTAGAAATTGTCCATCGGCTTTGTCTTTCTAGTTACCTAGGGATACTCACAATAAGGAAAATAACAAGTAGTCATCCATTATGCATGGTTCATCATATCGATGCCAGGAATAAAAGAGATGTACTTTACTTCTGTCCGAAATCATGCCAGTTTAAACTATTTATTGCAGAACACATTTTGTTTGTCGGTCGGGTTCCACTCTTTTTGGGTGCTCCCTGCTGTATGATTTAAAGCATGATGCACAGCTGTCAGATACAACCTACCAACAGTTGACATCAGGGAGCATTAGATAATCAGATGTCTCAACCCAGTGTGTAGGTGACATACAATACAGAGCAGAACCAAAACCGGGGGAGGCTGGAGAGGCGGTGGGAAAATCACGCTCTGCACACTTAGCTTCACCGATAGCGTGTGTCTGAGATGGCAGTTCTTAAATCGACCCTCTCTCAGTGTGTGTCACGTACGTTTGATTGGACCGCGTCAGCTGTCCCATGATGGGCAGCGAATGACTGGAGTTTCCTTGCCCAACTAGCTATGCCTATAAACTAATGGAAACGTTGAAACTAATGGTGGCAAATTGAATGCAGAGAAATGTAATGCATGTTGAATGCAGTTCTAAGGAAGCATGAATAAACATTCATTTCCAAGGGTGACGTTGATGAGACTCATGTCTTGCCTGCCTGTAAAGTGGATGGACTAAGGTAATCCCGGACTGTAGAACTACATGAACAAAATGTAATACTATACCCTGGCAAAGAGATGTAAAACCCAAAAAATATTTCTTACTCAAGGCCTCATGCAATATAATTTACGACTACCCACTTCAAAGACTTCTGTCATTTTCAAACAGATTGCTTAAGATCAAAAGATGATGACGATTATATTCGGAGCTAATGGCAACTGCACAATTTAATATTTTCACAGGTGCATTCGTGCTGCTACACACATGATAAAAAACGTTTGGTTAATGGAATGTGATTTTAAACGCGATGCGTTTTTTTTGTGTGTGTATCAAATTAGATAGATGAGGTTGCATGACAATGATTTTGATGTTGGATTTTGCACAATCTTAATACCTCGGCCTTGTTTGCTCGTCGAACTGGCTTTGTACAAACCATTACACCATCATGCTCAAAAACCATAAATTATGCATCAGTGAAAGTTCCAATTGGATTTGAGCCCTGAGCGATTCACGTGCACAGCAAAACACCTCTAGGGGACAAGTATGTACTGTATACAACAACACTGTTATTGACATCTCCCCTTTTAGCATTGTAAATAATCAAATTCTTTATTTATATTTAGTTAAAATTGTAAAAGATTAACCGTCTTCCTTTTTTTTAACCTTCTTTTACTTTCGCAGCAGCGACAGCAAGTTTGCAGCGGCAATGTAAACAGACAGGAAAAAATGCAGACTGCGAGGAAACATGTTTCTCATATAAATGAACTATCAGGTGCTAGGTATGGGCCTGCTTCCCTAGGCTTTCCTCCCGGGATCGGGTCCTGTGTAGATTTAGTGTAATGAACCTACTTGGGAATTACACAGAGACTTGCAGCAACTCCCCACCTGCTGTCAGTGTTGTCAAACAGCTCCAGAAAGATGTCGATTTATCCACCAAAGAGGACTATAGCTTCAGGTATGTCTACCCCGATGCCTGAAGTTTACAGTTTCATGTGGAGACACCAAGGCTCGCTTTATTATAAACTACATTCATAATGAGGCGATCAGAGGTGTCTGAATTGAAGGGTCTCATTAATTAAAGAAGGGAAATAGAAGCTAGGTAAAAATATATACAAATATTCATCCAAGAACAAAAAACAAGAAAAGCAATTTTTATCATTTAATTGCATCGGAATATTGACAGTTGCATTGCAAGAGTCCCCGGAGCCCGTATGATAAGACACAGAATAACATCAAGCAAAAGACTGAACACATTTGCGTGCTTTTCAAAAGGTTTGACAAAACTGTCTCCTCATTGGCTGTATGAAGTCACATGAGCATTGGCAATAGTGCAAGGGAGACTGCACTGAAGAAAAGTATTGTATCAGCACATTATGAGCATGTTTTTGACAGAGTTTGTTCAAGGATCATTATGTCATCATTAAGATACATCATCTCAAGTAAGATCCGATTGGGCGAAGAGATCTGTGGGAAAAGAATATCACAAACTTTTTATCTTACCCCACCCATATTAATTTTTTCACCCACACGCACATAAGTCACAGCACAGGAAAATAATTCCGCCAAACTTAAAGATACATACTTTTCTAAGTCCACTCAAGGCATTTAAAGTGACTTGGAATCCCTGAGGGTCGCCTACTAGAGAGAGAATGCATTTTAAGAATTATCTTTCATGAAACAGAATGCATGAAACCCTAACTTTCATGCATTCCTGATAAATGTGAAGACCAATCACAAAAGCCTTGAGACAACATAAACCTCTTCACTCTCTGCATTTGACACAATCAAGGAGAGCGGGCATGGCATGCACCAGAGGTGTTGTGAAAGATAACTATTTTCAACTGTAATTCAATTACAATTGACACATGTTATAATCAATAGAGTGAACACCTTTATTATGAGGATTTATGTCAATCATGGTTAGACAAAATGAGGTTCCAACTAAGGTATAATCATGCTAACAAGACAGTTTGCTTTTGATCAGAGAACACTCATCTTACCGATTTGAATGAACTGCATACACAATTTTTTTCACTATTAAACAAGAAATAAATCAAACAATCTAAATATACAAACAGTAAATCGGGAAATGAGCTGATGAAATGGATCTTTGAAAGACCTGGGACACATGTGTTCGTAATGTGCACCGTGGTTTATCTTTAGCTGTCATTTCTTGTCTAAACTGAATCATCCTATGATTCCATCACTGTTAAGCACACAATCACACTAGTGGTTTCCAATTCCAGGTTTCAACGGTAAACCTTCAAAACAGCCCAATAACATCAACAGTTTATCTGTGTGTTCTTCATGCGCAATGTTTATGTGATTGATATAACTATTTACTATAAGCTTATGTTTCCATTTCTGAACACCTCATGCAGGCCTATTGCTTGTTTCTTCCTGCTCAACAGTAGTTGTGGATTGAGAGAGAGGGTGTTTCAATACCTTCAAATGAATGTGGTTCAACAACTCAAATAGGAAGGAAATCATAGTGTAAACTCCATCGATAAATGATGACTAAGAGGAGTTGTTAGTATTTCATTTATTTTCAGCAGTGAATCAAAAACCATGAATATAGTAACTACAGTTGCATCTCATTTTCCACGACACAATGTTTGCCAGAATCGACGGAGCCAGTGGTGGTTGGCTTGTAGGCTCACTAACGGAGGCAATGAATTGGAATATTCAGTAATACTAAGTCGTTCTCTCGTTCAGCCCACCTTTCTGTCTCACTGTCCTGTCTTAACCGGCGCAGAAATCCCATAAGTATAAAAAAATCAATACATGCAATCCCTAAAGATATGCAATTTTGTAAATTACATGTTACACTATTGCACATTGATATGTCATTATTTTGATCACTTTATGCTTTAACATTCCTTTGTATTGCTTGAATACACACATTTTCCCTATTTTTTAAGAATGTTAAAGTATGTGTGCCTTCTAAGCTAGCATGGTTCATTTTAAAATGTTTTGGAACGCAAATGAATGAAGCCAAAGTCAGACCATTCTGAATAATGGCAGTTCTGCTCGTAGTAGTGCATAGCTGAATCAGTCTGTATGGACATAGCTTATAACAAGGCATGCACAGATTCTAATATTAGCACCACATTAGCCGAGCTGGAACCTTTATGCTTTATGAAATTGAAATGGCTGTGTGCACCACAGCCTGGAGCAAGCTTCCAGGTCTGGCTTCAAGGTGCAGTGAATGAGAATGAATATTCATTGTCACACAACAATCTAATATGATTTGAGTTCAGCCACAGTTGTTTGAATGTGAAACACACCGAATGTGTGTCTTCCTTACGTTTTTCATGTGTAACTGTTGGTCTATATGTATTGTTTACGCAGCCTCTTTCTGTGTGTAAAAAGCTCTTATTGAGTAAAATACATAAAAAACAAGTCGGGGAGAATCAGTACGATGGTAGGAGGGTGTGAAATCGGCTGTATAGAGCCCGAGTCCACTGGTGTTGCAAACAATGGACATCTGTTTTTTTTTGGGGGGGGGGGGGGGGGCATAAAAGGGCCACAGACAAAGACAGTGCTAAAAGTGGAATCAATGTTAGACAGGCCTTTTCACAAGATGGATGCCTCACAGGAAGGAAGAAAGACTGAGTCTCATACTGCATTATTAATTCTTATTTTGTTTGGTCTCCTATTTCTGATGAGTCTCATGCTGATGCCCCCACACACACTTTGAGCAGCTACCATTTCTCTAAAAAGGAAGCACAAAATATTCCCTATTTTGTTACGCACTGTCTATAAGTAATGGAATAGCGTTATCTTATAATGTATGGGCGTACACCTGATGCAAAAGGAGGTCATTCTGAAAGACGGGGAAGGAGCCATCCAGTATGTACAGGGGATCGTCCATGCGGTTTAAAGGGGACACAAAAAAGAGAAAAGGGAGCCGGCTCTGATTTCTGTATTGATGAAGAGGTCAAGAGGAAATGACAGAGGAGGCTTAATTAAAAGTCATTGGTAATACAACCCAAATTCACGCTGTCCAGCCACTCCGGCACGCTGACAAAGAATCATTACATTAGATGTCAAAGCAGATCAATATTCAGACAAGCGCGGGGAGGGAGTGAGGTAACCCCTCATTCCAATCCACCTCCTTCTCCTCCTCCTCCTCCGCCTCCTCCCCCGCCTCCGCCTCCTCCTCCTCCTTCATCTCCTCCACCGCCTTCATCTCCTCCACCTCCTCCTCCTCCTCCTCACCCCTGTGCACGTCTTGACTGCAAATACTACCGCAACAAGAGGGATGAGGTCAAAGATTTGTTCAAATCAGCCCCTTCAATCCGCCTATACCTCAACCCCTTCCTCCTCCACCTCCTTCACCTCCTCCTCCTCCTCCTCCACCTCCACCTCCACCTCCTCCACCTCCTCCACCCCCTCCTCCTCCTCCTCCTCCTCCTCCTCCTCTTCCTCCTCTCCTCTCCAATCCTCTCCTCGGCCAAGACAGAGGGAATCTCTCCTCAGGTTGGGTACCAGCGAGGCATCATTAAATTTCCTTCTCGCTGGTTACTGTGCATAATTCATATCCACCCTGTTGAAATATAAATGTTGCTGTGTTGCCAAGAAAAAAAGAGAAGGCAAGTAGTCCAAGGCACTGGATGAAGAAATAAAATAAATAAAAATAAACCTACCCCGAGTGGGAGTTCAGGTTCAAGGAGTGAGACGAAGGTGAGAAGTCTTTTAGACAGCTCCGGATCGCCCGCAGCAGAATCAATGTTGGATGTTATACAGGCATGTATACCGGGGCCCGTTGCACAGAGAGAGAGCTGCTCTAATTGGTCATTAAGTGGGATCCTCTCCATTAGATTGTCATTATCGCATACAAAGGACGATGTCCGGTTAGGTTTGCTTACCGCTAGCATGCACTGCATGGTCGTCAGCAGGCTTAGAGCAGCGAGGCCCTGAGTGGTTCCTAATGGGTTTATGAAGGTGAGGTAGATGGTTCAGTAGTATTTTGACATCTCAGGACATCTATTAGTTTTTAGGTCGGTAATTTGCAATACAGCTTGTCAGAAGCCTCTCAATTAATAATGAATATATACATGAGTAATACATCCATCAATTAATGAATTAATAAATTGTTGACAGTGATCAATATATTGATTGATATATATGTTGATTTTTTGGTGGTGGTTGCAATTTACCAAAAATGATGACAGGAAAAGAAGAAATTTGAACGCACGTTTGCAAAGAAAACATACTGTTACTGCTGTTATTTGATCTTCACAAATATGAATGTTTCCTTTTGGACTGGAATGTGTTATAATCTACATGTTAAAATAATGCTTTGATGATTTGTTATCAATGAGTTTTGATACCCAGATATTTAAATTTGTTGGTTCTTGTTCTACTTCTTCTTCTTGCATTGATTAAAATGTAAATTGTAGATTACAGACCATCAATGTTAAAATAGGTCACTTAGAATTTCCCAAAGAAACAGTTCTTCACTTCACTTGATCACCCCTTCCCTGCATCCATTCCTGGAGCTCAGCCAAACCCTGCTCTCTGCTGAACCTCTTCTCTCTTCGTAATCTCTTCTTCGTCGTCTGAGATTCCTCTGGCTTGCCACACCATTCAGGCAAATAAGTGAGCAAGCCGGGACATTGAAACAGCCAACATTAGCCTTTAGCTAAGATGGACCACAGTTACTTAACCCAAAGCTCATGACTAATTGTAGTGCTCATAATTGTCACTGACAGGTCCGAAGGGTTGTAGAGTCCATGGATCTGCAGGAGAAGACCACGCCACGCTGAGAGTCTTTATACCAAGCTTTTAAAAATGGTGGTTATCCTGGAAGTGAAGAACAATGAGCTGTACAGGGAAGTGTCATGCTAAGATTCATGTTGGTCTGGGGAAACAATTGGGTTCTAGGTCTTTTCTAAGTGACAAAAGAGGGGAAATCTCTAAAGGCTTATAGAGAAAGTAAGAAGGGAAAGAGAACGTACTGGACTTTATTTTTTCAATAAGGGCCTTGTTTTGGAGTGTGGGCCCTGTGATGGCAGTTGGACAGCTGCTAAGGTGCTTTTTTTTTTGCTTTGAAATACTTTGGAACTGCCCTTGTGGATTATATATTTGCGCACTTTATTTGGATTTTCTTTTGGAAATCTTTTGGAATCTTTTTTTGATCAAAAGACAAAAAACAGGAGACTAAAGCAAAGACGTATTTCACGTGTGATTGACCGCATATAGATGCTATTTAAAAAAAAAAAAAATTTGTTTGGGACAATTTCCCTCGATCATGTATTGCCCTTTTGGTTTGATTTGCAACTCTTATTTAGTAATCAAAATGTTTATTGTTAATATTTTATGCATCATGTCTCAATTACATCTCAGCTGTTGTTCCAGGGTACAATGATGATTTTACATTCTTCTTAAAGCAGCCTCACTGGTTAGCAAGCTCATTTAAAATATGATAAGTGTTGTGCAAGGGCTATAATTAATGTCTGTGTGTGAGTGTGTGCATGTGCTTGTGGGTTAGCACTTGTGTAAGTGTGCGCATGTTTGGAATAGTAAGTCTGTGTGTGCCCACAGACACGTGTTTGTCAGGGTGTGTGTGTTAGTGTGCAGCTTCATACATTAGCCTGTCTGTACTCTGCGGTGCTTAAGTGTGCGTGGTGCATGCATGAGAATGTGCATGTGTTTCTGAATCACCATGCATCTCAACATATGCGTGCGTGTGTGCGGGTGCGTGTGTATGTGTGTGGTTGGGTCATACGGTCAACGGGTTGGTGTTTGTGTGTGTGTGTGTGTGTGTGTTTGTGTGTGTATGTTTGTGTGTGTGTGTGTGTGTGTGTGTGTGTGTGTGTGTGTGTGTGTGTGTGTGTGTGTGTGTGTGTGTGTGTGTGTGTGTGTGTGTGTGTGTGTGTGGAGGGCGGGGGGCGGGGGGGGGGGGGTGCTCATTTAGCCGTGGCCTTGAGAAGGGGTTATTTCTTAGCGACGGCAGAGTAATAAATGATGACAATCGCAGGGTGTTCCGGTGGATGCTATCTATGGCTTGTTATTCATTTTAGTCCTCCCTGTCACAACACTGGATGTATTGGATAATATAGCAGCAGACCAACAGCAGGGGTAATTATGGCTTAATGAATGCACCTGTGTTTTGCCCACAATGTCAAAAAAGAGAGAAAAAAAGGAAAAGGGAAATACCGACAATATGGCGGT
Organism: Gadus chalcogrammus; assembly: GCF_026213295.1. Taxonomy (NCBI): domain Eukaryota; kingdom Metazoa; phylum Chordata; class Actinopteri; order Gadiformes; family Gadidae; genus Gadus; species Gadus chalcogrammus. The sequence goes on from NC_079413.1 coordinate 7,452,297, forward strand.
CATCACTGCTGCTCATCCTCGGTTTAGTCACGCACAGTGCTTCAAAGACGCAGGTTTGAGCAAACGAGGAACAAGCGGAGTACTTTAATTGATTTAGCAGGACTCATCGGACCCATTTACTTTCTATGCTGTGGGTTGGCGTGCTTTTAACGATATGGGTCAAAAAGGTGAGGGAATTGTGCGTTGTTTTGTTTTTTAACATTAATACTAGATTGAACCATGAGTTAATGAGAAGCTATTTCTCGAAGTTTATAAACATAGAAATTGTTCAACAGATAAAAATACCACAAGCATGAACATTCCCGCGATGTTGGCTTTAAAAGAAGGCTGCAAAAAAAGAAAAATACACGAGGAAATAAGATTAAAAAGATATGCTTTAAACACTGATTCTTATATAGTCTATTCGGCATTATGTTGAGCATTTATTCAGACAATATACCTTCTGTTGGTTGTTTGTAAGTTAAAGGTCACCAGTGCCTGTCCAGGAATTTCAAAGCTTAAAAGCAATAACAGTTGCTTAACAGAGTTATTTATTTTAAAAACTTGAATCATTGAATCGTCATCCAATATCATTTATCTACAGCTGATCTTATTTTCGGGGAAATATACCCCTGAGGAAATGCTGTTATATAGTTGTTGTTCTTTAAGGTTAAGGTCTTGATGAGATTTCTATAAAGATCTCTCTCTCTCTCTCTCTCTCTCTCTCTCTCCTCTCCTCTCCCTCTCCCTCTCTCTCTCTCTCTCTCTCTCTCTCTCTCTCTCTCTCTGGTAGCACATAAGCTATAGATGTTAGCATGTATGCTAACTGAGGATGCTGCGCCTGTAATGGATGCATACAGTGGCCTTGTGTGTTAAATTTATATTTTGCTTGCTCTAAAAAGAGCAGGTGTTGGATCATTTTAGCCTCATTAGCTCCTTTAGGTACCACCTTGATCATCGCTGGTCCCCCTGGAAATGACTGGAGCACAGTGACAAAGCTGACCTTGCTCAAGCCATCATTCAAATATATTGAGTCTACTTGGTGAGGGCAGGTGAGAAATGTGAGGCTATGCCGGTAAGGATATTTATTATGGGCTAAATTGTCCTCATATTGACCTCCTAGAAAGAAATTAATTCGCAATGTTCCCAGAATCTAACCGCTTGCATGGTAAGGGAAACATGACTAGGCCACCGCAACTGTTTGTCTGTGTTTGTGTCTGTGTGTGTGTTTTTGTGTGTGTGTGTGTGTATGAGAGAGAAATGCAATTGTTTTTATTTCAAGCCGAAAAAAGTAAGTGTATCTTATTGTTATGTTGTTTTGTTATTCATCCGTTCATTTTCTTATTAGAAATAAAAATTCTAGTACAATAATTTTTCATTATTTTTTTTTATGGATGAAATCCAAATCAGATTCAGATAAGGTATTATTTTAGACCACTTCATATCCCTGTGTGTGTGTGTGTGTGTGTGTGTGTGTGTGTGTGTGTGTGTGTGTGTGTGTGTGTGTGTGTGTGTGTGTGTGTGTGTGTGTGTCATTATTCTCTTGTTTTTCTTAATCCATAAAAAAG